>NC_057802.1:64635932-64953872 GCF_018294505.1 Triticum aestivum
AAAGTTGATTCAGTCGACTGAAGTGTAGCTAAATTGGAGCAGCATCGCAAGCAAGAGCAAGAGCGAGAGCAGCAACACAAGCAAGAGCAAGAGCAAGAGCAGACCAGGCAGGGGACCGAGAGCAAGAGCAGAGCAACAGCGCGAGCGAGAGCTAAAGCAGCAGCAGCTCCTACTGATGTGGACGTCGCCGCCGAGGGAGCGACGCCGCCGTGGATGGACCCGCGCCGTGTCGGCTCGGGACCGAGTGCCGGCAGCACCGTGAGATCGAATCAAGAAGAAAATGTGGCGATTAGTGTACAACCTCTTTGGTGGCGCCGATTAGGCCGCAACTTCATCCGAGGAAACGGTGATGATGATGCTCTTCCGGTGGTGCAGGTGAAGACGGCGGTGTGGGAATGGAGGTGGCGCGAAAGACGAGGGGAACGTCGGGGCAGCTCCTTGGAGGTGGAGGACGTGGTGGCTGAACCGGTGGCATGACCAGATCGACGACGGATCCTCATCCGGTATAGTGGATGAGGGACGTCGAGGTGTTGCTGTGGACGATGTCGTCGGGGAAGAGGCTCCAGCTGGGTGGCGGACGGAGGAGGGTGTGGGGCTTCGCGGGTTTTGCCGGCCTCGGTGTACGAATGGGTGGGCAGATGGGATGGGAGTGGGGAACCATGGCTTAGGGACGCGCTTGTCCGAAATGTGGGGTAAGTTACGGAAGTACCCCCACCGATTTGAGGCGGTTCTTTCGGTTCAGGGGTATCACGGGCATTTCGCGTGTCGGGATTTCACAGGAGCTGGGAGTTTTCACGTGCGTTGTAATTTTGGAATAGCAAGGCGCGGGTTGAGATGGAGGGAGTTGTCGGAGCACAACGAGACAAAGATATATCAAATATTTCGGGATAACAAGGCGCGGGTTGAAATTTCCGGACAAGCCTAACGTGTACTGTACCAAATCAATTCGCACTACAAATGTCATTCAAAACTTTGAATTCATGTTATGTTCAATTAAAATATTTTGCTACGTGTATAATGCATGCAACCTAGTACTCAAATGAACGTTTTAGTGCATTCCAAACGTATATACTACCGCTTCAATATGAACTAAATTTGAATTCGTTTCTCTATTTGAATAAGATCTACAATAATGATTGTTGTGAAGTCAAAGCATTTGAATTCGTTTCTCTGTTTTAATAAGATCTACAATCGTCATTATTGTCAAGTTAAACCATCGTTTGTGTATTATCTTCACAGCACACCACATGATTAGTCTCGAGTTACATATGAACTATGTGTACTATATGAACTCGAACTCGATTTTTTGAATCCAGTTTATGTTGATTTCAAATCATAGTACATTTCAAGCTCTAGCTAGATCTTCACAAACTAAACCATGTCTCATATGTATAATGTGTTTATCACATTATGTATGGTGCCCCGCCCCCTACGCCTACAAGTATTTAGATGTGAGTTGCAAACACCACACATTACCACAAATTCAAATAAAATGTGAGAATGTTCGATATATAGTATTG
Organism: Triticum aestivum; assembly: GCF_018294505.1. Classification (NCBI taxonomy): domain Eukaryota; kingdom Viridiplantae; phylum Streptophyta; class Magnoliopsida; order Poales; family Poaceae; genus Triticum; species Triticum aestivum. The sequence goes on from NC_057802.1 coordinate 64,637,453, forward strand.
TTTAGATTGTTCGATATTTAGTTGTAAGCTGCAAATGCCACACATTATCACAAATTCAAATAAAATGTGAGATTGTTCGATGTATAGTATGGTTTAGATTGTTCGACATTTAGCTATGAGTTGCAAACGCCATGCATTATCACATTATGGTATAACATGTGCAAAACCACAACACGCGTATCACCGCTATATTCATGCATGCATATGTTTAAAACACTATGATCTCCTATTCAAATATATGAATCCACTTTCATATGAAATTATGATCTTTGTTAGTCTCTTACACCCACACAATCCTCTAACCTTTGTAGCTACCACTAACTTTCTCTCGTGCATGCACACGCCCTCCTCGCCCTCCCTCTCCCTCAGCATTCTATCCATCACGCACATTCATTTTTTTCTTTAGGTCGTTCTCCCATAGTCTCCACAACTCCTTTCCGACACACACCGATCGATAAACCTCTCCAGCAATGTCTGCCTACAACATACACACGCACCTTCAATCTCCTCCTTTATGTGTCCTTGCCTCGTGTCTCTCATACGGTCCCACACACGTGTAAACTCTCGCCCCTCTTTTCATCGATCTCACAACCGCACACTCCTCCCCCTATCTAGCTAGTAGCTGGGCCTCTCGCACCACCTCCTAGCTCCATTCTCTCTGTCTATCCGTCTCGCCGGGCCTTATTTGCCTCTAACAAATGGACGTACACCGACCGATCTCCCACTGTACATATAGCTAGCTAGGTCCTTATAACTCATTTTTCCCCATGTGTCGATCAATCTACCTCATTAGTTATGTCCCTCCCTTCCTCCGACAAACAATAGTTGATCTACCGATCTAGTTAGGTTTTCTTACCAAACAATGGTTCCCCTTCATCATCCATGGATGTGTCCCGACAGGTCTATCACGCACAGGCACACACAGAAACACATCCCCACTCTTATTGATAATATTGCAGTTCCACCCTCAGTTTGTCTAGTAGGCCTCTCCCACCATCTTCGAGAAGCAACTCCATCACCCATCCAGCACTCTACCCCTCTCCCTCCCTCCCTCTCTCCTCTCTCTCTCTCTGTCCCATCCTATTTCCCGTCCTTCAGTTATGTATGGATGTCGATCGATCTCCCTCAAGACATAGCTGAGTCTCTCCTTCTCAACACATATACGAGTCGTACTACCTCTATAGTTAGGCCTCTGCCTACCCCTCCCCTCCCCCACCCCCTCCCACACACACACCAATACATCGAGCGCTCTAGTCATGTCTCCCTGCCACACACAAACTTGACCTGTGCCCTCTGACGTTCCGGTAGCTAGGTCAGTCACCCTATATCTTTGACTTGCACACACACACAATTTTGAGGGCTCTCTTCATCGATCTCGCACCCACCCACTTGATCCTCTCTTCGACTCTATCGATATCTATGACCCCTCCCTCTCTTCTCGTGGATCGCCCGACCATCTATATATGATATGGATAGGCCTCCATTTCACACACATTGCATGCAAAATTTTGTTTGAGATGTCATCGACACATATTCCCACAAATACATTCACGAAATCAACCTCCCCCCCAAAACAAAAAACACTCACGAACGCACAAGCCATTTTTCTAGGTTTGTATCTCTCACACACACCCACGTAGGTGGGGGACGTGCACGAAGAGAAGAGGTGCACGCACGTCGCACGTACTCCCGTCTCTTTCCCAACCACACCCGCGCGGGTACACGGTGGAGCTCATTTCTGTACGAAAAGGCAGCCCACGTGGTAATTTGACACGTGTACTGGTTGTCCACTAGATGGAGGGAGGATCGTCTACCACGGGTGAACAAACAAATTGCGACTTGACGCATTATGTTTAAAAATAGGCAAAACCATGTGGGGCCTACCTTAGAGGCAAGGCTCTATACACTAGAGTACTTTTGATGTGTCCCGTCAACTCACAGAACGAGGAGAAGCTTGCTTAGTACGCTATCTCCCCCGCCCACGGGCGCAGTGGCTCGCAGGATGAGGTGAAGCTTGCTTACTACGCCTTACGCCCGCTCCCTCGCCCACGCGCGCGGTGGCTCGCAGGACGAGGAGAAAATTTACTAGTACTCGCTCCGTTTACTCCTCGTCCCTACCTTGGTTAGAGAGATTATCATATTGTTTGGAATATATGTCCTTTAGTAGATTTAAATATGAACTACTAGTACATACTCCAAACACTGATGCATATAGACGTATTTTAGAGTGTAGATTCACTCATTTTGCTCCGTATGTAGTCCATATTGAAACGGTCGTAATAGTACGCACTCTCCCGCGCCCCTCGACCCTCGCCACGTGGTGGACGTGCAGCAATTCATTCGGTCTCATATAGCCAGAACGATAAATACTGCAGTACCATTATTGCTCAACTTCCTGAAGAGGCGAAGAGCCAATCACAAGGTTAATAGTTTGGAGATGCCAAGCGCAAGGTTTATAGGAGAACGAGTAGTAGGTGCCGCGTCATTTATAAATAAAGTTTTTATTCTTCAGTGGCACGTACGCAATATAAATAGGTTCATATGGAGAGAAAAGGAAACCGCTCCACTATATACATAGGCAGGACGAGCCTACACGGTTGCTTGCTGGGGTTGCTCTCTTCAGTTTTCACACTCTCTCGCACAAAACCACTATGGCCACATCTCTAACATCCCGGCGGATCATGTCTGCCGGGGGAAGGGGTGGATGCTTAGTGTAGATGCGGTCGCCGTCGCCGACGGCAAAAACCCACTGTCGGCACGTCCCGATCAGGGGTCTCCGCCATTCTCTCTCACAAAGCCGGTGAGGTTGCCTTCGTCCATTGCTCACTGCCGCGACGTGGGTAGTTGCCTCCTCCTGCCGCCCTCCTCTAGGTTGAGCTACGTCCCAACATCCCTCAGGTACAACTCCCTTTACAGCCGGCTTGCACCACTGCTCCAGCTGCCCACATCACTCCATGTGGATATTTCTCTACTTCTTTGCCCCGCACATACCTCTACTGGCTTCTACGTATTGTATTTGTGATGAGTTTATGTCTCATCAACTAGTCCCAGTAATCTTATTCTAATCACGCTTCTTCAATTTCTTTGCCATAGGGATGCTCATCTTGATTTTGGTGAAACTGCACAAAATGATCCGATGGTCAAAGGGTTGCAAACTTCATTTCTTAGGAAGCGCCGACGTTGCCAGCAAATTAAAGCCTGGTTAGGGTTTACGGTTCAAGGGCTAGGGACTGCATGGATCGTTTTTTTATTTAGCTATCTCTGTTTCAATGGCTAGGGACTGCATGAGTAGTAGTAGTACTGTACGCCTTACGCCCGCTCCCTCACCCACGCGCGGGGTGGCTCGCAGGACGAGGAGAAAATTTTACTACTCCCTCCGTTTACTCCTCGTCCCTACTACCTTGGATAGAGAGATTATCATATTGTTTGGAATATATATGTCCTTTAGTAGATTTCAATATGAACTACTAGTACATACTCCAAACACTGATGTATATAGACGTATTTTAGAGTGTAGATTCACTCATTTTGCTCCATATGTAGCATAAAGTTGAGACACTTATTTTGGAACAGAGGGAGTACATATTTGCTATGATCTGTCAATCATTGAGATGCAATAGTATGCATGTTAGTCTCCTTTGTATTTGATGAAATGTTGCAACGGGCAACCTTGGACGCAAGATACATGTAACAGAAGCTGGAAGCTTCATAGCATTGTACTATCTCGCTGATAAATTACAGTACGTACTATACAAGTACTTCCTCCGTTCCTAAATATAAGTCTTTGTAGAGATTTCACCATGAACCACATACGGATGTATATAGATGCATTTTAAGTGTAGATTCATTCATTTTGTTCCGTATGTAGTCCACCTAGTGGAATATCTACAAAGACTTATATTTAGGAACAGAGGGAGTACTATGTAAAGAGTTAGGTGTCGCACGGTGTCCAGAAAATATGGTGATAGTGTGAGGTGGGCCATGTAATCACTGAGCCTGCGTGTTTTCACTGCTCTCGCACTCCTCCACTATAAGAATGGAGAAAATTGTAATCTAGTAGTACCTCCTTACGCCGAAAGCTTGGGACATCCAGCAGTCCTACTACCTCAGTAATAATGACCAATGAGCCATCAAATCACATAGACCCAGCAGTAAGTTGGACGGACGAAGCAACTATCACTCTTGAATCAGCTTCTCCCTTCAACACAGGCGCTAGTGAGAGGTCGCGTCCGCTCTGCCCGGGCATGAATGCGGCACCGATTCTTTGGAGCGGCGCTGACTGTTTCGGGCGGGAAGCGCGCGCGGGCGATGGAGTGGCTTTGGGTGGGCCAGGCTGGTCAGGAGCGGGCGTGGCAGCTATCCGCCTGTCCCTATCGGGCGCCCGGAAACAAGAGGATGCATCGACTCTCGCGGCTAAAATCATACACTACACACCATCTCTCTGTAGGAGTAGGTCGATCTGTCGCTCTCTCTAACACACACATGCTGTTAAACACACACACACGCATGCACACGCACATGCACACACAAGTTCATAGAATAGGAAAATCGTGCGAGTGCGAAGCCACAGGAAGTGAGATACAAATGGAGTACGTACAAGAAGAGAAGAGGTGACGAATATTCCATCAAACCTGGACTGAGGAGTAGTACTCCCTCCGTCTAGGTGTTAAGTCATCCTACGGAAATCAGATATTCCCAAAATGTTTAGGCGTCGTCCATTAACTTCGCATCTCAATCCCCTCCTGGCCTCGTTGCTAGCAAGCGTTGTTACTTAGGGAGCGTTTGGATCCTTAGCAAGAACAGCTTATAGCATAGCCGGGCAAGGTTAGGCATTTGGAACTGTTAAAATATGTTAGCTTTTGTGGGCCAGCTAGCTTGGGTGGGCTAGAAAAACCTTGCTAGCTCAGGAGAGCCAGATCGGCTCGCTTCCGACGGCAAACTTCGCGTAGTAGTATCATAGATTAGTAACATATGCATGTGGCTTGTTATCTCCCCTGAAAACCCAATGCATGGAGCGCAACTACGCGTTGATCAGTCAAGAAATCAAAGTCGGCTTGCATGCGAGTTAATACGTGGCCCTGCATGGTAGCTAAAATGGCATCTCTTAGTTGTTTGGATTAATTGTTGCGTTTAGAGACAAAAATCAGGGCTTTGATTGGAGGAATGACCCGTCAAGTTTCTCCTTCTCCTCCAATCTGCTTGCACCTTGGTCCCGCTGCACCTTCTAACGTGACTTATTAAACCTAGACGGAGGGAGTCGTACGAGATACGGTGGCACACTGACTTAGGTCGAATACAAGTGCCCAAAATTGTGTGCATGTTATAATAAGGATTCACTTAAAATAGTACGTGAGCGAACAGAGGGATCAATTGGACAATGTTCCCGAGCAGTAGCGAGATGTGTGAGGTAAGATACATCGCTGGCGCTTTTAATTTTTCTTATTAATTTGTTTGTTTCACCCTCTGACTGGTGGGACCCAACGTACTACGTGGAGAGAGGTATGGTGACTAAGGCTGCATTATTTCTGCACCACTGTGGATAGTCTTACCACCAAAGCCACATGACACGATTATGATTTAAATCCCAATGACTCCCACACACACAAAAAAAAACATGGCATGCTTGTCACACGAATGCAGGAATGTATAAAAGGTTATTTTCCTCTCGTTGAACATAACGGGAGGGTTGTGTAGCTGGTTAGCCTGTTCGCTCATCAAACTTGAGGTCTCGGGTTCGATAACTACACTTGAGCATAATTCGTGCCAGGAGGATTCTTTGACTGGTCAAAATGGATGGATACGGAGCTATACGATCTCGTAGTGACCGTATAATCACCTCATCACGTATAAGCTGCAGCCTCGGCGCTTGTTTTCTAGGGTTTGCACTCTTCACACTCTCTCCAGTATATATATACACGCTAGAGCCTCAGCGCTTGTAGTTGCTCTCTTCACACTCTCTCACCCTCTCCAGATCTAAACAAGACTTCGTTGGCCTCTCTCTCCCCTCACTGCTGGTCTGCTTGTAGTTGCTCTCTTCACACTCTCTCACCCTCTCCAGATCTAAACAAGACTTCGTTGGCCTCTCTCTCTCCCCTCACTGCTGGTCAAAGAGCCGGCATGATCCGTCCGCCGGGAAGGGAAGGAGGCTTAACGCTGTCACCGTCGGCGAGGGAGGGAATCCACTACCGGCGCAGCTGTTCACTTTCACCCAGCGGCGACGCGGGAGGGCCTCCGACCCCTTCTTCTTCTTCGTCGTACATAGTGTGGGTTGAACGGCCTCCGGTCGCCCACCGAACCACACCCTAAGAACCTTAAGGTATAATTTAATTATTCCACATGCATTGCTCTAGCTGCATGTGGGCTTTTTCTGCTTCTGCACTCGAATCTAGGTGTTGGATCAAACATGAAAGTAGTGGGGAAAGTTGTATACCATGAATCTAGGACGTGGTTCAAAGAGGAAAGGAATGGGGGAAAGTAGTGGGAAAAGTTGTATAGCATGAATCTAGGACGTGGTTCAAAAAGGAAAGGAAGGGGGAAAGTAGTGGGGAAAGTTGTATCGCATGAATCTAAGACGTGGTTCAAAGAGGACAGGAATGGGGGAAAGTAGTGGGGAAAGTTGTATAGCATAAATATAGGACGTGGTTCACAGAGGAAAGGAAGTGGGGAAAGTACTAGTACAGACTGGCTATCCAACACCTACGTTCGTCGAAAAGGGAAAACAATGACAAACGCAGTACGCACATCTGTAACGAACTGATCTTTTGTTTTGGGGGACAAGGCTGCAGAGTTTGAGCAGGACTAGATTTGTTGCGCTCACATAGGGAAAGGTGTCCAAAGATAACAAAACTGGGACCAACACAAATATGCTCCTTGGTTGTTTATTCTTTCTTGCAATAGACTGTGCATCACCCTAGTACATCGGTAGATGCACATGGTGCTGGTGCGTCCACTACCCCTTGCAACTCTTTAGCTGTTGTTAATCTAAGGCCCTGTTTGGTTAAAAACTCCCTAGTCCCTACCTGCTTGGTTCCAGGGACTAAACATGGACTAGAGGTTATTAAATGACATGCTAAAAGACCATGTTACCCCTAGTAATGAACTAATAGAGACAAGGTGCGATGCATGGCAGGAGCAACTGTTGGAAAAAGTCCCAAAAAGACTCTCCCTCGGGGTCTTCTTTCTTTAGTCCCAAATGCCCACTTTTAGTCCGTAAAAGTCCCTCCTGTTTGGTTTAGATGGGACTGACACGGAGTTTTTTTAGTCCCTCCACCAAAATGTCCCTGTAAACAAGCACCCTCTAATAATGCCGCTGGAAAATTGATGCAATGCCACAGTTAAAAGCAAATTACATGTTTAACGAATTTTATTGTTAATATAATCTCTCTGTTAATATTAATCAATGCCACCGTTTGAGAAATACTACTGTCTTGCTTTCTTTCCCATTTAGATAAGGTAGATGCTTCTTTTTGTTGGCTTCTGTGTCATCCACCGTTATTGACCACTAGTTGTTTCCTTTGCACCTCTGTGTAAACAGGGTTATCTACTTCACCCCGTTGCCATTGTGACCTTTTGTTGCACTGCACAAAACACTTTTGTTTTAAGAGTGTTTTGTGCAGTTCAACCAAAATGTCAGACCGACAACGTTGCTTGATTGCTTGATCTTAGTGGAACTGCACAAGAGGAGATCTTACTTCCTATCCGTGTTGGCAAATTTGGTTCAGATCTTCTTCTTGTGAGTTGTTTGAATTCCGCGTCATGAGAGGTCAGTACTAGCCTTCTTTCACATGATTCTGCAGTGTGCTTTCATATGTTGTGCTACTTGTACGGTAATGTTGCTTGATTTTAGTGAACTGCACAAATGGAGACAAGACTTCCAATCTGTATGTGCACCGCAATATCCCATTGAGGTAAGATAAGGATATTTCACAATTGTTGGCCTGTATTTTGCCACTTTCATCAGAAAATTAATTTCATTGTTTAGTGCTATACTTGTGCAACCTAATTGACATGCCAAATCTTACATTGAAGGCGAAGCTTGTATGTTATTGAACCAAGTGATGAAGGGGAAGAACAAGCGGAAGAAAAACAAAAATCAACTCCTGGTGTTGTAATGAAGCACTGGAACTGTGATGACACAAGTAATGATATAGTTTTGCATCTTAATTTGTTGCTATGGCTGGAACGAGCAATTGTTTTGCCACTGATTTAATGCCACTCTTAATGTAATACATAATTATATCTACTTGTGCAAACAGGGATCTTCTTTGAAGATACCATATATTTTAGTGGAACTTCACAAGAAGATGTTGGAAACATTAATCTAATCAAGGAGTATATAGTAAGCATGGCCACCACAGTAGATAGCAACAGATGGTTCCGGAGAAGTGCTTCATCTGTATGCTCTACACAATAAGCCTCCTGACAAAGGTTGGTACTCCCCCACTGATTTCATCCATATGATTGAGCTTTGTCATCTCTATTGGTGTTGTGCTACTATTTAGATACTGCCATCAAAAAGTGGTATTGTCCTTGAGAAGTGCTTCATCTGTGTTGTTTTAAATATTTCCTTTCCTTTTTTTCAAGCAAACAGGGATGCTAGCATTTAGTTATCCTCTTGTCTTTGCACAACAAGATCATCCTCCTCTGAAGAAGAATATGGAGTACGTGAAGTGACTAGTTCCGATTATGCCAGGATGAAGAAGCCCTATCTATCTTCTCATTAGAAGGAGCAGTTGAAGGATGGTTACATTACCCCCCACAAGACCAAACTAACTTCAGCTCAGAAGGACTGACAAATCTCTATTTTCTTGTTGTGATGCACGAGTACAATGTTATTCTAGGATTCTTTTCGGTGAGTTCCATTTTTCTAAAAGTGTGCTCTACATGGACCATGTAGGTGCCTGTTTAAACTGTCAATTCATAGTACAGTTTGCTTTATACTAATCACTTTTTTTGTATTTGTGCAAACAGGGGTGCTCAGCTTGATTTCAATGGGAACTGCACAAAATGTTCATGAATACATCGAATCATTCATTTCCACCACAAGAAAGGAGGTGCCGATAAGTTCAAGGCGTTGCAACATATAAGGGCGAAATCATACAAGCTACACGCGAATTTGGTTGATTTTGGTGGAACTGCACAAAAAGAACAGCTGGTTTATTTAGCACGAGGTGCCATGTCAATGTCCGAACTCATGGCAAACCCTGCCCATTCCACAATCGTAGGCATTTGATATTTTGGAATGGGAAAACCTTGTCAAATTTTACTCATTGATTTTAGCAAGAAGACACGCGTTTGATATTTTTGAATGGGACGCCCTTTGCTGTCAGCAGCGTCGATCCATTTTTTCTTTATTCTTTATTTTTTCTTTATTCTTTAGTTGTGAAGTAAATATTGGCTCTGACATGTGAATCGCTGAGATGCATAATCATCGATTGTTTTGAATGTTCTCTATGAATTGCGAGGCCTGTGTGTTTGATTGGAATGTACAGGAACGCTAAAAAGCTGCTCAAACTCTTTGTACTCCTTATGTTCCTTTTTACTTCGCACATTGTGAAAGTGCATACTTTTTTCTATAAGATTGGTCAAAGTAGAGATACTTTGACTACAGACAAAACTTGTATGCAGACTAGAAAGGACCGGAGGGAGTACATGTGAAACTGCTGCAAACAAGGTAATCACCCTGGGAATAATGCTAGTACGTATTATTTTGCATGTTCATCCAATGCCAGTGATACAAGAATTCAAACTAATCGAAATAAATTCATTCATACACGGTCGGATTTCATATAAACATGCCGGATTTCATTACATTTCATACATTCTTCAACTAAAAAGGGGTGCGCTGGAGGTATAATTAATTAACCGAAGCTACCCACCTGTGTCCGGCTGAGTCGAACAGAAGCTTCAGTGACTTAACTGCAGGTGCAGTTGCGTAACTGACATGTGGCCCAGATGCCTGTTGGGCCCACGTGTCAGTCAGCCAACTGCACCAGCAGTTAAGTAGAAGCAGTGTCCTTCTTCAACATAGCTCTCCGACTCCACATCGCCGCCAAGAAGCTAACCGGCCGTCAGTGGTCAACCCGCCTAGCTTGTCATAGCGATTAGGGCAACTAGGAGCCCAATGATCAGGATCCCCACATGACAAACACCTTTCTTCTTGTAATTCTTCTTCTTGAAGTTCGTGTGTTGCACAGCCTTGTTCTTCCCATCAAACTTTGCTTTACCATCAAACTTGCCCCTGTTCTTGAACTTGTGGGGCTGGAAGTTCTTCTTCTGTACCAGATTGGCACTAGATCCTCCCTCAATTCCTCGAGCACGTGTGTCCTTTGCTCTCGCCTTTTCTTCCACATCAAGAGTGCCAATGAGATCCACGAAGGAGGAATCTTAGTGATGATACCTCCAGCAACAAACTTGTCCGGTAGCATACAAATGAAGTGCTCAAGTTCTCTAGCAAATGACTATATCTCATGAGCTTACTCAACCATGGAGCGCTCTTCAATCATCCTGTAATCATAGAATTGCTCCATGATGTACAGCTCAGTGCCAGCAACCGGAGGGTAGCAACGGTGGCCTTACTTGGACCTGAGCGGCAGCGACCTACCGTGTTCTACTCTTCCTCGTTTTCTGTGTGGCGCGGCCTCGTTGGCAGCGGGGCGGGGCCTCGGCGGAGCCGGCGATGTCCTCTGTCTCGTTGCCGGCGGGCGGTGCCTCGGTGGAGCGGGGGAAATCCTCCCCTCGTTGCTGGCAGGGTGGGGCCTCGGCGGAGCCGGCGGTGTCCTCTACCTCGTTGTTGGCGCCACGGGGCCTCGGCGGAGCAGGGCCTCGTCGACGCCAGTGGAGCGGGGACTCGTCGGAGCCGGCATTGTCCTCTGCCTCGTCCTCGGTCTCGCCAAATAGTGCCTCGCCCGCTTCATCGCCCTCTTTGTCGGCGGCCGCAACCTCCACCACCCGCATGCGGTACCGCCAGCGCTCGAGGCGGCCCTCGTGGGCGGAGCGGTACGAGTCGAGCAGCGCCTCCTGCTCCGCCCGCTCCGCGGCGATCTGCTCCTCCGCCTGCAGGTGCTCCTGAAGGAGATGGTGGTTGTAGGCGGCGGCGGCCTGCACCTCCCGGAGCTGCTCCTCACGCTTCTGCCTCACCGTGTCCATATATTGGGCACGGGCCTCGCCGATGGTCATGGTGCAATGCAGCGGCGAGGATGGCGCGGAGGAGGGGGTTGGCGCCAGATCGTCGACTACCATGTTCTCCATTGGGATGTCGTCGTCCTCCGGCTGCCTGCCGGCCAGCCAGTCGGCAGCAATGGCTGCCATCTCCTTGTGGTCCGTCGTCCGCCTGTCCCGAAGAGCGCTGGAGCACGAGGAAGCCATGGTGGGCAGTAGTGGTGTGGACAGGAGAATAGGAACGGATGCGGATGACTGCGGCTATGGCCGGCGCAGCAGTTTATATAGCAATGGTGGGCGGCGGAGGGACGGACGTGTGGCGCCGGAGTAGCCGCCTCGGCAACCGCGTATCATTAATGTGGCCGGCAGAAGGATGGACGGACGGCACTTGTGTCGTTTGGAGGCGGAGCAATCGCATGCACCGGGAAGCAGGGCGGGCAACGCTAACCGTTTCGGGCGAAAAGCACGCGGGCGAGGGAGGCGGTCTGGGTGGGCCAGGGCAGTCAGACTCGTGCTTGGCAGCGGGTCGGTCCAGCAGCCGGACATGCTGGCTCGCCAGCTACCTCGCCGAGCTGAGCGACGACAATCAGACAATGGACGTAGCTTCCGACCAGGAGCCGGCGCCACTGTCCAAGCCGGTTCATGCCGTGTTCACCATAGAGCAGGTGCGGCTGCACTTCGACGCCCTAATGGCGGAAGAGCTACAAGCGCAGGAGGACCTATGCTGCAACTTCCGTCTCCTCAACAAGCACCGTTGAACAAGCGAACGACAATGCCGTCGCGGACATGTGGCCCTATGATCCTGGCTTCCCGAATGAGCAGCGGGCGCTGTATCAGACCATCCGTAGGGCCCGCGAGTTGTTGCGCTCGTCGTGGCACCGCCGTCTCGCGTTGTCAACATGGTCAACGGACATGAGGATAGGAGATGACTTTACTTGGAGAGGATGACAGTGGGGACCCACCAGGGCCATAGCCGCACGTACGCAAGTGCCTCCTTATTAGTATATAAAACTATAATTTTTTTGCTTCCCCCTGGTTTCCTGACATCACGGTCCCACACCATTGTCAACCTATGTAGTCAATAAACAAGAGAATTGCACAAGAAGCGGCCGACAGCTGGGACCAAGCAGCTCGAGCAGTATTTGTGTTTTTGAGGTGTGAGCACTGCAGAGTTTTTCTTGATCGATGTTTAGCCCAGATATTAATTTTTCTCCTCTGAACAACAACGAAAACATAACTACAGCTATTAACTGGGCGGGCTGTGGCACGTCTAGCCCAGGCCACATATCCAGCCCAGATATTAATTTTTTTCAAGCTGAAAATGGCTAGCCCAGCTATACTTTTTTTTAGGAATACCCAGGCAAGGTCAAGTTGTTATTCTCCGCCCCACTGGGCTGCATATCTTTCCTAGGAGGGATGCATTAGGCTTAACAAGAAAATGGGCTTTAAGAAACAATAAATGGGATGTAATTATAAAAACTGGGCAGTAACTATAAAAAATGCACCAAACACGTAATTACTTTATAAAATATATTTTTTGGATATTGAAAATTTTAATTTCATTAATTGTTGCGAGCGCAATGTTTCGTTGGATTTTTACGTAATATAAATTTATATTGAAATTGTATTTAATCTGACTAGAAATTTCGGGATAAAAATATTTTGAATCCCATCAAAATGTGGGAAATTTTATTGAATTCTATTTTGAACGGTTAGTTGAAATGGGCTGTACTTTTAACAAACTATAAATGGGCTGTAGTAAATTCCATTAGAATTCAAAAATTGGCTGCACATTCTTACAAATCTCAAATGGGCTATAAGTTCTCTGCCACACACTTGTGGCCTTACTAAGTTGACGCGTCCCCTCAAAAATAAGAGAGTTGACGCGTATGCAAGGCTTTGTCAACTTATAGTCAACACACGGTTCTAGCAGCAGTGGCCGTTGGATGTCCATCCAATGGATGCCGTGATTCTTCTTCAATCTCGGATATTCTAGCTTCACCCGCCCAAAAAATGATTCCTCCCCCTGACATCTGGGGCGCACCATTTCGGAAGCTGACCTGTGGGCCTACTAAGTTGACGCGTACCAAGGGCTTTGTCAACTTAGTCAATATAAACGATTCTAGCTGCAGTGACTGTACGATGTCCATCCAACGGCCGTCGTGCTTCTTCAACCTCTGGTCTTCTTGCTCCAGCCGCCCAAAGCAGCACCGGTCGTGCTGCCTGCTCCTACCTCCCGTGGCCGGCTGTGCTGCCGCGCAGGCCTCACCGCCCCTACTACTCCCACCGCTGGCCAGGGCATCCCTCCACTCACCCACACCCCCTGTTATTCTGCGGCGACGACAGCCTCACACCGCAGCCGAACCAGTGAACCCTTGTACGCCTCTTCGCGTGGGCATCCACTGTCGCGTCTTCCCCGGCTCCGCGTCGTCCCCTTCCTAGGCCTCGCCGTCATCCACCGCCATGGTTTTCTCGGTGCGGCGTGGTCAACGTGGTCAAGGAACGACTTCCATCGGAAGAGTACTGTACATGGAGAGGCTGACACCCGGGTCCACGGCAGCCGCAAGGAAGTGGCTCCTTATTACGCGGAAAATAATTATTCCTCCACCTGATAGCAGGGACTTACCGGATGGGCCACCGTATTTGGTGAAAAAAATGTTTCCCCCTGACTTCTGGGACCCACTGGACGGGCCAACGTATTTCGCAAAAAAAACATTCCCCCCGCTGTCAGCTCGGACCCAACGGAGGTGCCTCCTTATTACGCACAAAAAAAATGAATACTCCCCCTGCTAGTTGGGACCCACCTTGGTGGGAGGCTGACTTGTGGGCCTACTAAGTTGACGGGGACGGACTGCTTTGTCAACTTAGTTAATATGAACGATTCTAGCTCCGGTGATCGTACGATGTCTATCCAACGGCCGTAATGCTTCTTCAACCTATGGTCTTCTTGCTCCAGCCACCCAAAGTAGCGCCGGTCGTGCCGCATGCTCCTGCCTCCCGTGGCCGGTTGTGCTGCCGCAGAGGCCTCACCGCCCCCTACTATTCCCACCGCTGGCCAGGCCCTGCGGCGACGGTAGCCTCACACCGCAGCCGAACCAGTGAACCCTCGTACTCCTCTCCACGCGGGCTTCCACTGCCGCGTCTTCCCCGGCTCCGCGTCATCCCCTTCCTAGGCCTCGCTGTCGTCCACCGCCCTGGTGCTCTCGGCGCGGAGTGGTCAACGTGGTCAAGGAACGACTTCCATTGGAAGAGTACCGTACGTGGAGAGGCTAATAGCTGGGTCCACGACAGCTGCAAGGAAGTGCCTCCTTATTATATGCAAAATAATTATTCCTACTCCTGACAGCAGGGACCCACCGGACGGGCAACTGTATTTCGTGAAGAAAACGTTTCCCCCTGAGTGCTGGGACCTACCAGCTACATCTTCGCACACAAGGAAGTGCGTCCAGGCAAAAAAAAAGATTCGCCCCCTGACTGCTAGGACCCACCAGCTACATCTTCGCACGCAAGTGCCTGACAGTCGGGACCCACCTGGTCGAAGCGTATGTAGCGTTGTCATTCTGGTCGCGAACATGTGCGTACATACTGGTCGATGTAGAGGCGCGCACGTGTCGTAGTAGAGGCGCGCACGTAGCATGTACACGTACGTACATCGGCCAGTGTGCAAGAAAGAAAATACGGCCACATACGTACATACGGGCACGGTCTGGAACGCCTACTCGCGCATACGTACAGCCAGGGCTCGTGTACATGGCTGGGTCAGAACGGAGAAACAACGTCGTCGTCGTGTTCATGGGGAGCCAACCGGCTGGGTCGGAACGGAATGTGTCGTCGTGTTCATCGGGAGGGCTTGGATGGAACAGCCGATGGAAACGAGGCCTGGCGTACCGTAGAACGGAGGAAACGGCCTTGTGTTCGACCGGCCACGGTCGAAACGGGATCCTGTTCATCGGGAGGGGTCTGGCGTACCGCAAAATGGAGGAAACGGACCTCCTACGGTCGAAATGGGGGTCCTGTTGATCGGGAGGGGTGTGGCGTACCGCAAAATGGAGGAAACAGACTTGTGTTGGAGCGCTAGGTCGAAACGGGGGTCCTGTTCATCGGGAGGGGTGTGGCGTACCGCAAAACGGGACTCCACGGGATACTGTTCATCTCCACCGTCGACCCCCTCCAGCCTCCACGGGCTACTGTTCATCCACCGTCGACCTCCTCCAGCCTCCACCCGCGACTGTTCATCCACGAGCTCCTGTTCATCCAGGCTCCACCGCGCGCTACTCCACCGGCTACTGTTCAACCAGCCCTCTCCACGGGCTCCTGTTCAACCACCCCTCCATGGGCTACTGTTCATCCAGCCCTCCACCGTCTACTGTTCATCCTGTCCTCCACGGGGTGGTCCTATTCATCCAGCCCTCCACGGGGTGGTCCTATTCATCCAGCCCTCCACGGGTTCCTGTTCATCCAGCCCCAACCGGCTTGATCTATCGGGGTCATGTTCATCCAAAGGCAACACCACGGGGTCCTGTTCATCCACCCCCACCGGGAACTGTTCATCCAAACCCCCCAGCAACGCTCACTGTTCATCCAGAGGCAGCATCGATCGGCTTTAGTTAGCAGCAGTAGCGAAGGAATCGCTCGATTGGGTTCAGTTAACAGCCATCGATCGATCGCTCGGGTTCAGTAACGCGTAGCCTACAGTGCAATCGCTCGGGTTCAGTTAGAGCCCAACGCCTCGCACCCACGCGCGTGCATGTACGAGAGAAACGCGCATCGCTCGGCCCCGACCACCCACCGTAACCGGGAACACCCCTATATTTTCCTCGCCCTCGCTTCTACCACGGTTTTTTCCGTCATGGACGGCCCAAAGAATGTCATGCAGCTGCATCTCCGGCCCGCCCAGGACGAAAAGCTCCTTTTTGTCATGATTTTTTGTCATAGAAGTAGGACCCCACCACATCTATGATGATACCGGGTTTTGTCACAATTATCGTCATAGAAGTGTCATAAGTATGACAGGAAAAAATTTCGTTCGGCCCAAAATGTCACGGATGTGTCTTTTTTTTGTAGTGGTAATGCCGATCTTGAGGACTTCGTGTCAGATAAGTGCCTGCAGTACCACTACCTAACTGATTCCTTTGTGAGGAGGTTTAAATTTACATCCCCGCGCAATTCTCACACTGTTTTATTTGATCTTTATGATAAATCATATACCATGGACCTAGAAGAGTTTAATACTGCTTGTAAACTCCCGCAGTGGGGCAATGTTAGTGAACCTCGCAAATCTGAATATAAAGACTTTGTTGCTAGTATCACTGTGGGGGAATCTAGAGAAATCACACAAGCTACCATAGGGAGCATTCATTTCCCTTCCATACATTATTTTGCTCTCTTTATAGGTAGATGCATTAACGGTAAAGATGAGGCTTGTCACATGTGCGTTCCAGATCTTTGTGTCCTCAAGAGTGCGGTATTAGGTGATAAACAATATAACTTGGGGGCCATTGTTGCACGAAGGTTGCATCTTAACGGTACAAGTGGAGATTTGTTTGGTGGAATTTATGCAACTTGTGTAGCTAATTATCTTGGTGTACCCATACACAGAAATGATATGAAGTTGCCTCCTGCTTATCTAGATTATAGTGCTATGGTTTGCCATTAGTTTCTTGAGAGGAATGAACAGTTCCTCCAGTACCGACTAATCTTTGACAGACGACGCACTGTCCATGTTGCCCTCCTTGCTCCTACTTTCTTTAACTTTCAGGCAAAATGGAGATATGTTATAACCAGGGAGGAGGCGAACGAGTATGAGAGGAGGACGGAGACAGCTCACCTCCAAGCTGCAGCTCATCAGGCCGTAGCTACTGCACCTCAGTACGACCCCAGCTACGACTTTGGATATCCGCCAGGCTAGGAGTGGCCATAGACCAACTTAGGCCAAAAGCCTAAGCTTGGGGGAGTACACATTTCTCACCGACATTACATTGATGTTCACACACTCATGCCAGTTGTCGGTGCTCATACTTTTTCATTGTACTATCCATGCTAGTTTATTTTCTTTTCTAAGCCTTCTTCTTGTGTGTTTGAAAAAACCTTAAGAAAAACCCAAAAAATTAGTTATAGCTTTTAGCTAGTTTACTTTCCGTGCATGTAGTAGTAGTAATTAAAAGAAAACTCAAAAATATTTCTCGTTCTTCTTTTGCTTGTTGGGAGCTTTCCCGTGTAAATAGTTTTATTTCTTTTCTTTTCTTTGGGGGTCGAGAGGAGAAGACCACGATGAAAATGCTGACTGGCTCTCATATGCATTATTGTTGATTTAACCAAGAGCTCATATTACCTTGTCTTTTCCCTTATATTAAATGCTTGCAGATTCCAGCTTAGTCCAATGCACATGCACTATTATTATTATCCACACCGTTCGGTCGTGCGAGTGAAAGGCAATAATGACGATATATGATGGACTGATTGAGATGAGAGAAACCGGTATAAACTCGACCTATCTTGTTTTTGTAAATATGATTAGTTCGTCGTTCCTGATTCAGCCTATTATGAATCAAACATGTTTGCAATGACAATTAGAGATTATAGTTGCTCATGCCATGCTTAATTAGCTAGGAGTTTATAATGGTTTACCTTGCGTGCCAACATGCTATTAAAATGGTTGTGATGTGGTATGATAGGGTGGTATCCTCCTTTGAACAATTCGAGTGGCTTGACTTGGCACATGTTCACGCATGTAGTTGAAACAAAATCAACATAGCCTCCACGATATTTGTGTTCATGGTGATTTATATCCTACTCATGCTTGCACTCATTGTTGATTAATCTTAATGCATGTTCATGACTGTTGTCGCTCTCTAGTTGGATGTACAAGTGAAGGCTAGAAAGAGACTGGGAATACTGTTTGTGCATCCACTTCCATAAACCCCAAAGTTATTCCATACGAGTCCACCATACCTTCCTATATGCGGTGTTTACCTGTCGTTCCAAGTAAATTTGTATGTGCCAAACTCTAAACCTTCAAATGAAATTCAGTTTTGTATGCTCGAATAGCTCATGTATCAACTAGGTTGTCTATATCTTCCATGCTAGGTGGGTTATTCTCACGGTGAGTGGACTCCGCTCATCATTCATGAGAGAATGGCTGGTAACCGGGATGCCCAGTCCCATGCTCAAATCAAAATAATTGCAAACAAAACTCCCCCAGGATTGTAGTTAGTTGGAGGCACCCGTTGTTTCGGACAAGCCATGGATTGATGTTTGTTGGTGGTGGGGGGTATAAACTTTACCATTCTGTTTGGGAACCGCCTATAATGTGTGTAGCATGGAAGATATCGAGATCTCTTGGTTGTTATGTTGACAATGAAAGTATGCCACTCAAAATATTATTTATCTCTGTTTCAAAACTCGAGCTCTGGCACCTCTGCAATTCCCTGCTTCCCTCTATGAAGGGCCTATCTATTTACTTTTATGTTGAGTCATCATCCTCTTATTAAAAAGCACCAGTTGGAGAGCACCGCTGTCATTCGCATGCATTGCTATTAATTTACTTGAGTATGACTATGACTGGATCTCTTTTACCATGAATTACAATGTCTAGTCAGTCCTTGATCTTCAGGGGTGCTCTGCATTTATGTTTTGCGGTCTCAGAAAGGGCTAGCGAGATACCATCTTGTTATACCATGTTATGATTGTTTTGAGAAAGTGTTGCATCCGAGATTTATTATTATTGCTCGCTAGTTGATTATGCCATTGATATGAGTAAACATGAGACCTAAATGTTATAGTGAATATGGTTAGTTCATAATCTTTGCTGAAAACTTGAATGCTGGCTTTACATATTTGCAACAACAGGATCAAACAGAGTTTGTAAAAGTTTTTCTTTATCACTTTCAGTTTGTCAACTGAATTGCTTGAGGACAAGCAAAGGTTTAAGCTTGGGGAGTTGATACGTCTCCAACGTATCTACTTTTCCAAACACTTTTGCCCTTGTTTTGGACTCTAACTTGCATGATTTGAATGGAACTAACCCGGACTGACGCTGTTTTCAGCAGAACTGCCATGGTGTTATTTTTTGCAAAAATAAAAGTTCTCGGAATGACCTGAAAATCCACGGAGACACGTTTTGGAATTGATAAAAATATTGGAGAAAGAATCAGCATCAGGGGGCCCACACCCTGTCCACGAGGGTGCAGGGCGCCCCCCAGGTCACGCCCCTGCCTCATGGGCCCCCTGGGACTCCACCGACCTCAACCCCAACTCCATATATTCACGTTCGGGGAGAAAAAAATTAGAGAGAAGGATTCATCGCGTTTTACGATACGGAGCCGCCGCCGAGCCCTAATCTTCCTCGGGAGGGCTGATCTGGAGTCCGTTCGGGGCTCCGGACATGGGAATCCATCGCCGTCGTCATCATCAACCATCCTCCATCACCAATTTCATGATGCTCACCACCGTGCGTGAGTAATCTCATCGTAGGCTTGCTGGACGGTGATGGGTTGGATGAGATTTACCATGTAATCAAGTTAGTTTTGTTAGTGTTTGATCCCTGGTATCCACTATGTTCTAAGATTGATGTTGCTATGACTTTGCTATGCTTAATGCTCGTCACTAGGGCCTGAGTGCCATGATTTCAGATCTGAACCTATTATGTTTTATTGAATATATGTGAGTTCTTGATCATATCTTGCAAGTCAATAGTCACCTACTATGTGTTATGATCCGGCAACCCCGAAGTGACAATAATCGGGACCACTCCCGGTGATGACCGTAGTTTGAGGAGTTCATGTATTCACTAAGTGTTAATGCTTTGGTCCGGTACTCTATTAAAAGGAGGCCTTAATGTCCCTTAGTTTCCAATAGGACCCCCCTGCCACGGGAGGGTAGGACAAAAGATGTCATGCAAGTTCTTTTCCATAAGCACGTATGACTATATTCGGCATACATGCCTACATTACATTGATGAACTGGAGCTAGTTCTGTGTCACCCTATGTTATAACTGTTGCATGAGGAATCGCATCCAACATAATTATCCATCATTGATCCATTGCCTACGAGCTTTTCACATATTGATCTTTGCTTAGTTACTTTTCCGTTGCCACTGTTACGATTGCTACAAAAACTGCTACTGTTACTTTTGCCACCGTTACTGTTACTTCCATACTACTTTGCTACTAAATACTTTGCTGCAGATATTAAGTCTTTCAGGTGTGGTTGAATTGACAACTCAACTGCTAATACTTGAGAATATTCTTTGGCTCCCCTTGTGTCGAATCAATAAATTTGGGTTGAATACTCTACCCTCGAAAACTGTCGCGATCCCTATACTTGTGGGTTATTTTTTTTGCGGGAAAAGAGGATCTTATATTACTCACGTAGGTGTTACATCATTCATACACAAACTGACAACCTTCTCCATACCCGCGCCCAACCAAACAGCAGTACGGGGCGTAGCACGACCATAATGTGTATCAATCACTAAGCAAACTCTCAAAGAAGAAAATATCGAATTAAACTTTATTCATCTAAGCAAAAGATTGAACTAAGATAAGTAAAAGCAAAAGGATAGTGGGATGATACGATACCGGGGCACCTCCCCCAAGCTCCGCGAAAGCCAAGGGGAGTGCCCATACCCGATATTCAATTCTCCTTTGGTGGTGAAGAAGGTGATGGTGGTGATGAAGAAGAAATCTTGTCCTTGGAGGAACCTGAAGAGGCCATTGCAAATGGGACCTGACAGAAAACATCAAGAAAAGAGAACAGAGGATTTCTTCGCGATACGGTGGTTAACAGGTTCGGGAAGTATATATAGTTTTTTTTATCTTGGAGGACAAGTAAACAGAAGAAAAATGGAGTCCGGAAGGTGGCCCAGATGGGCACAACCCACCTGGGCGCGCCAGGCATCTTATGACCACCAGGGGACGCTTCCTGGAAGTTTCTTTATTCCCAAAAATTCTAAAATATTCCAAAACTGACAAAAAATACTTTTGCAAATTTTTTGGAGTTTGTTTACTTACCGTACTACGTACCTCCTTATTTTGACGATTCTGGAGTGTTCCGGAAGGACTCTTTTATGTGTTCTTCCGGTGTCAAAGTCTGGACAATATTGCTTTCAACATTAATAGGCGTACCTGAGATATAATGCTTTATTCGTTGTACGTTGACAACCTTCGGGTTAGTGCCTTCGAAATTATTTATTTTGATGGCTCTAGACTGGTAAACCTCCTCGATGACATAGGGGCCTTCCCATTTTGAGAGGAGTTAGCTTGCAAATAATCTGAAACGAGAGTTGTACAAAAGAACATACTCTCCGACTTTAAACTCACATTTTTGAATTATTTTGTCATGCCACCTTTTGACTTTTTCTTTGAATAACTTTGCATTTTCATAAGCTTGGGTTCTCCATTCATCTAGTGAGCTTATATCAAATAGCCTCTTTTCACCAGCAAGTTTGAAATCATAGTTGAGTTCTTTAACTGCCCAATATGCTTTATGTTCTAACTCAAGAGGCAAATGACAAGCTTTTCCATAAACCATTTTCTAAGGAGACATACCCATAGGATTTTTATATGCTGTTCTATAAGCCCAAAGTGCATCATCTAATTTCTTAGACCAATTCTTCCTCGACCTATTAACAGTCTTTTGCAAAATTAATTTTATTTCTCTATTGCTAAGCTCAACTTGACCACTAGACTGAGGATGATAAGGTGATGCAATTCTATGGTTAACATCATACTTAGCAAGCATCGTACGAAAAGCACCATGAATAAAGTGTGAACCACCATCGGTCATTAAATATCTAGGTACTCCAAACCTTGGGAAAATAACTTCCTTGAGCATTTTAATAGAGGTGTTGTGATCAGCACTACTAGTTGTAATAGCTTCTACCCATTTAGTAACATAATCAACAGCAACCAAAATGTGTGTATACCCATTAGAAGAAGGAAAAGGTCCCATGTAATCAAATCCCCAAACATCAAATGGTTCAACAGCAAGAGAATAGTTCATAGGCATTTCTTGACGCTAACCAATATTACCTATTCTTTGGCATTCATCACAAGACGAGACATACTTACGAGCATCCTTAAAGAGAGTAGGCCAATAAAATCCAGATTGCAATACCTTATGAGCAGTTCTCTCTCCAGCATGATGCCCTCCATAAGGTTCGGAGTGACATTTCCGTAGGATTTGTCCCTGGCCATGCTTAGGTACACAATGTTTAATAATACCATCTACTCCTTCTTTATAAAGATGTGGGTCATCCCAAAAGTAATGTCTTAAATCATAGAATAATTTTTTATTTTGTTGGTAAGTAAAGCTAGGTGGTAAATATTTAGCAACAATGTAATTAGCATAGTCAGCATACCAAGGAGTACTATTAGCAACATTTATTGCAGCTAACTGCTCATCAGGAAAACTATCATCAATAGGTAGTGGGTCATCAAGCACATTTTCAAGCCTAGACAAGTTATCATCTACGGGGTTCTCAGCTCCTTTTCTATCAATGATATGTAAATCAAATTCTTGTAACAAGAGAACCCAACGAATAAGTCTAGGTTTAGCATTTTTCTTCTCCATAAGATATTTAATAGCAGCATGGTCTGTGTGAACAGTTACTTTGGAATAAACAATATAAGGTCTAAACTTATCACAAGCAAACACCACTGCTAAGAATTCTTTTTCAGTTGTAGCATAATTTCCTTGAGCACTGTCTAGAGTTTTACTAGCATAATGAATAACATTCAATTTCTTATCAACTCTTTGTCCTAGAACAGCACCAACAACATAGTCACTAGCATCACACATAATTTTAAAAGGCAAGTTCCAATCAGGTGGTTGAACAATAGGTGCAGAGATTAAAGCTTTCTTGAGTGTTTCAAAGGCTTAAAGACAATCATCATCAAAAATAAAAGGAATATCCTTTTGCAAAAGATTAGTAAGAGGCCTAGAAATTTTAGAAAAGTCCTTAATAAACCTCCTATAGAAACCAGCATGACCTAGGAAACTACGAATACCTTTGATGTCCTTAGGGCACGTTTTCTCAATAGCATCAACCTTAGCTTGGTCCACTTCAATACCTCTTTCAGAGATTTTATGACCCAAGACAATGCCTTCATTAACCATAAAGTGGCACTTCTCCCAATTCAAGACAAGATTTGTTTGTTCACATCTCTGCAAAACTCGATCAAGATTGCTTAAACAATCATCAAAAGACTTCCCATAAACAGAGAAGTCATACATGAAAACCTCAACAATCTTTTCACAAAAATAAGAGAATATATCCATCATGCATCTTTGAAAGGTAGCAGGTGCATTACATAAACCAAAGGCATACGTCTATAAGCATAGGTTCCAAAAGGACAAGTAAAAGTGGTATTTTCTTGACCAGGCTGAGAAACAGGTATTTGTGAAAAGCCAGAATATCCATCATGGAAGCAAAAGTGTGTGTGCTTAGATAATCTTTCAAGTATTTGATCAATAAAAGGCAAAGGGTAATGATCTTTTCTAGTATCTTTATCTAATTTTCTAAAATCAATTACCATTCTGTAGCAATTCTTTGTGGGATAAGTTCATTCTTATCATTAGGAACAACAGTTATACCTCCCTTCTTAGGGACACAATGAACAGGACTTACCCATCTACTATCAACTATAGGATAAATTATACCTGCATCCAGAAGTTTTAATATTTCCGTTCTTACGCCTCTTTCATCTTAGGATTTAGTCGACATTGATGATCAACAACTGGTTTAGCATCAGGTTCCATATTAATTTTGTGCTGACATAGGGTGGGACTAATGCCCTTTAAATCATCAACAGTATATCCAATAGCATCTCGGTGCTTCCTTAGAACTTTCAATAATCTTTCTTCTTCATGTTCTGAAAGGTTAGCACTGATAATAACAGGATATATTTTCTTTTCATCAAGATAAGCATATTTCAAAGTGTTTGGCAATTGTTTTAATTCAAACACAGGATCACCTTTAGGTGGAGGTGGACCTCCTAGAGTTTCAATAGGCAAATTGTGTTTAAGCAGAGGACGTTGTTCAAAGAAAATCTTATCTATTTCATTTCTTTCATGCATATGTAAATCATTTTCATGGTCTAGCAAGTATTGTTCTAGAGGATCAGTAGGTGGCACAGCAATAGAAGCAAGACCAATTAATTCATCCTTACTAGGCAATTCTTTTTCATGATGATTTCTACTAAACTTGGAAAAATAAAACTCATGAGACTCATCACCAAAGCTAACACCAACAATTTGTTTCTTGCAATCTA
The DNA here is from genome assembly GCF_018294505.1 of Triticum aestivum. Taxonomy (NCBI): domain Eukaryota; kingdom Viridiplantae; phylum Streptophyta; class Magnoliopsida; order Poales; family Poaceae; genus Triticum; species Triticum aestivum. The sequence goes on from NC_057802.1 coordinate 64,661,885, forward strand.
TCTTAGCATTAACCGTGTTCAAGAAAGGTCTACCAAATATAATGGGACAGAAGTCATCTTGTGGGGAACCAAGAACAAGCAAATCTGTAGGGTATTTTATTTTCCCACACAGGACTTCAACATCTCTAATAATCCCACAAGGTGATATGGTGTCTCTGTTTGCAAGTTTAATAGTAACATATATGTCTTCTAACTCTGTAGGTGCTATGTCTTCCCTAATTTCTTGATATAACTTGTAAGGAATAGCACTTACACTAGCACCCATGTCATATAAACCATGATAACAGTGATCTCCTATTTTAACTGAAATGACAGGCAGGCCAACAACTGGTCTATTTTTATCCCTTTTCTCGGGTTTAGCAATTCTAGCAGCTTCTGCACAGAAGTAAATAACATGCCCATCTATGTCTTCTTCTAAGAGATCTTTAACCATAGCAACATTAGGTTCCACTATTATTTGTTCATCAGGTTTAGGTGTTCTAACACAGCTTTTGTTAACCACAGTTGAAACTTTAGCATGTTCCTTTATCCTAACAGGAAAAGGGGGTTTCTCAATATAAGCAGTAGGAACAACTGGATCAACATTATAGAGTATAGTTTCTTCTTTAACTGGTACCGGTTCTTTAATTTCTTCTTTAATGGGTGGGTGATATTTAAACCACTTCTCTTTAGGAAGTTCAACATGAGTAGCAAATGATTCACAAAAAGAGGCTACTATCTCAGAGTCAAGTCCATATTTAGTGCTAAACTTTTGAAAAGCATCGGTATCCATAAAAGATTTAACACAATCATACTTAAGCTTTATACCTGAGTCTTGACCTTCGTCGAGTTCCCAATCTTCAGAGTTGTCTTTAATTCTTTCCAAAAGATCCCACCGGAATTCAATAGTTTTCTTCATAAAAGAACCAGCACAAGAAGTATCCAGCATGGTTTGATCATTACGAGGAAGCCGAGCATAAAAGTTCTGAATAATAATTTCTCTTGAGAGCTCATGATTGGGGCATGAGTATAACATTGACTTAAGCCTCCCCCAAGCTAGAGCGATACTTTCTCCTTTACGAGGCCGAAAATTATATATATAATTCCGATCACGATGAACTAGATGCATAGGATAATTTTTTTGGTGGAACTCCAATTTCAAACAATTCCAATTCCATGATCCAATATCATCGCATAGCCTATACCATGCCAATGCTTTTCCCTTCAAAGATAAAGGGAAAACCTTTTTCATCACCTCATCTCCGGGTAAACCTGCAAGCTTGAACAATCCACAAATTTGTTCTACATATATCAAGTGCATATCAGGATGTTCGGTTCCATCTCCTGCATAAGGATTAGCTAGCAGTTGTTCTATCATACCCGAAGGAATTTTATATTCAATATTTTCAGTAGGTGCAGTAGGTTGAGGGGCAATTAATTGTGGTTCCGTACGAGGTGAAGATACCCCGAACAAACCCCTCAAAGGATTGTTTTCCATAGTAACAAGTGACAATAAATTTCAGCACACTATATAAATGTTTCCTTACCGATTTCCACTTACCAAAGGTGATTCACTCCCCGGCAACGGCGCCAGAAAATAGCCTTGATGACCCACAAGTATATGGGATCAATTGTAGATCTTTTCGACAAGTAAGAGTGTCGAACCCAACGAGGAGCAGAAGGAAATGACAAGTAGTTTTCAGTAAGGTAATGTCTGCAAGTGCTGAAATTGTAAGTAGCAGAGTAGTTTGATAGCAAGATAATTTGTAACGAGCAAGTAACGATAATAGTAACAAGTATGCAGCAAGGTAGCCCAATCCTTTTGAGGCAAAGGACAGTCCAAAACGGTCTCTTATGATAAGCAAAGCGTTCTTGAGGGTACACGGGAATTTCACCTAGTCACTTCCATCATGTTAGTTTGATTTGCATTCACTACTTTGATAATTTGATATGTGGGTGGACCGGTGCTTAGGTGCTGTTCTTACTTGAACAAAACTCCTACTTAGGATTAACCCTCCCGCAAGCATCCGCAACTACGAGAAAAGTATTAAGAATAAATTCTAACCATAACAGTAAACTCTAGGATCCAATCAGTCCCTTACGGAGTAGTGCATAAACTGGGGTTTAAGTTTCTGTCACTCTCGCAACCCACCATCTATTTACTACTCCACAATGCATTCCCTTAGGCCCAAATATGGTAAAAGTGTCATGTAGTCGATGTTCACATGACACCACTAAGAGAATCACAACATACATACCATCAAAATATCAAACACATATCAAATTCACATGATTACTTGCAACATGATGTATCCCGTGACCTCAAGAATGAATGTAACTACTCACAAACAATCAACATGCTCATGATCAGAGGGGTATTAATATGCATAATGGATCTGAACATATAATCTTCCACCGAATAAACCATATGTAAGTGCATCTAGTGCCCCTTAGTGATTTTGGTGTATTGAAGACTTACAGGTTAAGGGACTAATGTGTTTATGAGTGTACACAGGTCTATAAGTCTATGAGGAGTTTGATATTTACAGAGAAAGTCGACCCCTAAAAATGAAGTTCTTCGACTGAAGATTTTGGATTTCTGAAGACTTTGAAAGTGAAGAAATTGGTGTGACCTTGAAGACTTGGTATTCATTCGAGGAACATGAAGCGTGAAGACTTTTGTTTTCGTAGTTTCATTTTCTCTTTCTTGAGTCATAGGAAACACCGTACTGTTAAAGGGGGTCGAGGAAATACTAAGGAAAAATTTCCAAGTGATGCTCAACTCAAAATCCTACACCTACCAATCCCTTCGAGTGAAGCCTTTGGAAATCTCATATAGTTCAGTCATATTCTTCAGTGACAGAGACGAAGTTCTTCTGGTCTCTGAGGAATTTATTCTGACTGAGGAGTTAGGAATTCGCCAGTGCAGATTGCCTACACAGTGAGGAACATGATAGCCCTGAGGAATTTGATACTCAAACTTCCGACCGTTGCTGTGCTTTGTGCCAGCTATCCCAAAATATCTACCCACCTAACGGTCATATCATTGAAGGGCATTTATGTCTTATCATGTCGGCCTGCTCCCTAGGCTATAAATAGCTGCCCCCCTACAACCACTAGCTGGTTGGCTGATCCGAGAGAAGCTGACACTTGTCATTTGAGAGCATCCCATCCTCCGAGGACTTTGAGTGAAAATCATCGAGTGAGGAAAACCCAAACCCAAACACCTACAAACCCAAAGTGATTGAGCATCACTGAAGAGATTGATCCTGCGTGGATCCGACGCTTGTTACCTTTGAAGACTGTGCTTCTTCCAGACGGTTAGGCGTCATGGTCTAGAGCATCCAAGAGGAATTGTGGATCGCCGAGTGTCTGAGTTTGTGAAGGTTCGGAAGTCACCTGAAGACTTACCACGAGTGATTGGGCGAGGTCTGTGTGACCTTTGCTCAAGGAGAATACGGTGAGGACTGTGTGTCCTCAGGTTTAAATACCTAGCCGCTCCAACCAGATGTACAACTGAGACAGCAGTTGGAACTGGTCTACCAAATCATTGTCTTCACCAAGCCTACTGGTTCTATTTCCTCAACTCTTTCATTTCCTCATTACAGTTGTTGTGTGCTTGTTCATATCTGTTTGAAGACTTTGACTGAAGACTTTCTCAATTTCCTCAGTTCAATTTCTTCAGTCTGTTTGTCTTCATCCTGTGCTATCCTGTGTTTACGCTTTCTGTACTCTGTGTTTGTCTTCATTTCATCATGATGACCATGCTTGTGTTCTGCTATGTTTACTTTTGAGTACTTATTCCGCTGCAAGTAGTTCTTCGCTAAGGAATTTCCTCACCCGCAATTTCCTCAGTGAAGAATTCATAAAAATCGCCTATTCACCCCCGCCCCCTCTAGTCGATATAACACACTTTCAATTGGTATCAGAGCAAGATACTCCCTTGTTCTGTGTGATTTTGGTTTAACCGCCTGGAGTTTTAGTTATGTCGACCGCAGGTATGATCAAGGTCTCTGCTGGGTGTCCTACCTTCGATGGGATGGATTACCCCTACTGGAAGAATAAGATGTGAATGCATCTTGAGGCAATTGATAACGATCTCTGGTATGTTGTGGAAAATGGTGTTCCCTCAGTCACACCTTCTCTGAATGCCGCTGATGTGAAGAGATTCAAGCAACTCGATTCTCAAGCGAAGAATATCATATGTGGTCATCTGAGCAAATGACAGTATGGAAGAGTGAGTGCTTTGGAAACTGCTAAGCTTATCTGGGATAGGCCGTCCAAAGTAAATGAAGGAGTCTCAACTCAGCATGACTCTCGAGTTGATGTTCTTCACAATCTCTTCAACCGCTTCAAAAGACTCGACAATGAAAGTGTTCAACAAACCTTTGATCGCCTCACTGACATCTCAAATGAGCTTCAAGCGCTTGGTGCCACTGGCATCACCGACCATGAGGTGGTGAATAAATTGTTGAGATCGCTTGATTCCTCATTTGATACTCTGGCATTGATGATACAAGAACGTGCTGATTACAAGTCACTTGATCCCGCTGATATACTCGAGAGGCTGAATACTCTTGAGTTCCAGCTTGCTAAAAAGAGAGATCTCTATGGTTCGAGCTATGGCAGATCACGTGCACTGAAGGCCAAGGCAGTTGTTGAGTCTGAAGATGAAGACTCTGGCAGCAGCCTTAGTGATCCTGAAGAACTGAGCCATGAACTAGCACTGCTCGTGAAGAAATTCCAGAAGTTCTCAAGACGCGGTCGCTTTGGAAGACCCTCAAGGAGCAATGATTCCTCGTCCAGTGACTACAAGAAAAGGCTTTGTCACAAATGCAAGAAACCTGGACACTACATTCAAGATTGTCCTCAGTGGGAAAAGGAATCAAAGAAGAAGAAATACAAGGATTACAGTTCTGATGATGCGAAGAAAAAGAAGAAATCCACAAAGTCTTCATCATCAAAATCCTCAAAGTCTTCATCTCACAAGAAGAGCAGCTCCAAGAAGGCTCGGGCATTCATTGGCAAGGAAATGGACTCTGAGGCTGAATCTGAAGAAAATGAGGAAGAGGAGGCGTCTGAGGAATCCGAATCCGGTGTGGCGAGCCTAGCTCTCGCTACTGCATTCGTCAGCAAGTCTATCTTCAACTCTGAAGAAAATGACCTCACCAACTAGGCTGATGAAGGCAATGATGACTACGCTCCCACCTATTGCTTCATGGCAAAGGGTGCCAAGGTACTCAAATATACCTCCTCTGAATCAAGTGAGAATGAATCTGATGAAAACCTCAAGCCCAGCTATTCTAAACTTGCTAAGATCGCTGTGAAACAACAAAGGGCTTTTGAAAAGGTTCAAAACATGCTAGACAAAAGTGATGATATGTTGGGTGAAGAAATGGATCACACTAAAACCTTGACTGAAAATCTTCAGAGACTTCAGACTAGGTTTGACAACCTTCAAGGTCATCATAACACTCTCTTATCTGATCATGAGAAGCTTTCTTATGAATTTCTTCAAAGAAAGCAAGACCTTGAAAAGCTAAAAGTGAGTTATGAAGATCTTCAGAAGGAGCACGATTCATTACTTACTCAACAAATCAGTGTTGCTCAGGAAGAATTTGTTCCTCCATGTTTGAAATGCATTGAACGTGAATTTGCTAATTCTTCGCCTGAATGTTCAAATGCTTCTAATGTTACAAATTCCTCACCTGCCTCTGCTATCACTAATTCCTCATCTAAGGACACTGCTAGTATCACTGACGATGCAGGGCTGAAGGAATTGTACATGACAGGCATGTACAAAAGCCTCAAAGGGCATCAGACTCTTTGTGATGTGCTTAAAAAGCAGATCCTCAACAGGAACCCTAGGAAAGAGGGTATTGCCTTTGAAAGGAAACTCAATGCTGATGGTACATATTGGAAGCCTGAGCAGTACCCCAAAACCTCATGGGTTGCTGCAAAGGGACCTCCAGTTGATCCATCTAATCTATCTGGCTTTACATGTGAATCTCCTCATTCTTCTGATGAGTCATTTGACTCCAACTATAAACTGTTCAAAAATCAGAATGGTGAAGTATTTGCTAGATATGTTGGCACTAACTGCAGGAACGGTTCCCCTATGAAGAAAATCTGGGTTATCAAAAGATGCCTTGAAAGTCTTCAGGTGAATGTCCTCATGACACCACCTGTGAAGAATAGGAACCCCAGATCAAATTCTTCATATGGACCAAATTCTTCATATGGATCCAAGTCCTCATACGGACCAAATTTCTCACGTGGATCAAATTCCTCAAAAGGATCAAAGTCCTCATATGAACATCATCGTGCTAACAACTCTGTTTCGCAGGGAAGAGCTAAGGGCTATGAATATGAGCATTATTCTTCTAATCATTATGTTCATAAGTCCTCGAAGAATTTCTCTGCTTATTCATATGCTTACCCTAACTCCTCTTATGTGAAACGAAATGAATTGGCTTCTATGCCACCTTTCTCGTATGGAGCTCGCAGTGTGATGAACTCTTTGCCACCCCTTCAGATGTGGGTGGTGAAGAAAAAGAACTAATCTCTTCTGCAGGGTCAGGTCTCCAGACGTGCGTGAACGTCTGAAGAATTTGCTGGAGACCTGAAAAGTGCCTGAAAGGACGCAGGCTAATCATGATGAAATGAACTTTCATTTCTCTCGTCCTCACACTGCTTTATCTGTTCTATTACTTGATGAAATTGATCTGATGAATTGATGTCATATTCTTCATTGATGAAGTATATGAGTTCGTAAGCTGCACTAATTCATCTGCAGGATGATCAACCCAAAGCCACTGAGTGGGTCCTCGATAGTGGATGTACAAATCACATGACTGGTGACAAGAATCTATTGATGGATGCTCCCTTATCACCATCGCATCTGAAGCATATCATCTTCGCTGACAAAGGCAAAAGTCAGGTATTGGGTGTAGGTAAGGTTGCGATCACAAAGGATCGACACATGGACAAAGTCATGCTTGTCGAGTCCTTAGGATACAACCTCATGTCTGTCTCAATGCTTTGCAATCTTGATATGGTTGTTGTCTTTGGCAAGTATCGTTGTGTTGTGGTTATGGAAGCTGACAATTCCAAAGTCTTCGAAGGCTTTAGGAGAGGAGACTTGTATATTCTTGATTTCTCTACAGGACCGCAACCAGCCGTGTGCCTACTTGCAAAATCTTCAGAAGGCTGGCTATGGCATCGACGACTTGGTCATGCAGGCATGAGGAATTTGCACACGGTTGCAAAGAAGAAGCATGTCATTGGCATTGAGAATGTCAAATTCCTCAAGGATCACTTATGCGGAGCTTGTGAAGCTGGAAAGATGACCAAGGCTAAGCATCCAGCGAAGACTACCATGACTACTACTCGACCATTTGAATTGCTTCACATGGATCTCTTCGGTCCTAACCATTATTCTGCAGTTTCAAATGATGCATCTCAATATGGCTTTGTTATTGTTGATGATTACTCTCGATACACATGGATACACATTTTTACTTACAAACATGAAGTGCAGGAAGTATTCAAACGATTTTCCTCGAGGGCTTCAACCAACTTTGGTGTGAAGATCAAGCACATCAGAAGTGACAATAGAACTGAGTTCAAGAATTCTAGTCTTGATGACTATCTTGATGAACTTGGTATTACTCATGAGTTATCTGCTCCCTATACTCCTCAACAGAATGGCGTCGTGGAGCGCAAGAACAGGACTCTTGCTGAGATGGCTCGCACTATGCTTGATGAATACAAAACGCCTCGTCGTTTCTGGATTGATGCAATTGATACTGCGTGCCACATCATCAACAGAGTTTATCTTCACAAATTCTTCAAGAAGACTGCCTATGAACTCCTCACTGACAAGAAACCCAATGTGAGTTATTTCAAAATCTTCGGTGCTAAATGCTGGATTAGAGATCCTCATCACAACTCTAAATTTGCACCGAAAGCACATGAAGGTTTTATGCTTGGTTACGAAAAGGACTCGCACACCTACAGAGTCTTCAACAACGTTCTTCACAAGGTTGTTGAAACTGTAGATGTGCGGTTCGATGAAACTAATGGCTCGCAAAGAGAGCACCTACCTTCTGTGATAGATGAACCAGCACCTGAGGAAACTATCAAGTTCAAGGCTACTGAGGATGTCATTCCTACCGAAGAATCTACTGAAGAATTCATTCCAGAACATGAGGAACATTGAGCTAATGCACCTGAAGAAAATGCTGAAGAAAATGGTGCTGAAGAAAATGCTGATCAAATTCCTCGACGACAACCAGCTCATCCTCGCGTTGCAAAAGAAGTGCAAGTTGAAAAGATTATCGATGACATTGAAGCACCAGGTCCTCTCACACGCTCAAAAGCTTCACATTTATCTAACTTTTGTGGGCACTATGCTTTTTTCTCTATCACAGAGCCCACTAAGGTAGATGAAGCATTTCTGGAGCCTGAGTGGATTCAGGCCATGCAAGAAGAATTACATCAGTTCGAGCTCAACAACGTTTGGGAACTGGTCAATCGTCCAGATCCTCACAAACACAATATCATTGGCACAAAGTGGATCTACCGCAACAAGCAAGATGAAAATGGCCTTATGGTGAGGAATAAGGCATGGCTAGTAGCTCAAGGCTACACACAGGTTGAAGGAATTGATTTCGATGAAACTTTTGCACCTATTGCTAGACTTGAAGCTATTCGCATATTACTTGCTTATGCTAACCATCATGATATCACTTTATATCAAATGGATGTGAAAAGTGCATTCCTCAATGGTAAGCTTGAGGAAGAAGTATATGTTGCTCAACCCTCAGGTTTTGAAGATCCTAAGCATCCTGACAAAGTCTTCAGACTAAATAAGGCCCTCTATGGCCTCAAGCAGGCCCCTCGGGCGTGGTATGATACTTTGAAGGAATTCCTCATGAAGAAAGGCTTCAAACCCGGTTCACTCGACCCTACTCTTTTCACTAAATCATATGATGATGAATTGTTTGTGTGCCAAATATATGTTGATGATATCATCTTTGGCTGTACTGACCAACGTTATAGTGATGAATTTGCCTATATGATGAGTGAAGAATATCAAATGTCTATGATGAGAGAGTTGAAGTTCTTCTTAGGTCTTCAAATTCGTCAACAACGCAATGGCATATTCATATCTCAGGAGAAATACCTCAAGGATGTACTGAGGAAATTCGGCATGCAAGATTGCAAAGGCGTCAAAATTCCTATGCCCACAAATGGCCATCTGTGCACTGATGAAAATGGTATTCACTTTGATCATAAGGTATACCGCTCCATGATTGGTTCTTTATTGTACTTATGTGCATCTAGGCCAGATATAATGCTTAGTGTTTGCATGTGTGCCCGATTTCAAGCTACACCGAAGGAATCACACCATAAGGCTGTGAAGCATATTCTTCGATATCTAGCTCACACACCAACACTTGGATTATGGTACCCCAAGGGCTCGGCTTTTGATCTCATTGGATATTCTGACTCTGACTATGCTGGTGATCGTGTGGACCGCAAGTCAACATCTGGTACATGTCATTTCCTCAGACGATCTTTGGTCTGTTGGTCCTCGAAGAAACAGAACTGCGTATCACTGTCTACTGCTGAAGCTTCGTACATTGCTGCTGGTTCTTGCTGTGCTCAATTGCTGTGGATGAAGCAAACTCTCAAGGACTATGGCGTCAACGTGAAGAATGTGCCTCTCTTCTGTGGCAATGAGAGTGCCATCAAGATTGCTCACAACCCAGTTCAGCACTCGAAGACAAAGCACATTCAGATTCATCATCATTTTCTTCGCGATCATGTGTTGAAGGGCGACATTTCTATTGAGCATGTGAAGACTGAAGAACAGCTAGCCGATATCTTCACAAAGCCCTTGGATGAGAAGAGATTTAGCAAATTGCGGTGTGAGCTAAATATCTTAGAATCTTCGAATGTTCTTTGAAAAGGACACTCATCCTAACACTTATGCAAAATTGATGACTTAGATGTGCAACACATGAAGAAATTTTTTTCTTCAAATCAATGAAGAATAACACTCTAAGTGTGAAGAAATTAATGAAGAATTTGATTCTCAGAACCCTACGACAATTGTACGCGGTGTCTGAAATCATCATTCTTATACGGTGGGTCACGCCACCACCAAAAGTTGAAAATCTTCAATTTGAGTTTTTCCTCAGTTTGAAATTCCTCAGTTGTTCATGTTCTTCAACTTTGCATTGTCTTCACTGTTTCCGTCATTTTTGTTCATTGGCTATATATATAAATATGAGTTTATGTCCTCTACAACATTCACTTATGGCTAATTCTTCAAGTTGGTTTTTCTGCTAAGTGAATGTGATCGGACCCTTCCCCCTCTATGCTATACTCAACCCAATCTATTCACAAATTCTTCATGTGCGTTCTATTTGAAACTCGTTCAAAATCTTCACTGTGTCCTTGTCAGCTGAAGAATTTGCAAACGGAATGTTAAAACTTATCTTATCCAAACTTTCGGCTTTGCCGCTCAAACCGTTCCGCATCCCACGAAATACTTATCTATTCACCCACGATCTCCACTTCTCAGTATGTGGGCGACACATGTCAAGAGAATGAGAAGGGTCAGGGGCACGTTCGTCCAAAATCTTCGGGCGAACAGTTTTTCACCGTGGCTATAAATACTCCCCTCCCCTTCCTCACTCCCTTTACTCCGCTCGACCTCTCTCTCCCGCTCGAGCTTCTCAAACCCTAGCGCCGTCGCTACTTCATCGTTGCCGGTGAGGAAGAGCTTCACTGCCTCGACCTCGTCGCCGTCGTACTCGCGCCAGCCGCGGAAATCTTCACTCCGCCGCCGCCGTTGCTGTCTTCCTCCGCCGAGTTAGGGCATGGAAGATCTACACAGACGAACTTCTCATCTCTACCTCACAGTTCGTCGTGTTCTTCGTCCAGGGTAATTAAAAGTTACTTTTACTGCCCTCTTTGATTCAAATGATTACTACAAAATCTTCAAAGGTGTTTTTCTTCAAATCCTCACACACTAAACACCTCACATGTCATCTGTTCTTGATTCGTTTCTCTAAGAAATAATTTTTCTTCAAGATTCCTCAATTGTGTGGATCTTCGATCTATACAACTCTAGAACCTAAGACAAAGAACGCTTAGTGAAATTCTTCAAGACTCATCTGGTTAAATTCCTCAAACTTGTTCTTTTTACAAAACCTTCTGAGAACGCATCTGACCTCTCCAAATTCCTCGCAACTATACTTTGTTCACAGGTACTCATGTCCGCTGCTGAATCACTAGGTTCTCATCAACTTAACTCATTTGCAGCATACCTCAAAGAAAAGTTGCATACTTCTTCAGAGAATTCAATTGTTCAAATTCCTCAACTGAAGAAAATGGCTGGCGGTAAGAAGCCACAGAATGGAGGAAAGAGGCCTGAAGTCAACACTGCCTTTGAGACCCCTGATGATATATACAAAGACTATTGCACTCCTGATGAGGCCAAGTTTGGTAAGGAGGACAAGAATCAGCGCAAGGTGCGCATACAGAGAATAGAAAGGAGATGGGCAAGGGAGTGGAGGGAGTACAGATATGTTACTCCTAAATACATGAAGAAATTCGCACTCAATCCTCCATGCCCAAGACCTCCATTGGCACCTGGCCAAATAGCTGATCCCACCAGCCTCAAGCGCGGTGAGGATTATCCTGATGAATGGGCCAAGCGCCAGGCCAAGTTGGCAAGACAAGCCAGAGAAGCAGTGAGGAAATTCAACGAAGACTCTGCTGCTGCTGCTGCCGCTGAGGCCTCTGTCAAGCCTAAGAAGGCCATGTCAAAGAAGCCTGCGCACAAGCCAAGTGCTTCACCTTCAATGCCCTCAAGGCCAAGTTCCTCAGCTTGTCCTCACGGCCAGAATCCTCAAAGCCCTCACGGCCAATTCCTCATGCTGCTCCTGCTCCTTCCAAATCCTTAGCTCCTCCGCCAAGGTCCTCAGCTGCTCGGACCAAATCCTCTGCACCTGTGCATCTTGCCACGTGCCAAAGGACGACAAGCATCTCTATTGCCTCAGGAGCTTCTGCTAGTTCCTCAGCTGCACCAAATTCTTCAACGGGACCTTCTCTGATGAAGACAAAGACCACTGTTGGACGAGGTTCTCGATCAAGTCCTCACAAGAAGCAAGTCGCCTTCCAAGTGACGTCTGATGAAGACAAAGCTGATGATGAGGAACTTGCTGAAATCATCAGATATAGGCAAGTCAGGGCCGCTAGAGCCAAGGGCACAAATGTGCCTCTGCTTTTGGATCCAAAGTTGATCCTCGACTACATTGATCTCTGGCACAAGGACCCAAACACTCCTATGCCTGATTTCAAGTTGACTCCTGGCCAAAGTCATATGCTGACTGCCTTCATCCAAGAAGAAAAATGGAAATATGAGAGGGCTAGGCAGATCAAGAAAGCACAATACAGGAAGGAGAACTTCCTGAAGAAAAACGTTGTCTCTATGACAACTGACGAACTTGTGAAGATCCAGTCTGAAATCAAAGTCCTCAGTGATGATTTCAATGCTTACTATGCTGATTGGCAAGGAGCCAAGGTCAGGTTTGTAAAACTGACTGAGAAATTCACTTCAAAGGTTGCAGCTCCATCGCAACCAGAAATTCCTCAGGCTGAAGCATCTGCTCAGCCGACTGAAGAACATGCCAGCACCGCTGATGACATTTAGGCCGCTGAAGAAAATGTGAGTTCCAGGGCTGATGACTGCATTCCAGCCGCTGATGAAATTGCTAGGGCATCCACTAGTGGTGCACCTGAAGAAAATGAAGAGGTCAGGGCAATGCATCAGTTGTGCCTGAAGAAAATCAACCACATTCCTCTGCTCCTCCTGCACCTACACCAACTCTAATTCTTCCATCTGCATCAGATGCAAAGAAGACCAAGGCTGCAGAGCGTGCAACAGTGAAGAAAAAGAAGGCATCTACTTCATCAGATTCTTCAGCTCCGAAGAAGATGAAGACACTGACAAGCTCACTCGAGAACCCAATTGATGTCGTTCCTCTCACTACCTTACCATCAAAGGCACTAGTTCCTTTTGATGAAGATTATGTGATTCCTAGTGAATCTGATGAAGAAAATTCTTCTGCTGCTTCGTCAGAGCAGATGGATGAAGAAATTGAAGTGGATGAAATCCCTTCAACTCCTGTTGTTTCCTCGCCTATGCCTCAGTTTACTGCTGAAGAGGCCGGCGTTGAAGAAATGGAAGATGAAGATGTGGACATTGGCTGTACCACACCCGTGCTAAATGACGACTTTTGGGAAAGTCAGCACCCCAACTCTCCACTCTTCACACCATTGAAACAAATTCCTCAGTCCCCAGCAACTACAGTTCAAATGGGATCTGATGAACCACATGCCACACCGTCTGTCCATGAAGAAATTCCAGCCACTAGTGCTGAAGAAAATTTAAATGAAGAATTGAAGACCTAGGCTGTCACTGGAGTAGAAGCTGAAATTCCTCAGCCTGAAGAACCTGAGATTGCGATTCCTGAGGTGATAATGCAATTGACTGACACTCCTCAGCCCAAGCCAAAGGATCCATTCTCAAAGAAGCAGAAATTCAAGGCTGATGATTTCTTCGGCGAGCACGTGTTCTTCACAGACTACAATCCTATGATTCTGCTCGTCTTAGAAGGAAGCGCTTCTGGACCGCCAGCCAGGCGAACTTCTATTCTTCACTGCTCTTCAACAAGGACAAAGTCTTCGACCACGAGCATATTCCTCATGTGGACATGGAATCACTGCCATGCTTCACACCTGTCCTCAGTGTGCTTCATGACACAGGCCTCCTCAACTTTTGCACAGACATAGTTGATTGGAATGAAGAACTCACTCTTCAATTCTACGCAACACTGCACATCACAGGAGAGGCTGACGATGTGAACTCCTGGGTTTTGGACTGGATGACCGAAAACACTCACTACAAAGCACCGGCCTCTGAATTACTTCACGCCCTGCCCATCAGTCCTCCACCTGAAGGAGCTCGTTGCATGTACCAAGAGCCTGAGCTTACTGATCACTATATGCAAGTGCTGATGAAGCCATTGAAACCTGGTCAAGCCTCAAGGACAAAATTCCTCGTGAAGGAATTGCAGTATGTACCAAGGACAGTCTATCGCATTCTGACGAAGACTATGAGTCCAATCAAAGGCCACGACTCATCTGATGAGGAAATTGTTGGCATCATGAAGAATCTGGTATTCAACATCATTCATGGCATTCCTGTCAATTATCACGATTTCTTCATGAGGACTCTGGCAAATGTTGCACTTTCTCCGTTTGAGCTAAAGCCTTATGCACCTTGGATTATGAGATTCCTCACGACAAGGTCTTCACTCAACTACAAAGCTGATTTTCAGAATCACCTCAGCTACTTGCCCCCAATTGAAGTCCTCAAGCGGACCTATTCCTCAGCTCACGAAAAGGGCAAGGCACCAGCTGTTATAGATGAAGGCATTCATCCATTGGATGGTCAATTTCGCAAGGCTGCATCTTATTCCACCAATGATGACTCTGCCACTCATGATTCTGCTGCCCATGCCTCCAAGCCAAATCCTCAAGCCACTGCTCCTCGTGTGATGACTGACCGTGAGCTTCTGCTAAGTCTTCACCAAAAGGTGGATCGAAACCATAAATGGGTTAAGCGCCAGTTTGGTTCAATTCTTCACAACATGACTGCTACACATAATGCAGTGAAGAAAAACCATTACTACCTCCATGAAGTCTTTGATCGCACCTGGGCTATTCTGTCACACGTATATGGTGAAGAAGAACTTAAGAACATGGGTCTCAAGGAAGACTTTGACTGGTCTGCACCTCCACCGAAGAAATACAAGAAGGTCAAGGTTCCTTCCTTGGTGGCCAGCTCCTATTCTTCATCGCGCGACACCGACGAGCATGTAGACTTAGACGACACCGCGGCAGGCCCTACTTCAACAAACGACCCCAACAACACTGGCGCTCCTTCATCAACTTGATATTCTTCAGGGGCGTTAGTCCTCATTTTCGATCCTTTTGGTCATTCGATGACAAAGGGGGAGAAATTTGAGTTAGTCTTCAAGCGGGTCTATCATATATGGGCGTTCTTTTGCTAAGTTACAACTCTCGTTCTTCTAAAACTTTGCTGGATCGAGTTGTAAACTTAAACTCTATGGTGGCCTGATACTTTTGCTGTGTTTTTCTGCATGCTTATTCCTCATTAATGTTAATGCACGCATGCTGAATTACATCAGTCACCATATTTCATCATGCATTTCAAATTCTTCATATACTATGTCAAATGCGTGTATGAATTACAAGATATAGGGGGAGATCTCCATGACTCAACTCTTCAAGTGTGCATTGCTTCAAAAGCAAATTCCTCACTATGCACATCTTCAGGGGGAGTTCTTCTATATCTTGCAATCAAATTCCTCAATATCAGTATTTACACTTCATATGTTTATCCCCGTTGAAAACTTATACTATATTGTCATCAATCACCAAAAAGGGGGAGATTGTAAGTGCATCTAGTGCCCCTTAGTGATTTTGGTGTACTGAAGACTTATAGGTTAAGGGACTAATGTGTTTATGAGTGTACACAGGTCTATAAGTCTATGAGGAGTTTGATATTTACAGAGAAAGTCGACCCCTAAAAATGAAGTTCTTCGACTGAAGACTTTGGATTTCTGAAGACTTTCTGAAGACTTTGAAAGTGAAGAAATTGGTGTGACCTTGAAGACTTGGTATTCATTCGAGGAACATGAAGCGTGAAGACTTTTGTTTTCGTAGTTTCATTTTCTCTTTCTTGAGTCATAGGAAACACCGTACTGTTAAAGGGGGTCGAGGAAATACTAAGGAAAAATTTCCAAGTGATGCTCAACTCAAAATCCTACACCAACCAATCCCTTCGAGTGAAGCCTTTGGAAATCTCATACAGTTCAGTCATATTCTTCAGTGACAGAGACGAAGTTCTTCTGGTCTCTGAGGAATTTGTTCTGACTGAGGAGTTAGGAATTTGCCAGTGCGGATTGCCTACATAGTGAGGAACATGATAGCCCTGAGGAATTTGATACTCAAATTTCTGACCGTTGCTGTGCTTTGTGCCAGCTATCCCAAAATATCTACCCACCTAACGGTCATATCATTGAAGGGCATTTATGTCTTATCATGTCGGGCTGCTCCCTAGGCTATAAATAGCCGCCCCCTACAACCACTAGCCGGTTGGCTGCTCCGAGAGAAACTGACACTTGTCGTTTGAGAGCATCCCATCCTCCGAGGACTTTGAGTGAAAATCATCGAGTGAGGAAAACCCAAACCCAAACACCTACAAACCCAAAGTGATTGAGCATCACTGAAGAGGTTGATCCTGCGTGGATCCGACGCTTGTTACCTTTGAAGATTGTGCTTCTTCCAGATGGTTAGGCGTCATGGTCTAGAGCATCCAAGAGGAATTGTGGATCGCCGAGTGACTGAGTTTGTGAAGGTTCGGAAGTTACCTGAAGACTTACCACGAGTGATTGGTCGAGGTCTGTGTGACCTTAGCTCAAGGAGAATACGGTGAGGACTGTGTGTCCGGGACTGTGTGTCCTCAGGTTTAAATACCTAGCCGCTCCAACCAGATGTACAACTGAGACAGCAGTTGGAACTGGTCTACCAAATCTTTGTCTTCACCAAGCCTACTGGTTCTATTTCCTCAACTCTTTCATTTCCTCATTACATTTGTTGTGTGCTTGTTCATATCTGTTTGAAGACTTTGACTGAAGATTTTCTCAATTTCCTCAGTTCAATTTCTTCAGTCTGTTTGTCTTCATCCTGTGCTATCTTGTGTTTACGCTTTATGTACTCTGTGTTTGTCTTCATTTCATCATGATGACCATGCTTGTGTTCTGTTATGTTTACTTTTGAGTACTTATTTCGCTGCAAGTAGTTCTTCGCTAAGGAATTTCCTCACCCGCAAATTCCTCAGTGAAGAATTCATAAAAATCGCCTATTCACCCCCCCTCTAGTCGATATAACGCACTTTCACCATTTAGTAATCAACTACAAGATGTAATCAACACTACTAGTCACCCCCTAGCAACAATCTATAGTTCCGGTAACAAGATTGAATACAAGAGATGAACTAGGCTTTGAGATGAGATGGTGCTGGTGAAGATGTTGATGGAGATTGCCCTCCCCAAGACGGGAGAGTTATTGGTGATGATGATGACGAGGATTTCCCCCTCCGGGAGGGAAGTTCCCCCGGCAGAATCGCTCCGCCGGAGGGAAAAAGTGTTCCTGCCCAAGTTCTGCCTCGAGACGGCGGCCTGGCGCGCCCTGGTGGGTTGTGCCCACCTGGTGGCCCCCCTTTGGTGTTTATTGGCTCTAGTATTTCTTAAATATTCCATAAAAAATCCTCGTGGAGTTTCAGCTCATTTGGAGTTGTGCAGAATAGGTGGCCTGACGTTGCTTTTTCAGGTCTAGATTTCCAGCTGTCGGAAATCTCCCTCTTGGTGTGTACCTTGCAAATTATGAGAAAAAGGCATTAGAATTACTCCAAAAAGCTTTATTATGGATAAAAACATTATAAATAACAGTAAGAAAACATGATGCAAAATGGACGTATCAAAGACCGCCAGGATGATGAAGATGGCCACCAGTGATGGTTTCCCCCTTCGGCAGGGTGCCGGAACGGGCTCCCGATTGGTTTTTTGTGGCTACAGAGGTTTATTCCTGAGGTTTTTGGGATTTATAGGAGGTGTTGGCGTCGGGGACAAGTCAAGGGGGCCCACGAGGTGATGACAAGTCAAGGGGGCCCACGAGGTAATGACAAGGCAGGGGGCGCGCCCTAGGGGGTGCGCCCCCACCCTTGTGGTTGCCTCGGGACTCCTCTCCGATATCTTTTCGTTCCAGTATTTTTTATATTTTCCAAAAATATTCTCCTTAAATTTTCAGCTCGTTCCGAGAACTTTTATTTTTGCACAAAAAAACGACACCACGGTAGTTCTGCTGAAAACAGCGTCAGTCCGAGTTAGTTCTAATCAAATCATACCAAAATCATATAAAATTATTATAAACATGGCATGAATACTTCACAAATTATAGATACGTTGGAGACGTATCATTATCTAATCTAAGGCAATATCAGATGTATGCAAAGCTATACAAATGCTCTTTTGCACAAACCAAGTTGGAATACTTGGGGCACATCATATCTGACCAGGGAGTGGCAACTGACCCTGCAAAAACTTAGGCAATGGTGGATTGGCCAATCCCCATAAATTTCACTGAGTTGAGAGGAGTTCTGGGCCTAATAAGTTACCACAGGAAATTTTTCAATGCATATGACATTTTGGCCAAACCACAGACAACTCTACTGCAGGAAAAAGTATTCCAATGGCCTATTGAGGCCCAAGTGGCTTTTGAAGTGTTAAAGTAGGCAATGTTTAACACTCCAGTTCTGGCATTGCCTGACTTCCCCCAAACAGTTTACAGTGGAGACTAGGGATGTAAATGGATTCGACTAGATCGGGTAATGCTTTTACCATATCCTTTACCACATTTTTTAACAGATTCGAAGCGGAGCGAGTAATGATCGGATGCGGATTCGAATATGGATCAAATCATACTACGTATTCAGAGCGGAAGCGGAGCGAACTAAGATTGGAAACGGACAAAAAACTCTATGTAGATCTTTTCCATAATAGCTTACCACCTATAACATCCCAAAATTCTAAATTTTGGAATGTTATATTAATTAAGTAATATTGATTGCTTGTGTGATTTGTGGTGTGAAATTGAGTGGAAATTTGAAACTTTTGAAAGTTGAATGAGAGGGAATAAAACGATTTTCCCAAAACTTTCACCTTGCATTTATGATCTCCATGAATTCAACTTCATTTCATCACAAAACCCTGGAGTGAAGATGATATGACTTCTTCCATTTAAATAAATGAAAAGGGTGAAAAGATTTGAATTCCATTTGGAACTATTTCAAATTTGGAAACTTTATGCAACTCAATGAGTTTCATGAAAGAAGATAAAATGACTTCTTCAAATGCTAAGAAAGAGAGTTGGAAGTTTCAAAGAATCAAATTGAAAGTCCTTTGAAGTTATTTTGAAACTCATTTTTCAATTTGGAGATATTTGGTTCTTATTCAAATTATTTTTCTCCAAAAATAAAATATGTGGAAAATTGGGTAAAATGATTCCCTACGGTATACAATTGGAGAAAAATGAGTTTGAAATTATTTTGGTATGTCAAAATATTTTTATTTGGTTTTTAAAGGAACCAGCAGTACTGTTTGCTTTATTTAAATTTTTGCGGAATTTATTTGCCATTGAAAATATATTCATGTTTTATGAAATTGTTTTCTGAAAATTTTGACATATAATATGCCTGTATAAAATTTTATTTTATTTTTGTTATTTAGTTCTCCTTTCTGTTTCTATTTAAAAAAAATTGTGCTTGCGGCTCATAATTATTTGTCGCCCACATGCGCAGCATAGTTGACAGGCCGGCCCGTATTTTTCTTTTTCTCTTTCTATTTTCGATAAGGTTTACAATGTTATTTTGATTTTTTAATTTATTTTTTTCAAAAAAAAATTTCAGGAAAGAAAAATATTAAAAAAAACTGCCGCGCAGTGTACGCGCGCGGCCGGGCCGAACTCTTAGCCCATGCGCATGATCTTTTTCAATTTCATCTGCGTATGTATATGTTTAGTCCCACATTGCCTAGTCTTTGACTCCTAAGACTCTTTTCCACCTATAAATATAGACACATAGAGCTTCCAGAAATCATCCGATTCGGGTTAAATCAATATATTTTGTTTTGACTAGATTCACTAAAGAAAAATATATTTCTCCTCTCCGACGGGAATTTTGGAAGTCGTCTCCTCTCTCCAAAGTCGTATTTTCTCTACCTTATAACGGTATCTTTCTTCGTAATATATATATATATATATATATATATATATATATATATATATATATATATATATATATATATACTCCCGTAGCTTTTTTTTGCAATAGCTCTTTTTTTCTCCGTAAAACAGGTTGGCCCTGACTTTTTTAAATAGGCATAAATTTTCACTCGTTTATCCAGATTACATGAAAACAACGCCTACAATTTCGTCTTGATTCCACCTATCCAATGAGCCTATCCCATCAACTTTTTGAAATTTTAAAATTTCGAATATTTGTTCAGATTCATATTCAAACTTCTTTTGATCATATATTTATATCCGTAACTCCGTTTCTGATGAAACCAACTACATCGGATTCATATTGAAGTAATCTTTCCGTTCGCACAATTAGTGTCATCTAGTCCACCAAAGAGTTGTTACACAACATTCTAAGCAGATTCAATGCTATGTTGAATTACTTGATCTGTTATTTTCAATCTAGTAATTCTTTTTCCTACATATTCATATTGACTTCCTACATCCACTAGCATCATTAGTTTCAACTTTTGATATTTTCAAATTTGAACGATTCAAAATTTGAACTCGAAGCTTCCCTTGACCATATCTTGTAAACTGTAGCGCTTTTTCAATTGATTCTTTTTTTCCAAATTGAATCCCTAGGCGTAATCTAACATCTTGAGCCGTCACCACACTTTTTCACCGAAATTAGGATCTGATCTTGCAAAATAATTTGATTTGGTTCTTTTGGAGCTTTTGCAATGTTTCTTTGCCTTTTCTTTTGGATCTTTGAGTGATTGCTTATGTGTGGTTATAATTGCTTGCTTACGATAGATTGATCGGAGTGTGATGAGTAGAACTGTCAGGAATTATGAGTGCGAAGATCTTCATCAACAGTACAAAGGCAAGTTCACACTTTGATCATACTCTTCCTATGCCCAGTTTTACTTGCATTAGATACACCCCTCAAAGATTTGCATGTGTAGGATTTGGGTACATGAGGTTATGCTATGTAGTTCATGAGGTAGGAACCTATGATCCTTGAAACACCCCGAGAATATACGTTATGCTCATATTGCTTAGCCATGCTCGTAGACGGGGATTGGTTATGTGAGATTCATGCAAGTTGCAAGAGATATAATAACTAGGGAAACTTATGGTGGCTACTTTAATACACATCTGGGTGGAATGGTTGGGGCACCCTGGGGATATACCAGTGGCTTGCCCGGGCACCTGGGGAATCCAGTGTTGTCCTAGGAGATCCCGAGGTATCCGTGTGATCATCCTATTGGAATGCCACCCAGACTCAAAGGGATCATAAGATTATTCATGCTCAGAAACTTTCGTGTGCAGCCACATGCCATTATGGGCTCTGGCACAGTTGAGTAAGTTGTGGGAAACCTTTCCATGATAGGCTAGTAGATGTAGGGGATTGTAGGTGTACCGGCCTATCTATCGGTTAAGGGGACCTCTTCGAAAAGACTGTGTCTCGATCATCCGTTTCTCAAACATCATGTAGTGCGAGAAATTCAACGGAGGAGATTGAGTCTTGTGGGAAAAAGTGCGCAAACCTCTGCAGAGTGTACAAACAAGTCATGATTTTCCGTGTCCCCGGTTATGGACAATTTGAGTATCTGGTATTTGAATTATTGGTTGATCTCATCACTTTATTTAATGAAAATTTTGGGTTATTAATGATTTAGTGATTTTGGGATTGAGTTGGGGTTACCTTCTCAATATGGGTAATTTAAGTTAGTAGTAAATAAAAATTTATTCCTTTGTTATAGGAAAAATTAGCTTTATGCAAAAATTAAACTTAGAGCCTCCACCAGCCAAATATGCATATAGAGATAGACATTCTCATTATTATTCTATGGTGTGAAATTGCCAGTACATTCAATGTACTGACCTACATGGCTGCAACATCTCATGTTGCAGGATTCTTACGACGAGTAAGTGAAACGTTAGGGTTATGATGTCTACACTCAACTTTGTCGTTGGTGTTGTTGGAAACTCCACAGCTTTGTTGTTACTTCCGCTATATGAATTGAGGTAATAGTAATTACGTTACTTTATACATGTGATTTACCTCTATTATAAATCCTCGAGTACTATGTGTGTCAGCATACCGATCCAGGGATGACACTTAAGCACAGAGACTTCGATCCATTCGGGTCGAGTAGCTACAAGATGGTATCAGAGCACATGTTGACTGTAGGACGTGACCCCTAGATACTCGCAAGCCCATAGGAAAGGATTTCTCTAAAAATTTATTTTCAAAAGAGATCCCTGAACTCTCATCTTTTCTAAGCTTTACCAAGTATTTCCTCTCATCTCAAATAGTTAGACTATACCTTTTCCCCTTTTGACCATGCGAGGATTCGACTGATGAGACTACTCCAAGAAATACAAGATATCGGACAACTAAGGCCACTTCGGAATAAAGAGGATTTTACCGTGCATCTGAATAATTGAAACTACAACTGTTGAAGACTCGGAAGGCTCGGAGAATTTGAAGGCTCTGAAGAATTCCCAGATTGGTAGGACCTAGGAAAGCTACCCTTATGGAACTTGTCAGAATATTGAAGAAGCCAATACCTGAGATCAAGGTGTGTCGGAGAAAGACCGGAACATGGAGCGTTAAAACTCAAAGTTTTTGTCAATAAAAACCCCAAGGCAGGAGATATCAACTATGGAATGATAGCTCATGGCGGAGACATGGGCATAAACATGGGTATCCATGATGTTATCGCCCGCTTATGCTATTGTCACCGTGCTGAGCTGAGCATGCATTTCTTCGGAAGTATTGGATGACAAAAGGGCTAATGGAGCATCTATCAGCAAAAGATGAAGTTTTAACATTAGCTGGTGTATCGCTAGGATCTGGAGTATTACATCAAAAAATTTAAGATGGACCTTCAGGAAGCCGTATTTGACAAGGAAGCATTTCGTGAAGAACTCAGGACCCAGAAGCTGAAAGTAGCCAAGCTGGAGGAGCAAAACTAGAGATACCGGAGATTCATCAGGAACTGAAGGACAGTAGGACCATGGTTCATGCCAAGGAGGTTGAAACCCAAAAGTTTGGAACGCAACTCCAGAATATTAAAGGACGTCACGAGAGACTTCGTGTCAACAGAAATGACCTGGCAGAAGAACTTGAGAAGATCAGCAAGCACGATCAGAAGAAGACCAAACCCCTGTTATATACTTACGTTAGATGCGACAATTGTGAGCTGTCATTTGTTTGATGTTTTTCCGACAGCCACAAAAATAAAATCTGTCTCTTCAAAACTATTGTTTGTATTGTGTGTATCCCTCTCTAGCTCTCTTATCTCACCCCAAAACCCTTGAAACCAATAGAGGATGAATGGAGATGAACTCATATTTTCTGGACCGATGACTCAATTGGAGACAAACCGATGGATTCAGAACATGGAAAATCACATGAAGAATAACACTATAGCCGGAAAGGATATGGCCCAGCATGCTCTTCAGTGTCTTTGAAAGAGGTGTTGCTACTTGGTGGAGGAGGTACCAAACCATCAATGGATGGCAAGGAGTAACCACCTGGAAAAAAATAAGTTGACTCTGCAAAGGTCTCGTCTTGTGTCCCAGAAATTGAAGCCTTATGGAGATGATATGAAGAAACCTTGTGCATGCAAGCTTTGTGGAGAAATAGGACACGACCATAAAGAACACAAGGATGAATGCCCTCATTGTGAAGAAAGTCACCCAGCTGAAGAATGCCCAACTAGGCAGATTACTTGTTTCCTTGTGTGAAGGGACTACCCACTACCCTGCTCAGTGTCACATTTACCCCATGGTACAAAGAACCATCTAGCAGAAGAAAGAAGCAATGAAATGAGCCCTCCTGGAAACTTTAGAAGAACCTGTGATGAAGGAAGAGGTAGAGGACACACCCGAAGGAGACCCAATTAAACCCTGCACCAAGTCTTGCTATTCATGTGGAGAAGAAGGACACATCTCCCAGAATTGTCTGAAGGGGGATCTAGTAGCATTCCCGACAGTGGAAGTAGAGTATGACCCACAGGAAATAGAAGCCCTAATTGGAACGGAAAAGTCTAGGAAGAGAAATAGATTGGATTCCAAGAACAACCCAATTTCTACAAAGAAGGACCTGAGTCATATCACATGCTTCAGGTGCAAAGATTCAGGGCACTACTTCAGCGGTTGCCCAAAAAGGAAGCCGAGGACCCAAGGAGGCTATGTAATCACAAGGAAACCTCGAGACTTGTCAGAAGTAATATGTTTTCGTTGTAATGAAGTAGGGCACTTTGCCAGAGATTGTCCCAATCAGGATATTCGTGTTAAATAGTTGAGTCTATGAGGAATACAGTAGTAGTAGTGCGGACATTTCTTTTTTATTGAGGTGTTGAGTTGAGGCATGTAATGGAAATGTAGGAGATTGTAATAAGTTGAGAATCAATAAAGTTAGCATCGTTGGTACTGATTTGGATTTTATGAGTTGTTACTCTATGAAGAAAGATTTTGACCATTTTCGAGGATATGAGAAATATGGTCTACGGATGAATTTGTGCATTCCAAGGGTGGTAGTACCCTGTGAGGACACT
The DNA here is from genome assembly GCF_018294505.1 of Triticum aestivum. NCBI lineage: Eukaryota > Viridiplantae > Streptophyta > Magnoliopsida > Poales > Poaceae > Triticum > Triticum aestivum. Next base: position 64,686,403 of record NC_057802.1, read on the forward strand.
TGACCCCTAGAAAGGATAATGATATTCCACGGAGTGGACTTCGGACAAAATAAGTACGAGTTTTGTCTCGATATGTGGGATACCCCAAGAATATGAAGAGATGAAGTACTATTGGATATAAAGGAGGTATAATGTTGGTAATATGGAGCAATTGTAACCCCAGGATGAGTTGAAGTTATAAATGTGATGAGATGGGCCATAACCCACAGGCTCCAGGACCTGCCAAGAAGCAAGCACACTCTTGCTGGAAAAAAAACCCTGGAAGAAGTTACGACTTTATCAACAGACGATCTTATAGGAGTAAGGCAAAATCCTGAGAGTGTGAAGGAACGATAGATGTTTGTTTGGCTTGCAGAATCCATGGATTCATCCAAACTTAGTTCGTCGACAAGAGAAATTCTGCAATGCTTGTGAGGATGACCGAATGTTAGAATGCGAGATTCACTAAACCATGTACAAGGTAATGATTTGGGTGCGGGATGGATTGATCACCATACCGACTTACTCTTATTATTGGCCTTGCTATATGGGATGGTAAATCTGAGTGACTAACCCATAGTAGAGCGACGACGATCAAAACCTTGTTTGAACCTTAGAATGGTATAACCATTTTCCCTTGTACAAGGCAGTTGTTGCCAACCGTAGGTCATGCGGTGAGAATGAAGCCCAGACCCATTTCCTGCAGGAGAAACCATAAATTGTTGACCACCATGAGATATCGATAGTTGTTTAGTATTGGCGCCAGACCCGTCAGCTAAGAAAACCCAATCACAGGAGGACCGTACCAATATAAAAGGACAGAAGAATTAAGGAAAAGGTTATGCCACTACCGGAAGAGCAAGAGTAGGAATTTTCCCGAGAATCTGAGAGGATCGACACTGCCAACAATAAGGATGTACGACCTGAGTTATGATGGAACCGTAACCATACTTCTAAGGGTGGTAGCACCCGAGACCTTCGTGCAAATCGATGGATTTTTGAGGAGACCCCTGAACCTAACTTATTTCTTGCTAGCCTCTCCGAATCTCGAGGACGAGATTCATTTTAAGGGTGGTAGGTTTGTAACATCCCAAAATTCTAAATTTTGGAATGTTATATTAATTAAGTAATATTGATTGCTTGTGTGATTTGTGGTGTGAAATTGAGTGGAAATTTGAAACTTTTGAAAGTTGAATGAGAGGGAATAAAATGAGTTTCCCATAACTTTCACCTTGCATTTATGATCTCCATGAATTCAACTTGATTTCATCACAAAACCCTGGAGTGAAGATGATATGACTTCTTCCATTTAAATAAATGAAAAGGGTTTGAAAAGATTTCAATTCCATTTGGAACTATTTCAAATTCGGAAACTTTATGCAACTCAATGAGTTTCATGAGAGAAGATAAAATGACTTCTTCAAATGCTAAGAAAGAGAGTTGGAAGTTTCAAAGAATCAGATTGAAAGTCCTTTGAAGTTATTTTGAAACTCATTTTTCAATTTGGAGATATTTGGTTCTTATTCAAATTATTTTTCTCAAAAATAAAATATATGGAAAATAGGGTAAAATGATTCCCTATAGTAGAAAATTGGAAAAAATGAGTTTGAAATTATTTTGGTATTTCAAAATATTTTTATTTGGTTTTTAAAGGAACCAGCAGTACTGTTTGCTTTATTTAAATTTTTGCGGAATTTATTTGCCACTGAAAATATATTCATGTTTTATGAAATTGTTTTCTGAAAATTTTGATATATAATATGCCTGTATAAAATTTTATTTTATTTTCGTTATTTAGTTTTCCTTTCTGTTTCTATTTTAAAAAAAACTGTGCGGGCGGCTCATAATTATTTGTCGCCCACATGCGCAGCATAGTAGACAGGCCGGCCCGTATTTTTCTTTTTCTCTTTTTATTTTCGTTAAGGTTTACAATATTATTTTATTTATTTATTCTGAAAAAAGATAAAATTTCAGGAAAGAAAAATATTATAAAAAAACTGCCGCGTAGTGTACGCGCGCGGCCGAACTCTTAGCCCATGCGCATGATCTTTTTCAATTTCATCTGTGTATGTATATATTTAGTCCCACATTGCCTAGTCTTTGACTCCTAAACCTCTTTTCCACCTAGAAATATAGACCCATAGAGTCTTCAGAAATCATCCGATTCAGGTTAAATCAATATTTTGGTTTGACTAGATTCACTAAAAAAAATCTCCTCTCCGGCGGGAATTTTGGAAGTCGTCTCCTCTCTTCGAAGTCGCATTTTCTCTACCTTACAGAGGTATCTTTCTTTGTATTATTTTGTATATATACTCCCGTAGCTTATTATTTTTTAATAGCTTTTTTTTCAATAAAACAGCTTGACCCTGATTTTTTCAAATATAACTTTTCACTCGTTTATCCATATTAGATGAAACCAGCGCCTACAGTTTCGTCTTGATTCCACCTATCCAGTGAACCTATCCCATCAACTTTTTAAAATTTTCAAATTTTGAATATTTGTTCAGATTCATATTCAAACTTCTTTTGATCATATCTTTTTATCCGCAACTCCGTTTCCGATGAAATCAACTGCATCGGATTCGTATTGAAGTAATCTTTTCGTTCGCACAATTAGTGTTCTCTTTCCAACATATAATTTTGATACTAGTCAGTTACTCTACTATTCCACCAAAGAGTTGTTACACAACATTCTAGGCAGATTCAATGCTATGTTGAATTACTTGATCTGTTATTTTCAATCTAGTAATTCTTTTTCCTACATATTCATATTGACTTCCTGCATCTAGTAGCATCATTAGTTTCAACTTTTGATCTTTTCAAATTTGAACGATTCAAAGTTTGAACTCGAAGCTTCACTTAACCATATCTTGTAAACTGTAGTGCTTTTTCAATTGATTCTTTTTTTTTCAAATTGAATCCCTAGGCGTAATCTAACATCTTGAGCCATCACCACACTTTTTCACCGAAATTAGGATCTGATCTTGCAAAATAATTTGGTTTAGTTCTTTTGGAGTTTTTGCAATGTTTCTTTGCCTTTCCTTTTGGATCTTTGAGTGATTGCTTATGTGTTGTTATAATTGCTTGCTTACGATAGATTGATCGGAGTGTGACGAGTAGATGTGTCAAGAATTATGAGTGCGAAGAATCTTCATCAACAGTACAAAGGCAAGTTCACACTTTGATCATACTCTTCCTATACCTAGTTTTACTTGCATTAGATACACCCCTCAAAGATTTGCATGTGTAGGATTTGGGTACATGAGGTTATGCTATGTAGTTCATGAGGTAGGAACCTATGATCCTTGAAACACCCCGGGAATATACGTTATGCTCATATTTCTTAGCCATGCTTGTAGACGGGGATTGGTATGTGAGATTCATGCAAGTTGTGAGAGATATAATAACTAAGGGAAACTTAAGGTGGCTACTTTAATACACATCTGGGTGGAATGGTTGGGGCACCCTGGGGATATACCAGTGGCTTGCCCGGGCACCTGGGGAATCCAGTGTTGTCCTAGGAGATCCCGGGGTATCCGTGTGATCATCCTATTGGAATGCCACCCAGGCTCAAAGGGATCATAAGATTATTCATGCTCAGAAACTTTCGTGTGCAGCCACATGCCATTATGGGCTCTGGCACAGTTGAGTAAGTTGTGGGAAACCTTTCCATGATAGGCTAGTAGATGTAGGGGATTGTAGGTGTACCGGCCTATCTATCGTTTAAGGGGACCTCTTCGAAAAGACGGTGTCTCGATCATCCATTTCTCAAACATCATGTAGTGCGAGAAATTCAACGGAGGAGATTGAGTCTTGTGGGAAAAAGTGCGCAAACCTCTGCAGAGTGTACAAACAAGTCATGATTTTCCGTGTCCCCGGTTATGGACAATTTGAGTATCTGGTATTTGAATTATTGGTTGATCTCATCACTCTATTTAATGAAAATGTTGGGTTATTAATGATTTAATGATTTTGGGATTGAGTTGGGGTTACCTTCTCAATATGGGTAATTTAAGTTAGTAGTAAATAAAAATTTATTCCTTTGTTGTAGGAAAAAAATTAGCTTTATGCAAAAATTAAACTTAGAGCCTCCACCAGCCAAATATGCATATAGAGATAGACATTCTCATTATTATTCTATGGTGTGAAATTGCCAGTACATTCAATGTACTGACCTACATGGCTGCAACATCTCATGTTGCAGGATTCTTACAACGAGTAAGTGAAACGTTAGGGTTACGATGTCTACACTCAACTTTGTCGTTGGTGTTGTTGGGAACTCCACAGCTTTGTTGTTACTTCCGCTATATGAATTGAGGTAATAGTAATTACTTTACTTTATACATGTGATTTACCTCTGTTATAAATCCTCGAGTACTGTGTGTGTCAGCATACCGATCCAGGGATGACACTTAAGCACAGAGACTTCGATCCATTCGGGTCGAGTCACTACACCACCCCAGATTGATGGACAAAGTGAGAGGGTGAACCAATGCTTAGAAATGTATCCCTGATGGTCAGATCACAAGTTCCCTGCTAAATGGCATGCTTGGGTACCTCTTTAAGAAGTATGGTATAACACTAGTTATCATACTTCCCTAGGATGCTATCCATACAAGGCCTTGTATGGACATGAATCAAATTATGGCACATTTTTGGCTAATTTGTCTCCAGAGAACATTGATGTGCAATAGTGGATAGCTGAGAACCAAAGTCATCAGGAGGAGCTGAAAGAAAATTTGAGCAAAGCCCAAACAAGGATCAAACACTATGCAGGTCAACACAAGGGTGAAAGATCTTTTTCTGTTGGAGATTATGCATATCTAAAGCTGTAGCCATATGCCCAACACTCTGTAGCAAACATACCATATCCTAAATTGGTAATGAAATACTTTGGACCATTTCAAATAGTGGACAAAATTGGGTATGCTGCATATAAGCTTCGGTTCCCTGACACTGCCATGATTTTTTTTAGAAAAGGAGGATGACCCCCGGCCTCTGCATCTGGGTGATGCATGCGGCCACTTTATTCATTATTATCACAAGACCTTACAAAGTCATACAATAGCAAGACTAAAGCCACCGTCTAAGCAACAACTATCGCTACACCTATCCAAATGATGAAGGGGCCCTGATAGCCTGGGCCTAATACCAAACAGACATAGCAGCCAAACCTAAACATCTAAGACCTGAGGTCCCAACCAGGACGCCTGCCTGGTATGGGGCACCTACCAGTCCGGCGCACTCCTCAACCAGGACGCCTGCCGGGTGTGAGGCCGCCGCAGCCACCTGCCACGAGTCCATATTCAGAGCTGTACTGTTGCATCTATCGTGCCAGGTCTCTCTGCCATCGACGCCACCACGACGCCAGAAGGCGTTGACCTCCTGCGCGAGTCCATCCTCCCACATCAAACTCTGAATCTGCACTGCGCCATGCCGTCAAGATCCGTCGCCATCAATGTATGGATGAAGCACCGCTCCACCAAAGAAGCCGTCTACTGGTCCCGCGAAGCCGAGTGCACCTCCAAGAATGCAACCCCCAAGGGGGTTACGACACAAGATTGCCGCCAACATCCGATCAGCTGATCTAGGGTTCCCCCTGGAGGTATTGAGTGGAGTTGGAAGGTTCACCTCGGTGATGCCTTCATGAAGGAAATGATGATAAGAGCATCGTCATCACCGGCTCCGGCCATCGACCGAAGACCAGGTTTTCACCCGGATTCATCCCAAGAAATCCACCCAACAACCTGTGCACCGTCTCTACCGCCTTCAAAGCCCCAGATCCAGCCGCCTAGATCCGGCGACCAACCGCAGCAACAGTGCCACCGTGGGATCCTTGGCGCACCGGCCACTGCTTGAGTGTGCCACCACTGGAGCCTAGGAAGAGGGCTCCCACCCCACCTCGCCAAACCGCGAGAGCCGCCGAGATAGATCCCGCGCGCTCGTCACCTTCTCTGATCCGAACCAATCCGCAAATAGATCGCCGTCATAGATCCGCCTTGGATAGGGACTGCACCACGCCATGCCACCGCGGGGAGCCCGAGCTTCACCTGCCACCACCGTCCAGGGCCGCCGCCCCGGGATCCAGACAGAACATCGCCGCTGCCACCGGCCTTGTTCCGCCGCCGCCGACCGGCCACTGCGACCTCCGCCGCCATGCCGCCGACGGATCTGGGCGAGGATATCCATCCTCCCCGAGGACACACGCCGCAGCCTCTTCTCCGCGTACTCGCACGGGAAGCCACCGTGGCCGCGTCCCCACCCCTTGCCGGATGCCGCGCACGTGCCGCCCCGCCACCTGTGAAGGCCGCCGCCACGAGGAGAACCGCACACAGCTGCCACACAGCTGGGCGTCGACCCATCTGCGGGCGTGCCATGGGCCCGTTGCCGTCAAGATCTTCGCCGCCGCGCCGCCAGGATCCACGCGCCCCGGCGCCTCCGCTCGGCCTGGCCGCTCCCGCAGGCCACGAACGCGAGGAGGGGAGAAGGTCCCCGTCGCCAGCCACCGCGGGGGGCTTTGCCCCGGCGACTCTGGCCGGCGGCGGCGGGGAAGGGGAGGAGGGGGAGGGCTAGTGGCAGAAGTGGCGGCGCCGCCCGTGTCGCCCGTGGGAGGGCGACGCAGGGGCTAGTGTTGACACCTTAGCTCCCTTGCTACTTTGCCACCATCTGACACTGCCATGATACACCCCATGTTTCATGTTTCTAGTTAAAGGAACATGTTCTAGACCATACCCCTATGGTCTCTACTCTACCTACTCAAGTTGACATACCTGCAGTTGACTTGGAGCCAGAGATCATCTTGGACAGGAGGCTGGTCAAAATGGGCAACAGAGCACACTTGTAGGTGCTCATTCGGTGGACTACTTTGTGTGACAAGGAAGCAACTTGGGAGGACTTTGACACATTCAAGTTGCACTACCCAACTGCACCAGCTTGGGGACAAGCTACATCTCAAGGGTAGGGACCTGCTGGTACCAACATGGACCTGACACGAGAAATTGCCAAGACAGACAAAACAGGACGCCATGGCCCATGGCAGAGAAAGAGAAAAGAGTTGCATGGCAACCAAGCTGGGACAAGTGCCATGGCAGAGCAAAATAGCTACCATGGCAGCGTATCGGCAAGTCTTGGAGAGAATACTGAAGGTGGCTGAGAGTGGGCTAGGAGGGCGAAGATTCAGTGCTCTCTCGGTGGGCCTAATGTGGTTGGATATGTGTGTGTGTGGGGTAGGGTGCGTGAGGTTGGGCTGCAGCAGTGGGTTATAAACCATGGGAAACAATCTGTAAGAGGCATCGAAGAAATGAATTAAATTCTGTTTTCCCTGTCTCCATCCTTCTTCTTCTTCCCCAAGCTTACCTCTGCCTCACCTACCCCTCCTCTATCGGATCCGATCGAGCCATGGCATCACACATCAAGATGATTGCTGCTGAAGAAGCCTTGGAGCAGAGGGCCCTGATTCCCACCTTGATTGGCAACCACTCTGGTGTCTCTTGTGATGAGCTCGCTGCCATTCTCGCCTCCAAGTTTATGCTCGCCCCCGCTGACTTCTCCATGCACCACCGCCTAGCGGAAGATTTCCTTATTGGGTTCTCTCGCCCCGACGTGCGCGCTAGTGTTGCTCTAAAAATGTGCGCTCCCTGCGATTTTGCCTGCTCATCTACCCATGGAGCTGCTCTGCGGGTTCAAGCCCATCGATCTGCGCTTCAAGGTCGGGATGGTGCTCATGAGTATTCATGACCATGCCTAGTTCTATTCCCGGAGACCTTCCTCGCGCTGTTATGCGAGATTGAGAGCTTGGCGCCAGAAACGCGCTCTGGCTCCAACGTGTCGGTGGTCAGACTCTCGACTTGGACGGGAAACCCTGATGCTATCCTGCGTGACTCTGACCTCCTGCTCCCGGTGTCGGATGTTGTCCACCACAACATGGACCCAACCCGTGCGGAGCGCTTCGCTTTCCCCTTGTTGTGCCATGCGGTCAAGATCTTCTTCACCCATTGTATGGACTACCTCTTTCCCCTTCTGCCGCGACCGCCTCCGACATCGGTCGCTAATGATGCTGCTCCCGATGATGACTTGATACTTGTGATTGCGTTGGGATTTTCCCGAAGAGGAAGGGTGAAGTAATATAGTAGCAGAAAGTATTTCCCTCAATTAAGAACCAAGATTTATCGAACCAATAGGAGATTCACGCAAACAACTTTTAGCAGTACCTGCACACACAAACAAATACTTGCATCCAATGCAGGCAAGAGGGTTGTCAATCCCTTTGTACTCGTTAATTGCAAGGATTAATTCTGATAGTGGGATAAATTGCAAAACTAAATAAAAGTAAATAAAATGTAGCAAGATATTTAGGGTCTTAGTAATATGATTTAAATGGACTTGGGGGCATAGCTTTCACTAGAGGCATCTTTCTCAGGAAAATAGCAATGGTGGGTACAAAAATTACTGTTGGGCAATTGATAGAAAAGTGCATTGTTATGATGTTATTCATGGCATGACCAGTACATAGGCATTACATCTGTGACAAGCATATCGTTAAACTTACTGACGCCTACTACTATTACTCCACTTCGAGAGAGCTTCTATGCTTGCCTCTGTACGTATTAAGTTCATAACAAACAGAGTAATGCTTGAAGTATGATGACATAATGTAGACAAAATAAGACCAACCGATATGATCGAACCCCATTGTTTTATCCTTACTAGCAAAAATATAAATATGCCTCGCTACTCCTCCCGTCACAAAGTGAGGACACTGCAAGATTGAACCTACCACAAAGCACCTCTCCCGCTGAAGATAAATCAATCTAGTTGGCCAAACCAAACAGATAGATCAGAGAGAAATACAAGCTATATAAAAAGCACACATAATAAAGCTTATAAATAACTCAGTTACTTTCAATGAACAATTTGATCATAAACCCATAGTTCATCGGATCCCAACAAATGCACCGCAAACTATTGCTTTGAATCGATCTCTGTGGCTGTCAAAACCGGCGGATCTCGGGTAGGGGGTCCCGAGCTGTGCGTCTAAGGTTGATGGTAACAGGAGACGGGGGACACGATGTTTACCCAGGTTCGGGCCCTCTCTATGGAGGTAATACCCTACTTCCTGCTTGATTGATCTTGATGAATATGAGTATTACAAGAGTTGATCTACCTCGAGATCGTAATGTCTAAAACCCTAAAAGTCTAGCCTGTATGACTATGATTATGATTGCCTCTATGGACTAAGCCCTCAGGTTTATATAGACACCGGTGGGGACTAGGGTTATACAAAGTCGGTTACAGAGAAAGGAATCTTCCTATCCGGGCGCCAAACTTGCCTTCCACGCCAAGGAGAGTCCCATCCGGACATGGGTGAGAGTCTTCGGTCTTGTATCTTCACAGCCCATCAGTCCAGCCCATGTTCAATAGGCCGGACGCCCGAGGACCCCTTAATCCAGGACTCCCTCAGTAGCCCCCAAACCAGGCTTTCAATGACAATGTGTCTGGCGCGCAGATTGTCTTCGGCATTGCAAGGCGGGTTCCTCCTCCGATGACTTCAAAGGGTTGTATTCGGCCTTCCATTTAATGTCGTTCCCATCGGCTTCTGTGCATCCATAGCTTCAGCTTCCACGTGTTGAGTGAATACGAGAGGTCAGGGTATTTTTTGCATATAGCACCCCGGCCATGTAAGAAAAGCGTCTATTTAAAAGGATTGGATCTCAGATCCGTTCCACATCACGCGAAAAATCCTCAGAGCTTGCTAGGAAAAACCACTCCAACATGGCCAGCGCTCCCAGCTCTTCCTCCCGTCCCCACGGCCCAGAAAAAGGTGATTGGGAGAGATGTTCCGTATCCCACGGTCAGCTGGTGAAGCTGCAAACACAGGGATTTCTTCCCCCCGCGGATCTAGTCCCCGTTCGAGCAGGATTGACTTCCTTCAACGTCGGGGCTCATGCTGAGAACTTCCCCAATCCATCCAGGGGGGAACGAGTGTGTTTTGTTCCCTACCCGCTAAGAGGCGTTGGATTTCCAATCCATCCGTTCCTCCGAGGACTTCTGGAGTATTATGGCCTCCAACTTCACAATTTCACTCCCGCGTCCATCCTGCACATCGCGGGTTACGTCGCTCTTTGCGAGCTCTTCCTAGGCTGCGAGGCCCATTTTGAATTATGGAGGATACTATTTTGCCTCGTCCCTCGTAACCAAGAGGGATCAATATTTGAAGTGGGCGGAGTCGAGGTATGGCGCATCACCGGGACCGGATACCTGTCCGGCACGCCGAAGAAGGCATCCGAAGAGTGGCCTTCCGAATGGTTTTATATCGAAGACATCGCCCTTCCTGACCCAGTCCGAATGGGTCTCCCGAATTCCCAAGCGCTCCATTGAAGAAACGCCACAGCTGGCGCCCTCGAAGCCTCGAGGAGGAAGATAGCACGAAGGTCCGTCAATTGATGGGCAAGATAAAGACGTTCCCCCAGTCCGGATTATCAATAGTCGAGGTAATGGCGACTTCCATAGCGCGGGGGGTTCAGCCACTCGAATACAGAGGGCTTCCCATGTGGCACTATAATGGGGAAGATGACGCCTCCCACTGCGGTCGGAAGGGTCCGGACACCCCCGCCGCTTTGGCCAAAATATTGGCCGAACTATTCAAAGGGGAGAAAGAGGATTTCACTCGTATCAAGCGCCGAGATGGATTTTCCATGTACAATCCTCCTAGTTGGGTGAGTTCCAATCCTACTACCCTACTCAATTTACTCCCTGAGTCAATTTTAATGAACATTAATCCGTCCATTTGTAACAGGAATGGCGAAAGATCACCGAGGGGCTCTACAGCCCCGCCCCATAGCGAGAGGACCACAACCGGGACCTTGACCCCGGATTTGAAGAGGATCCGGACATATTCGTGGAGCTCGAGAATGGGGTTTTCTACCAGGTGAGCTATGACGGCACGGAAGTGGCCATCACCGCCGACTATCCCGGTCTTCTCCCTGCCTCACACGTAAGTAATCAGGATACATTTCCTCCAAAAGAGTTTCCTCATTCGGCCTCACCCACCGCACTGTCTCGTGCTCCAAAGGGGAGGCGTACGGCGCACCATGCTATACCAGGGGCAACTCCAAAGAGGGCGGCGCCCATGCCGGGCAAGCCTTCAAAGAGGAAGGCAAACGAAGACACGACCGAGCCTTCATCGAAGAGGTACGGCTTTGCAAATATGCTCCTTGGCAGTCACATCCAACTGTGACGTTGTCCGCTTGTGCCTTATCAGGAAAAGCGTTCGCCGGACTATGTCCGGGGATCTTGCTGATCACACTCCCAGCAGCCAGGTTCCAGACCCTGCCGTAAAGACAGGAGCTGATACAGGAGCAACGCCGGATTGTCCTTTGGCAGAGGATTCGGATGATGTATCCTTCACAAACTCGGAAGTGGAGAGCGCCATGAATCATCGGCGCCGGAAGGCCGGTCTACGCAACCCCGGCTTTACAGAAGAGGCATTCAATGCCTTCAGCTCGGCTGATGCATACATCCGAGCTGCTCGAGACGGGCTTGCCAGAGCCACACACCAGTATTTAAAAGATATACGGGTAAGTTTATATTATACAAATCTGATAATTATATACCAGTAGCCCCTGAGACTTGAAGCAGTTGATACAACTGATTTAAGGATCATTGTATAACCAGGTGCTTATGGAGAAGAATAACCTGTTGTCTCAAGAACTAGAAAAGTATCGGACCTAGCTAACTGCTGCTACCGCCGAACTGGAGAAATCCAAGAAGCCGTTGCCTGGTAATGTTCCCCTCCATCGAGAAAACATAATTATATACGAGCAATGCTAACACTGTTGCTCATCTCATGGCAGGATCATCAGATCAACTAAAGGAGCAACTGAAAGCCGCTCAAGCGGGAGAACAAGAAGCCAAAAGACTACTGGCCACGGGCGAACGTGTGCTGACATGAGTCAGGGAGGAGAAAAACAAGCTCCAGGATTCCAACACCCAGCTGAGCGAAGAACTGAAAGATGTGCGGGCCCAGCTGGCTGACTCCGTGAAGGAAAATAAGAGGCTGCGAGGCGGCATATTTAGTATGTGGTCAAACTTACCTCCGTGTAATTCGGAGATGAAAGGGATTGACACAGTTATGTCTGTAGTTATGCTGACTGGCCGTCCCGAAGAGGAGATGTCCGGATTCTCGGGCGATCTGCTACAAGAGCTGTCGCAAATGCACGAGCAAGCTCGGCAAGCGATGCGAAGTGTTGCCAAGGCCTTATGGCCATCCGCCGCCCCTCCAGGAAGGATGGAGGAGCTTATACAGCTATTCAAGGGAGCGCGGCGGCATCTCCGATTATGGAAGATATCGGCCTGCCGGGAAGGTGCACGAGAAGCCTGGGCCATGGTGAAAACACGGTATACCAAGCTTGATCGAATCATATGGCCCGGGTCGGACCTCTAGGGTCAGATGGAAAAGAAATTCCCGTTAATTTGGTATATGACCAGGTCGAAGTAGCCAAGAAATATTCCCAACAGGATTGTAAGTTAGACAACCTGTTAGACGGTATAGAGGATGAAATTTTTGAGTCCAAGTGACTATGTACTTTCCTTGACATATTTGCCCCTAGCCGGATTGTAAAACGATTGTCATGGCAGACCTTTTCGCTTCGACCTCTGGACCCGAAGGTGCGGAGTGTTTCCGAATACCTGAGCGGAAAAATAGATTGGGGTATGCGTGGAAACTATGCTTGAACAGACAAGTTGTATCCGGCTAGCTATGTTATATTACATTGTGATTGTAAGAAACATCTTCCAGAGAGAATAGTTCCGTTAAGGGTTCCTTTCCCTGGGTGTACATGCGTTAAAGTGCATGTCCAAACTGTGATTGAAAAAAATCGCAGTATACGTAACATCTGGGGGTTCACAATGGGGTGAATGCAAAAACATCTTTAGTCTTCCGACCGAATATTCCCTTAAGAATGCTAGCTTTCGACTTCACCCAGTCTGAGGTACACATCCGGATGACCGGCAGTAACAATCGCAGAGGTGCTCCCTTTATGCCCTAGCCGAACTAACGGGAACGTAGGGCATAAGCACAGGAGCCAGGCAACCCAGCTTTGCCAAAACTTAAGTCATATCGATGCATATAATGGCGAAGAAAAGGTACATATGGGGAAAACACGCATATGTGATGAGCTTGATGCTCGAAAAATAACAATAATAAGCTTCTGTCCAAGAAGCCCCCAGGTATAATGGACGTACATATTTGAGGATGTGTATGTCACAGGTGCACGGTTTAGCCACACGAAAGCTTTAAGGCTAAAAAAGAAAAAGCGAAAAGAGAGGAAAAAATAATGGAAACAATAGGGAGAAGGAGACGAACAAAGAGTTCGGCGCTAGGCATAGAATCTTCGGAGTCTGGCCGCGTTCCAGGGGTTCGTCTCTAGGCGATTGTCTGATGCATCACGCAGGCGGTACGCTCCTCCAGTGAGAACTTCGTCAATGATGAAGGGACCCTCCCACTTGGGCTTGAGTTTGTCCTTTTTCTTCTCCAGCAAGCGTAGAATGAGTTCGCCAACATTATAAGTCTTGGCACGTACTTCTCTGCTTTGATATCTGCGGGCCTGTTGTTGATAAAATGCGGAACGGGCTTTTGCAACATCGCGCTCCTCCTCTAGGGCATCTAGGCTGTCCTGCCGATCAAGCTCGACCTCTCTCTCTTCGTACATGCGCACTCGAGGTGAGTCATGAATAATGTCGCAGGGTAACACAGCCTCCGTGCCGTACACCATGAAGAAAGGTGTATATCCAGTAGTGCGGTTGGGCGTGGTCCGCAGCCCCCAGAGTATGGAGTCAAGCTCCTCAACCCAGTGCTTGTCTGATTCTTTCAAAGACCGCACTAGTCTGGGTTTAATGCCGCTCATAATAAGACCACTGGCCCATTCGACTTGACCGTTTGTTTGAGGGTGATAGACAGAGGCGTAATCGAGCTTAATGCCCAGATTAGCACACCAGGTTTTCACCTCATCGGCCGTGAAATTGGAGCCGTTATCGGTGATGATGCTGTGTGGAACACCATAACGGTGCACAACACCGGATATGAATTCTATCACTGGCCCGGCTTCGGCCGTTTTTACTGGTTTGGCCTCTATCCACTTAGTGAATTTATCCACCATGACCAGCAAATACTTTTTCTTATGGCTTCCTCCTTTAAGGGGTCCGACCATATCAAGCCCCCTGACCGCGAAAGGCCAAGTGATGAGGATTGTTTGTAGAGCAGTGGGTGGCATATGGCTTTGGTTGGCGAAAAGCTGGCATCCGACGCAACGTTGGACAAGGTCCTGAGCATCTGCTCGGGCCGTCGGCCAATAGAAGCCTGTACGGAAGTCCTTGCTTACAAGGGCCCGAGCCGCGGCGTGGTGACCACCGAGACCGGCATGAATTTCAGCCAAGAGCTGCCGCCCCTCTTCCTCGGAGATACATCTTTGAAGTACTCCAGTAGAGCTTTTCTTGTAGAGTTCTCCGTCGTGAACCTTGTAGGCTTTCGAGCGTCGGACAATGCGGCGAGCCTCATTCTGATCCTCAGGGAGTTCTCGCCTATTAAGGTAGGCCAAGAAGGGTTTGGTCCATGGGGCAACGACTGCCATGATGAGATGGGCCGACGATGTTATTTCGGTGGCTGAGCCCCCGATGATATCGGTGTGTTCGGAATATGGGGTTATAGTCGGATCCGGACTGGTGTTGTCGCTCTCCCCTTGCCACACCACGGACGGCTTAAAAAGCCTTTCCAGAAAGATGTTAGGTAGGACGGGGTAGCGCTTGGCGCCGATGCGAGCAAGGACGCCCGCCGCTTGATTACTTTCTCGAGCCACACGATGAAACTCGAGCCCCTCGAACCGAGCCGACATTTTGAGAACGGCGTTACGGTAAGCCGCCATTTTCGGGTCTTTGGCATCGAAATCTCCATTTATTTGAGATATTGCGAGGTTTGAGTCCCCGCGCACTTCCACGCGTTGTATGCCGATGGAGACAGCCATCCGAAGAGCATGCAATAAGGCCTCATACTCGGCTGCATTGTTGGAGTCTGTGTATAATATTTGGAGTACGTACTGAACTACGTCTCTAGTGGGGGACGTTAAGACAACGCCCGCCCCTAACCCCGCCAACATTTTGGAACCATCGAAGTACATAACCCAGTTGGAATATGTGTCGTACTCTTTAGGGAGTCCGGCCTCTGTCCATTCGGCGACGAAGTCAGCCAGTACTTGGGATTTAATGGCTCGGCGCGGTTTGTATGTTATGTCGAATGGAAAGAGCTCAATGGCCCACTTGGCAATCCGGCCCGTGGCATCGCGGTTGTTTATTATGTTGTTGAGTGGTACCTCGGAAGCCACCGTAATCAAGCACTCTTGAAAGTAGTGTCGCAGCTTCCGGGATGCCATGAAGACCGTGTATGCTATCTTTTGGTAATGAGGGTATCGGGATTTGCATGGTGTGAGGACAATGGATACGTAGTATATCGGTTTATGGAGCGGGAACTTGTGTCCGTCCTGCTCTTGCTCAACGACGAGCACGGCGCTCACCACCTGGTGTGTTGCCAATATGTATAATAACATGGGTCCACCGACGTTCGGCGCGGCAAGGATTGGGTTGCTCACTAAAAGGGCATTTATTTCTTCTAGTACAGCCGTTGCTGCATCCGTCCACTCGAAGTGGTCAGTGCGTCGGAGAAGGCAATAAAGTGGCAATGCTTTTTCTCCCAATCTGGAGATAAAGCGGCTTAAAGCTGCCACGCATCCCGCGAGTTTTTGGACCTGTTTAATGTTTGTTGGTATAGCCAATTGTGACAAAGCTCGGATTTTGGCTGGATTTGCTTCAATTCGTCTATTGGAAACGATGAAGCCTAGCAGTTTTCCAGCGGGGACGCCGAAAACACACTTTTCCGGATTGAGCTTGATGTCATATGTATGGAGGTTGTCGAATGTGAGACGTAGATCATCTATCAATGACTCGACGTGCCTGGTTTTGGTGACGATGTCATCCACATATGCTTCAACTGTCTTGCCGATCTGTTTCTCCAGGCATGTTTGAATCATGCGTTGGTAGGTGGCGCCAGCGTTTTTGAGCCCGAAAGGCATAGTGTTGAAGCAGAAAGGCCCATATGGGGTAATGAATGCCGTTGCGGCTTGATCGGACTCCTTCATCTTGATTTGATGGTATCCGGAGTATGCATCGAGGAAACACAGTGAGTCGTGTCCTGCGGTTGCATCAATAATCTGATAGATGCGAGGGAGGGGGAAGGGATCCTTAGGGCAGGCCTTGTTGAGGTCTTTGAAATCGACGCATAGGCACCAGGATTTGTCCTTCTTTGGTACCATCACTAGGTTTGCTAGCCAGTCCGGGTGTTTTATTTCAGACAATGCATCGAGGGCTAGGGATGCGGTTTTATTTTCGGCGCGGAGTGCTATGTCCGGATCACTGGCAAGAGTGATGGTACCGTTGGGCCCGGGCATCTTGAGCTTCATGTACCCGTAATGAGGTATAGCTTGGAAGCGTGTAAATGCATCTCGCCCCAATAGGGCGTGATATCCGCTATTGAAAGGAGCCACTTGGAAGGTTATCTCTTCGAACCGACAATTCTCCGGTGTGCCGAATACCACGTCGAGCGTGATTTTTCCCGCGCATCGCACCTCCCGACTGGGAATGATTCCCCGGAAGGTCGTGCTACTTTGCTCGATGCGGCTCCTGTCTATTTCCATTTTATTGAGCGTATCCTCTTAGATGAGGTTTAATCCGCTGCCGCCGTCCATGAGCACTTTGGTGAGCCGAAACCCGTCCACGATTGGATTGAGGACCAAGGCGGCTGGTGCCCGAACTGTCCGGAATTTTGGTTCGTCACTGGCATTGAAATTTATGGCCGTGTCGTTCCTAGGGTTTATTGTTGCGACTTGGCAGACTTCGGCGAGGTCGTGGAAAGCCCTTTTACGCCGATTGTTTGAAGCGAAAGTCTCGAAGACTGTCAATACGCTGGGGTCGTCATCTTCCGGGGGGTGTTGCACTGGTGTACTTTTGGTGAGGATATCCTCGCCGCTCTTGGCCACTTGCCAGAGTATCCAACATGCTCTAAGGCTGTGGGTTGGTATGGTGTCCGGTGTTGTATGTATTTTGCATGGCCTATCGAGCCATCCCTCCAGAACGGTTCCGCGCCCCGTGATGTGCTTAGATTTCTTTACTATTGGTTCTGGTGCGCCGCGAGGGTGCACCCTTTTTGCCCGGACGAAGGGTTGAGTGGAAACCGGTGGTTCCCAGAGAGCTGCCTGAGTTTTCCAGGCGCTTTCCATTGCGCAGTACTTCTGTACGATGGTTGCCAAGTCAGCGAAGTGTAATATGCGATGGCGATTGATGGCAGTGAGGAGTCCTACGTCCGTGCAATTATTGCAGAATGCTGAGATCACGTCTTCGTCGCGGCAATCTTTAATCTTGTCTTTGCCAAGGAGGAATCTGGCCCAAAAGTGATGGACTGTTTCCTGAGACTATTGCTGTATGTACGTGAGATCGCGTCTATCTGGGTGGGTGGGTGGCTTCAAATCCGAATGCTAACCCAATTTGGAATCCGGAGTTTGAAGAACTTTCGAACTTAATAGCTCGGGCTCCGGGATATTAACTGATTTTTCAGGCTCGTCGTCTGATTCTAGGTTCGGAGGGCAGGCTGTGTCTTTCCGAAGGCAGTTGTCCGGCTCTTTGAGCTCAGAAATCCTAACATAGTTCATCCTCAGTATAGAGGAAGAGTTGTCGTCTTGCTCCTCTACTACCGCTATCTGGTGGGTGATCGGCGGAGATTTAATTTTTCTCTGGTCGGGTTTAAGCCCAATCCGATCGTAGTCTGTAGCGACCCCCAGGGAGGCGATGCGATCTAGGAGCTCGTTCAAATATGATAACTCAGCCGGATCCATCTGCTTAGAGTATTTGGAGCTAACACGGAGGTGGTTTTTGATGAACCGAGAAGTCATCGTTGGCTTAACGGCCGTAGGGGCGGTCATGGTAAAGCCGCCCAGCCGGAGGGTTTGGCCTGAGGTCAGGGCACCTCCGGAGGTAATACTGTCCTTGATAACAAGGCGAGCCATCAATCCTGTCTTCGACGTCACAGCGGGACTCTCAATGAAAACACCAATGTCGGTGTCAAAACCGGAGGATCTCGGGTAGGGGGTCCCGAGCTGTGCGTCAAAGGTTGATGGTAACAGGAGACGGGGGACATGATGTTTACCCAGGTTCGGGCCCTCTCTATGGAGGTAATACCCTACTTCCTACTTGATTGATCTTGATGAATATGAGTATTACAAGAGTTGATCTACCTCGAGATCGTAATGGCTAAAACCTAAAAGTCTAGCCCGTATGACTATGATTATGATTGCCTCTATGGACTAAGCCCTTTGGTTTATATAGACACCGTAGGGGACTAGGGTTATACAAAGTCGGTTACAGAGAAAGGAATCTTCATATCCGGGCGCCAAACTTGCCTTCCACGCCAAGGAGAGTCCCATCTGGACACGGGTGAGAGTCTTCAGTCTTGTATCTTCACAGCCCATCAGTCCGGCCCATGTCCAACAGGCCGTACGCCCGAGGACCCCTTAATCCAGGACTCCCTCAATCTCCGAAGAGAATATTGTATTGAAAATCAAAGAGAGAGAGAGAGAGAGAGAGAGAGAGAGAGCCATCTAGCTAGTGCTATGGACCCTTAGGTCATGTGGGGAACTACTCACACATCAAATTCGTGGTAAGGTTGATAAAGACGGTCACCGTGATCGATTCCCCCTCCGGCAGACCGGAAAGGGCCTCCAGATGGGATCGCAAAAGAATAGAGATTTGTGGCGGCGAGAGAATTGTTTCAGGTCTCGCTCTGGTGGTTTCTCGATTTTAGGGAATTTATAGCTTAGAATTAGGTCAAACGGAGTTGCGAGGGGCCCACAAGCCCGAGTGGCGCGTCACCTGAGCTTGTGGCCCTCTCGTGCATCGTCTGGTCTCCTTCCAAAGTTTCTAGGGTCCCTTCTGGTTCAGAAAAAACACCGTAAAGTTTCATCGCGTATGGACTTCGTTTGGTATGGTTTTCCATGGAACAAAATAATAGGCAAAAACAGAAATTGGCACTGGGCACTAGGTTAATATGTTAGTTCCCAAAAATAATACAAAATTGCATATAAAACATACAATATAAAATAATATAATAGCATGCAATAATCAAAATATATAAATATATACGTTGGAGACATATCATGGCTCTCCACCCGTGCCACCGGCCTGGTCTCATCGCCATAAAAGAAAGATTTATTCCTCCTTTGACTTCACCTCTTACCCCCCCCCCCTCTATCTCTCCTCCATTGTTGGCAAAAAGTTTATCTTGCCTGATCTCTCTTGTTATCCAATCAAACTTGTTGATTTGCTAGGGATTGGGAGAGGATACCTAGATATACACTTCCACCAAATAAAATTAAATTCACCATTACTTTCTTTTGTGGATCTTGTTACTCTTGGGTGTTGGGACACCCTAGATGGAATAGGTCACCTCGGGGCCATAATCCATTATGGTGAAGCTTCATGGTGGTGTTGAGAGCCTCCAATTAAGTTGTGGAATCTTCCCCACCTTTTTTGTAAAGGCTTCGGTCACCGCCTTCAAGGGCATCGCATAGTGGAATCGTTGCACCTTGTATTGTGTGAGGGCGCGAGAAGGATAGGGTGAGCCATTGTGACATTTGGTGAGCATCGTGCTCCCATGCCCCTCCAAAATAGATGTAACTCCCCAAAAGGGAACTCGAGGAACTACATCAACGTCTCCATTTGTGGTTACTTTATACATTTACTTCATTTCTTCCAGTTTGTGTTATTGTGTTCACCTTCTAGCATGTTGTTATCTTGTTGAGCTTCTCATATAAGTTGTTGGCCTAGTTGCATATATTGACAATTTATATTCTTGATGTATCCCAAAAAAGGCTAAAGGAAAACAAAAATAAAAGGCATTAAGAAAACAAAAGAAATAGAAATAGAAAAAAGAAGAAGACCGGTCTAGGGAGCAACGCCTGCACGGAACAAAAGACAACCCTACTACGAGCGCGGGATTCCTATTCCCCGTGTAGTTTGACAGGTGTGGATCAAACATACACCCCACCGTGCTCACCAAGTGAATTGGGCCGGTCAAGCACTGAAGGAAATATGCCCTAGAGGCAATAATAAAGTTGTTATTTTATATTTCCTTATATCAAGATAAATGTTTATTATTCATGCTAGAATTGTATTAACCGGAAACTTGATAAATGTGTGGATACATAGGCAAAACACCGTGTCCCTAGTAAGCCTCTACTAGACTAGCTCGTTAATCAAAGATAGTAAAGTTTCCTAACCATAGACATGTGCTGTCATTTGATGAACGGGATCACATCATTAGGAGAATGATGTGATGGAAAAGACCCATCTGTTAGCTTAGCATATTGATCGTTCAGTTTTATTGCTATTGCTTTCTTCATGTCAAATACATATTCCTTCGACTATGAGATTATGCAACTCCCGGATACCGGAGGAATGCCTTGTGTGCTATCAAACGTCAAGACATAACTGGGTGATTATAAAGATGCTCTACAGGTATCTCTGAAGGTGTTTGTTGGGTTGGCATAGATCGAGATTGATTATGCACCTCCCGGATACCGGAGGAATGCCTTGTGTGCTATCAAACGTCAAGACATAACTGGGTGATTATAAAGATGCTCTACAGGTATCTCTGAAGGTGTTTGTTGGGTTGGCATAGATTGAGATTAGGATTTGTCACACCGAGTATCGGGGAGGTATCTCTGGGCCCTCTCGGTAATACACATCATAAGAAGCCTTGCAAGCAATGTGACTAATGAGTTAGTTGCGGGATGATGTATCATGGAACGAGTAAAGAGACTTGCCGGTAACAAGATTGAACTAGGTATGAAGATACCGACAATCGAATCTCGGGCAAGTAACATACCAATGACAAAGGGAATAATGTATGTTGTCATTACGGTACGACCGATAAAGATCTTTGTCGAATATGTAGGAGCCAATACGAGCATCCAGGTTCCGCTATTGGTTAGTGACCGGAGAGGTGTCTCGGTTATGTCTACATAGTTCTCGAACCCGTAGGGTCCGCACGCTTAACGTTCGATGACGATTTGTTATTATATGAGTTATGTGATTTGGTGACCGAATGTTGTTCGGAGTCCCGGATGAGATCATGGACGCGACGAGGAGTCTCGAAATGGTCGAGAGGTAAAGATTGATATATAGGACGATGGTATTCGGACATCGGAAGTGTTCCGGGAAGCACCGGGCACTTATCGGGTCACTGGAAGGGGTTCCGGGCACCCCCGGCAAAAGATATGGGCCTTATGGGCCAAGAGGGGAAACACACCAGCCACAAAGGGGCTGGTTCCCCCCCCCCCACATATGGGCTGGCCAAATTGGAGACGGAAAGGGGAAGGAGGAAAGGAAAAGGGAATAGGATTCCCCTTTCCCCCTCTTCCCTTCCTACTCCGAATAGGAATAGGAAAGGGGGAGGCCGAATTGGGAGGTGCCCAAGTAGGATTCCTCCTTCTTGGGGCGCCTCCTTGGCTGCCTCTCCTCCCCTCCAACCGATATATATATGAGGGGGGCATGATATGTCTCCTCGTATCTATAATTTTTTATTGTTTCATGCCAATATTATATCACTTTCACATACTTTTGGCAACTTTTTATATGATTTATTGGACTAACCTATTGATCCATTGCCCAGTGCCAGTTCCTATTTTTTTGCATGTTTTTTGTATCGCAGAAAATCCATATCAAACGAAGTCCAAATGCAATAAAATTTTACGGAGAATTATTTTGGAATATATGTGATTTTTGGGAGTTGGAATCACCCCAAACCGAGGCCCACATAGGGCACAAGACACCAGTGCACCACCCCTGAGCCAGGCGCATGGTGGTGGGTTGTGCTCACCTCATACGTCGGTTGGAGCTCTACTTCGGGCGCAAGGAAGCTTATATCCGGAAAAAAATCGTGTTAAAATCTCAGCGCAATCGGAGTTACGGATCTCCCGGAATATAAGAAACGCTTTTCGGCCAGATCTGGTGAACGCGAAACAGAAGAGAACAGAGAAGGAGATCCAATCTCGGAGGGGCTCCCACCCCTCCTCCGCCATGGAGACCAAGGACCAGAGGGGGAACTCTCCTCCCATCTAGGGGGGAGGCCAAGGAAGAAGAATAAGGAGGAGGGGGGCTCTCCACCCCTCGCTTCCGGTGGCGCCGGAGTTCCACCGGGGAAGCGATCGGGACGGCGATCTACATCAACAACCTTGCTACCGTCAACACCAAGTTTATCTCCCTCTATGCAGCGGTGTAACACCTCTTCCCCCCGCTGTAATCTCTACTTAAACATGGTGCTCAACTCCATATATTATTTCCCGATGATCTATGGTTATCCTATGATGTTTGAGTAGATCCGTTTTGTCCTGTGGGTTAATCGTGATCTTGGTTGGTATGATTGTATATTTTATTTATGGTGCTGTCCTACGGTGCCCTCCGTTCTTGCGCAAGTGTGAGGGTCCCCCACTGTAGGGTGTTGCAATATGTTCATGGTTCGCTTATGGTGGGTTGCGAGAGTGACAGAAGCTTAAACCCGAGTAAGTGGGGTATGACGTATGGTTGGCCTTTACTTGATGTGCATGAATTGTTCTTGTATGACATGCCGATGCATGGGAAGAGAGTTAGACTTCGTCATTGCTTGATATATGTTGCTTTGTGCTCACTACTAAATTCCATATCATTGTTAATTAAAATTGGCTTTGATATACCTTGGGATCCGGGTGGATCCATTACTTGAGCACTTTATGCCTAGCTTAATGGCTTTAAAGAAAGCGCTGCCAGGGAGATAACCCAGAAGTTTTAGAGAGTCATTTATTTCTGTTGAGTGCTTTTATAAAGTTTAAAAACAAAAAAATATAGAGGGGAGCACAAAACTTTTCAAACAGGAAAGTGAAAGTGAGAGAGACAAGCATTGTCGAAGTGGGGGAGCTCCTTGAACTTTGTTCATGCTCAAGGAAACTTTGTGAATCTTAATTCTAGAAACTTTTCAAAAAAAATAATTATCCCCTTGTACAAATCCATTGTGTTGTAAATTATTGTGCCAAGATTTGCCTTTAGGATGAGTAGATTGCTTGTTGGTATGTGCGGTGCAAAAACAGAAACTTTCGTTGTAGTGCGCGATTTTACATTCTTTACTGGAACGTCGAAAGTTTATGAATTTTTTTGCACAGTCTTTCTATACAAATTGTTTATTTTTTCCTAATTTTTCAGAATTTTTGGAGTAACAGAAGTATGGTGAATGTTCAGATTACTACAGATTGTCCTGTTTAAGACAGATTCTGTTTTTGATGCATTGTTTTGCTTGTTTTGATGAAACTATCAATTCTATCAGTGGATTAAGCCATGAAAAAGTTATATTCTAGTAGCTACAATGCAAAAACAAAATATGAATTGGTTTGCAACAGTACTTAGAGTAGTGATTTGCTTTATTATACTAACGGATCTTACCGAGCTTTCTGTTGAGTTTTGTGTGGATGAAATGATCAAAGATCGAGGAGGTCTTGATACGAGGAGAAGGAGGAGAGGCAAGAGATCAAGCTTGGGGATGCCCAAGGCACCCCAAGTAAATATTCAAGAAGACTCAAGCATCTAAGCTTGGGGATATCCCGGAAGGCATCCCATCTTTCTTCAACAAGTATCGGTATGTTTTCGTCTTTGTTTCATTCGCGTGATATGTGCAAATCTTGGAGCGTCTTTTGCTTTTAGTTTTCATTTTTATTTTATGCACCATGCTGGTATGAGATAGTCCATGGTTGATTTATAGAATGCTCATTGCACTTCACTTATATCTTTTGAGTATGGCTTTATAGAATGCTTCATGTGCTTCACTTATATCATTTCAAGTTTGGATTGCCTGTTTCTCTTCACATACAAAACCGTTTTTCATAGAATTCTCTTTTGCTTCACTTATATTTGTTAGAGCATGGTCTTTTGTAGAAAGAATTAAACTCTCTTGCTTCACTTATATCTATTTAGAGAGTCAACAGGAATTGGTCATTTGCTTGGTTAGTCATAAAATCCTACATAAAACTTATGGATCGCTGAATATGATATGTTTGATTCCTTGCAATAGTTTTGCGATATAGAGATGGTAATATGTGGGAGTTACTAGTAAATGGTTGTGTTTAGTAGGAATATTGGTGTTAAGGTTTGTGATTCCCGAAGCATGCACGTATAGTCTATCGTTATGCTATGAAGCTGGAGCATGATTTATTATTGATTGTCCTCCGTATGAGTGGCGGTTGGGGACGAGCGATGGTCTTTTCCTACCCATCTATCCCCCTAGGGGCATGCATAGTAGTACTTTGCTTCGAGGGCTAATAAACTTTTGCAATAAGTATATGAGTTCTTTATGACTAATGTGAGTCCATGGATTATACGCACTCTTACCTTTCCGCAATTTGCTAGCCTCTATGGTACCGTGCATTGCCCTTTCTCACATCGAGACGTGGTGCAAACTTCATAGGTGCATCCAAACCCCGTGATATGATACACTCTATCACACATAAGCCTTATTATATCTTCCTCAAAACAGCAACCATACCTACCTATTATGGCTTTTCCATGGCCATTCCAAGATATATTGCCATGTAACTTCCACCGCTTCCGTTTGATGACTTGAGCATTCATTGTCATATTGCTTTGCATGATCATATAGCTGACATAATAGTTGTGGCTCAACCACCATTCATCATTTTTCATACATGATTACTATAGCGACCAGACCTCAGACGGTCAAGTCTCTGTGCATCAGTGTCATCCCTGGATCAGTAATGCTGACACGCACATTACTCGATGGATTTATAACAGAGTAGCAATCACACACTTATTACATCGAATGTCTCAAAAGTGAACTTAATACAATAAATATGGCTTAAGGCCATCTAAAAACGATAACAGCGGAAGACTTGGAAGATAGGCGAGTCCATCAACTCCAACGGCATCACTGAGTATAGAACCACGACCTAAGGCACCTTACTCGTCGTTTGAAAAGTCTGCAACATGAAACGTTGCAGCCCGAAAATGGGTCAGCACATGGAATATGATGGCAATGTAACACATAGAGAATAATGAACAGAATAATGCTATACTACATGCATATTTGGCTGGTGGAAAGCTCTATGGTTATAGTTTTGCGAAAAGCCAATTTTTCCCTACTGCAAAGGAATAAATTTTATTTAACTATCATGGTGGTTGTTAAACATTGAGAATGGGTGACACCATCTCAATCCCAATTAAGTTTCAACATTAATCCCAACAAAATTAATTAAAGTAACATGATGAGATTCACATGATAATCCAAGTACTAGATACTCAAGTTGTCCATAACCGGGGACACGGCTAACCATGATTAGTTTATACACTCTGCAGAGGTTTGCGCACTTTTCCCCACAAGACTCGATCTCCTCCGTTGCGATTCTCGCACTACATGATGTTTGAGAAACGGATGACCGAGACATAGTCTTTCAGAAGCGTTTGCACCTTACGATCGGGTAGACAGTACCACCTACAACCCCTACATCTGCTAGTCTACCACTGTAAGAGTTCACACAACTTAATCAACTATGCTAGAGCCCATAATAGCTTGTGGCTGCACACGGAAGTTTCTAGCATGAACAATCTCATGATCCCTTTGAGCCTGGGTGGTGGTCCATAAAAAAAAGGCAATCGCTGGAATACCCAGGTGCCTCAATCCACCCAGATGTGTGTTTAAGTAGCCACCTTAAATTGAACCATTAATTAACAATCTCACATCTGTCATGGATACACTCACCCAATCCACGTCTACTAGCATAGCATAGCAATATAAGCAAACGTAGAAGTAACTCCCAAGGGTTTGGTAATAACCAGGGCAATAGGTTCTACCTCATCAGCTACTTCCCAACCCACAATTTAATCAGATCCTAATCATGCAATTGTTTGAGGATTAATCTAATGCAATAAAACTGGGTATGAAAAGAGGTATGATCAAAGTGTTACTTGCCTTGCTGATGATCCGTGAAACCTAGGGATTCGAAGTAGCAAGCGGCGCACTCCGGGTACTCTATCGCAAACAAACAAGCATACAATAAGTACTCGTGCTCAGGCGGCGCGGCTTGGGGAAGGGGGCGCCTCGGGAGGCGTGCTCCTCCTGGACTCGGGCGGCGGCGGCGGTCTTCGATCCGGAGACGGCGGCGGGAGGCGGTGGCGCGAGCGGGCCGGCCTGGTTCGGCTGGGCTTCGGCCCAGTCGGGCGCGCGGGAGTTTTTTTTTTAAAAACAATTCCGCCGAAACTGAGAAAAATTCTAGAAAATAAAATAAAATTCTAAAAATGCCAAAATAAATTTTTCACCGTCTAAATAAAATATTTAGAACAAGATGAACATTTTCGTGGCCCTAAAATGCAATTTTGAAAAACGTGCAATTTTCCTAAATTCAAATAAAATAGCAAAACTCCAAATAAAATAAGATTTGATTTTTTTATTAAATCCTCAATATTTCTTATTTTTGGGAAAGTCATTTTATTCCCTCTCTCTTATTTTTATAAATGAAATAATTGAAGATAAAATAAATAAAATCAAATGATCCTATTTTCAAAATTTGAGAAAACCCAAATATGAAAATAACGAAATCCCCAACTCTCTCCGTGGGTCCTTGAGTTGCGTAGAATTTCTAGGATCAAACCAAAAATGCAATAAAATATGATATGCAATGATGATCTAATGTATAACATTCCAAATTGAAAATTTGGGATGTTACAAACCTTCCCCCCTTAAGATGAATCTCGCCCTCGAGATTCGGGTTGGCTAGAAAATAGGTGAGGGTGGTCCTTCCGTAGATCTTCCTCTCGCTCCCAGGTGGCTTCATCCTCGGTATGGTGGCTCCACTAAACTTTGCAAAACTTGATAACCTTGCTGCGGGTGACTCGGCTGGCATACTCAAGAATCTTGACTGGTTTCTCCTCATAAGTCAAATCACTATCCAACTGAATCGCCTCCAGTGGCACTGTATCTCTCAGCGGTATATCAGCCATCTCTGCGTGGCACTTCTTCAACTGGGAAACGTGGAACACATCGTGAACTCCTGACAATCCTTCGGGTAATTCCAACTTGTAAGCAACTTCTCCCATACGCTCCAAAACTTTGTATGGTCCTACAAAACGTGGCGCTAACTTTCCCTTAACTCCAAAGCGCTTAACTCCCCGAAGTGGAGATACACGAAGATAAACTCTGTCTCCGATTTTGTAACTATCTCCTTACGTTTTGAATCCGCATAGCTCTTCTGTCTAGATTGGGCTACCTTGAGCCTATCGCGAATCAACTTCACCTTCTGTTCAGACTCCTTAATCAAATCTGGTCCAAACAACTGGCGGTCTCCAACTTCGTCCCATAACAATGGTGTTCTACACCTCCTTCCGTACAAAGCTTCGAAAGGGGCCATCTTCAAACTGGATTGATAATTGTTGTTGTAAGAGAACTCTGCATATGGCAAGTTATCGTCCCAACTAGATCCATAATCTAGCGCACAAGCTCTCAGCATGTCCTCCAGAATCTGATTGACTCTCTCGGTCTGTCCATCTATCTGTGGATGAAAGGCTGTACTGAATTCTAGCCTGGTACCCAAAGTTTCATGTAACTGATGCCCGAACTTTGAGGTAAATTGGGTTCCTCTATCTGATACAATGCTCCTCGGAACTCCATGCAGACATACGATTCTGGTCATGTATATCTTTGCCAACTTAGCACTGGTGTAAGTGGTCTTCACTGGGATGAAATGAGCTACCTTCGTCAAACGACCGACTACAACCCATACTGAGTCATAGCCTGAACGAGTCCTGGGCAATCCCGTGATAAAATCCATGCCTAGTTTATCCCACTTCCATTCGGGTATCGACAATGGCTGTAGCAATCCTGCTGGCTTCTGATGCTCTGCCTTCACTCTCTGACATACATCACAAACTGCTACATACTCCGCAATATCCTTCTTCATTCCGATCCACCAGAAAGTATCCTTCAAATCCAAATACATCTTGGTATTTCCTGGGTGAATCGAATACGGCGAGTCATGAGCCTCCTGCAGAATCAACTTCCTGATCTCCGGGTCATTAGGCACATAAACGCGGTCCTCAAACCATAAGGTATCGTGCTCGTCCTCACGAAATCCCTTGGCTTTTCCTTTGCTCATCCTTTCCTTTCTTCCGGCAATCTCCTTGTCTGTCTTCTGAGCTTCTCTGATCTTATCCATCAGAGTAGACTGTATCTCCAATGCTGCAACATAGCCTCTCGGAACTATTTCCAAACATAGCTCGCGAAGATCCTCGGCTAATTCCTTCGGTAACTCTCCGGTCATGAGTGTGTTGACATGGCTCTTGCGGCTCAACGCATCTGCTACTACGTTAGCCTTTCTGGGGTGATAATGCAATCTCATATCATAATCCTTTATGAGCTCCAACCATCTCCTTTGCCTGAGATTCAACTCCTTCTGCGTGAAGATGTATTTCAAACTCTTGTGATCCGTGTACACCTCACAGTGGTTTCCGATGAGAAAATGTCTCCATGTCTTCAACGCATGTACTACGGCTGCTAACTCCAAATCATGCGTAGCGTAATTCATCTCATGGGGTTTAAGCTGTCGTGAAGCATATGAAACAACTCTTCCTTCCTGCATAAGCACTGCTCCAAGTCCTCGACGAGAAGCATCGCAGTATACTTCATAATCCTTGCGCTGATCTGGCAGAATCAACACTGGTGAAGTAACCAAACGTTTCTTCAACTCTTGGAAACTACCTTCACATTCCTCAGTCCAGTTGAACTTGGTGTCCTTCTTCAACAGCTCTGTCATGGGCTTAGCAATCCTTGAGAAATTCTCAATGAATCTCCGGTAGTATCCTGCAAGTCCAAGAAAACTCCGGATCTCTCCAACTGATGTGGGTGATTCCCAGTTTGCTACAGTGTCGACTTTGGTGGGGTCTACTGCTATTCCTTCTCCGGATATAACATGTCCGAGGAATCCAACTTCCTTCAACCAAAACTCACATTTGCTGAACTTGGCGTATAACTGATGTTCTCTGAGCTTCTCAAGTACCAAACGCAAATGTTCCTTATGCTCCTCTTCATTCTTGGAGTAGACCAAAATATCATCAATGAACACCACGACGAACTTATCCAAAAACTCCATAAACACCTTGTTCATCAGGTTCATGAAATAGGCAGGTGCATTAGTCAGACCAAATGACATAACAGTATACTCGTACAGCCCATACCTAGTGGTAAAAGTCGTCTTAGGTATATCCTGCTCTCGAATCTTCAACTGATGGTATCCTGACTGCAGATCGATCTTGGAAAATACCTTAGCATCTTGTAAGCGGTCAAACAGATCATTGATCATCGGTAGTGGGTACTTGTTTTTGATGGTCACTTCATTCAGTCCTCGATAATCAACAACCATCCTTAACGATCCATCCTTCTTCTCCACTAGAAGCACTGGCGATCCCCAAGGTGAAGAACTTGGGCGAATATAGCCTTTATCCAGCAACTCCTTAATCTGCTTCTTAATCTCCTCCAAATCCTTTGCGGGCATCCTGTACGGTCTCTTAGATATTGGCCCTGTGCCTGGCAAAAGCTCAATCAAAAACTCAATGTCTCTATCCGGTGGCATGCCTGGCAACTCCTCTGGAAATACGTCAGGGAAATCCTTCACCACTGGTACTTCCTCCTGTACAACTTCTGATAAAGAATTCACCTGAGTCCTCTTCAGCACATGCAGGGATACATACTTGATCCTTCTTCCTTCTGGGGTGGTAAGAAAAATCGACTTACTAGCGCATTCAATGTTCCCTTCATACTTCGATAACCAATCCATGCCTAATATCGCATCCAGTCGTTGCGATTCCAATACTATTAGGTCCGAGGGAAACACGTAGTTACCAATCCTTAATGGTAACCTATCACACCATAGACTAGCCATATACTATGCTCCTGGCGAGGTTACTAACATGGGTGACCTAAGGGCTTGGGTTGGCAATTTATACTTATCCACAAATCCCCTTGATATGTATGAATGCGATGCACCAGTATAAAATAGAACGAGTGCAGTAAATGACTTAACCAAAAACTTACCTATTACTGCATCTGGCTGGGCTTCAACCTCCTCCACGCCAACGTGGTTCACATGTACTTTATTGAAAGGGTTGGGCTTCTTCCCAGAGCTTCGATTGCCATTTCCATTCTTAGCTTCAGGACACTCATTAGCATAATGTCCAGTCTTCTGGCACTTGTAGCAAGTGACTTGGCTCAGATCTCTCTTAGCTGGGGTCGATGGGTTGGTACGGTTCTGTCCGTTGCTTCCTCCATTCCCATTACCATTCTTGGGTCCACTATGGTTGTGCGAAGCTCCTGCTCGATGGGTATGCTGAAAAGGTCCTCCCGAATTCGGGGTAAAACGTGGCTTCTGATGAGCTCCAGAATTGTACTTCCCTTGTCCATACTTCCTCTTGCGGCTTTCAATCTGCTGCTGCTTCCCTTTAATCATGAGAGCTCTATCTACCAACTCCTGGTAGTTGTTGAAGGTTGCTACCATCAACTGCATGCTCAGCCCACCATTCAGCCCTTCTAGAAACTTCTCCTGCTTGGCTGCATCTGTAGCAACGTCATCTGGGGCATAACGTGCTAACTTACTAAAGTCCTCCACATACTGGCCTACGATGCGTCTCCTTGGCATAAGTTGCGAAACTCACGCTTCTTCATGGCCGTAGCTCCTGCTGAAACATGGGCAGTACGGAAAGCTTGCTGAAACTGGTCCCATGTGACAGTGTCGATGGGGTGAGTGGCTGTGTAATTCTCCCACCATGATGCTGCGGGTCCATCAAGCTGATGTGCGGCAAAATGCACTCTCTCCGCATCTGTGCATCCTGCAGTGGTCAACTCCCTTCCAACTTTGCGGAGCCAATCATCTGCAACAATCAGCTCGGTGCTACTGGAATACACCGGCGGATTTAGCCTTAAGAAACGGGTCAAATGATCAATAGGTGGTGGTGGTGGTGGGTTGTTGTTGTTGTTGTTGCCTTGGTTCTGTACTAGTGCTTGCATCAAGACATTCTGCTGCTGAATCAACTGAGTGATCTCCGGTGGGAAAACAAATCCGGTGTCGCGTCTCAGAGGCATCTGATGGGTTTAGAAAAGATGAGAATTTAGAATAGAATGAGGTCTAGAGAGAAAACACTACCCATATGCACATGAGACAAACACAATCAATATCACTCAAATCAATTCAAACAAGGCATACAATCGATCTAACTATCGTCACAAAGTGCTCGGACTATACTATATACATGGGGGAATACTACTCCTGATTATGGTGGTCTACTAGAAATTTTGATCGGTCGAAGACTCCATGATATCTGCTCCAGCTTCATCAACAAAGTCATCTTCACTGGGGTCCGAGTCAGTGTCGTCGATGATGATGTAGTTATCCGGGCAAGCGCAATCATCGTCTTCTCCTCCTAGTGCTGGGTCTCCCATGAATACTCCGATCTTCTTTATCAGGTCATCATTCTTCTCCAATAGTGCGACGATTTCCTCCATATAATCCTCGCGTGTAGTCTTGAGTTCTTCCTCCAACTCCGTGATCTTGGTCAATGCCTTCTTCAGATCTATCATGCCTGTGCACATTTGGTTCTCCTGGCGATGAATGTGCTGGTTTTGCTCTTGGATGAAAGCTGCAATTGATCTATCCTTCTTGGTGTTGATCATCTCCCATTGCTCATCTCGGCGCCCACAAATCTGGTAAATGGTATCCTTAAGCTCCTTGTGGTAAACTTCTCCAATGCGTCCCATGGTGATGTGGGCTGCCATGCTCTTTCCTAGACTCCAGGTTGGTGCATCAAAGGAAAACTCTATGGGCTCGGTGACGGGCATGAACGTCCTTCCTGGAACTTGAACTTGAATCATCCAACGCTCCTCTTCTGGTAGTGTGGCGTTGTAGGTTCCGGTGAAGCTTGGTCTTCCGATGTTCAGGTATCTAGTGACTTCCTTCAAGTGGCGTCCAAAGGGTGTATCTTCATCTGGTTGCATGAACTTGTTCCTGGCATCCGCCATCCTAAAAGAGTGGAAAATGGAGAGGAGTCAGAAATGAGAAGAGAATAGTGATCTAGGGTTTAAGCTTAGTGGTCGTGTCCTACAGTCAGCGTGTGCTCTGATACCATCTTGTAGCGACCAGACCTCAGACGGTCAAGTCTCTGTGCATCAGTGTCATCCCTGGATCAGTAATGCTGACACGCACAGTACTCGAAGGATTTATAACAGAGTAGCAATCACACACTTATTACATCGAATGTCTCAAAAGAGAACTTAATACAATAAATATGGCTTAAGGCCATCTAAAAACGATAACAGCGGAAGACTTGGAAGATAAGCGAGTCCATCAACTCCAACGGCATCACTGAGTATAGAACCACGACCTAAGGCACCTTACTCGTCGTCTGAAAAGTCTGCAACATGAAACGTTGCAGCCCGAAAACGGGTCAGCACATGGAATATGCTGGCAATGTAACACATAGAGAGTAATGAACAGAATAATGCTATACTACATGCATATTTGGCTGGTGGAAAGCTCTATGGTTACAGTTTTGCGAAAAGCCAATTTTTCCCTACTGCAAAGGAATAAATTTTATTTAACTATCATGGTGGTTGTTAAACATTGAGAATGGGTGACACCATCTCAATCCCAATTAAGTTTCAACATTAATCCCAACAAAATTAATTAAAGTAACATGATGAGATTCACATGATAATCCAAGTACTAGATACTCAAGTTGTCCATAACCGGGGACACGGCTAACCATGATTAGTTTATACACTCTGCAGAGGTTTGCGCACTTTTCCCCACAAGACTCGATCTCCTCCGTTGGGATTCTCGCACTACATGATGTTTGAGAAACGGATGACCGAGACATAGTCTTTCAGAAGCGTTTGCACCTTACGATCGGGTAGACAGTACCACCTACAACCCCTACATCTGCTAGTCTACCACTGTAAGAGTTCACACAACTTAATCAACTATGCTAGAGCCCATAATAGCTTGTGGCTGCACACGGAAGTTTCTAGCATGAATAATCTCATGATCCCTTTGAGCCTGGGTGGCGGTCCATAAAAAAACAGGCAATCGCTGGAATACCCAGGTGCCTCAATCCACCCAGATGTGTGTTTAAGTAGCCACCTTAAATTGAACCATTAATTAACAATCTCACATCTGTCATGGATACACTCACCCAATCCACGTCTACTAGCATAGCATAGCAATATAAGCAAACGTAGAACTCCCAAGGGTTTGGTAATAAACAGGGCAATAGGTTCTACCTCATCAGCTACTTCCCAACCCACAATTTAATCAGATCCTAATCATGCAATTGTTTGAGGATTGATCTAATGCAATAAAACTGGGTATGAAAAGAGGTATGATCAAAGTGTTACTTGCCTTGCTGATGATCCGTGAAACCTAGGGATTCGAAGTAGCAAGCGGCGCACTCCGGGTACTCTATCGCAAACAAACAAGCATACAATAAGTACTCGTCTAATGCACAGGTAAAACTCAAATAAGAGATCTAACCAGAAGTTCAACTTAAGAACTCCGGTTTGCAAATAGAATCAAATCAAACGAAGCAACGAAAGTCAAACGGCGAAAGAAACAAGCTTTGTTTACTAATCTGGACCTAAGTCAAATTTTACAGTAGCAAAACTTGTTTGAGTTGGTTAAACAGAAAGAGGGTTTCGAGACGAAACTCTAGGCGCTTGAATCGCCTGATTCCGACAAACGAGCGAAAAGTTATACCAAAACGAAAAACAGATCGGAAATCACGATCAGAAATAATCGCAGAAAATCTGAGAAAAAGAAAAACTGACGAACAGTTTAACGAACGGACGTTCGTTAACTGTAACTAAACGAGAACGCGTTCGTTAAAACGAACGAACGAGCGAACGCTCGCTAAAGAAGAAAACCGAAAAAAAACAAAAAAAACCGATCTAAAAAAACCTAGGGTTTTCAAAAAAAAAACGAATCGGTTTTCTTCAGAAAACCGGGCGGCGGGCGGCTACCTCGGCTCGGGGCTCCGGCGGGGCGACGGGAGGCGGCGTGGGGCGGCGGGGCTGCGGGTTCGGTGGCTGGGTGAGGGGCGGCGGCGGCGGCTATTTAAGGAGGGGGCGGCGCGGCTTGGGGAAGGGGGCGCCTCGGGAGGCGTGCTCCTCCTGGACTCGGGCGGCGGCGGCGGTCTCCGATCCGGAGACGACGGCAGGAGGCGGTGGCGCGGGCGGGCCGGCCTGGTTCGGCTGGGCTTCGGCCCAGTCGGGCGCGCGGGAGTTTAAAAAAAAACAATTCCGCCGAAACTGAGAAAATTTATAGAAAATAAAATAAAATTCTAAAAATGCCAAAATAAATTTTTCACCGTCTAAATAAAATATTTAGAACAAGATGAACATTTTCTTGGCCCTAAAATGCAATTTTGAAAAACGTGCAATTTTCCTAAATTCAAATAAAATAGCAAAACTCCAAATAAATTAAGATTTAATTTTTTTATTAAATCCTCAATATTTCTTATCTTTGGGAAAGTCATTTTATTCCCTCTCTCTTATTTTTATAAATGAAATAATTGAAGGTAAAATAAATAAAATCAAATGATCCTATTTTCAAAATTTGAGAAAACCCAAATATGAAAATAACGAAATCCCCAACTCTCTCTGTGGGTCCTTGAGTTGCCTAGAATTTCTAGGATCAAACCAAAAATGCAATAAAATATGATATGCAATGATGATCTAATGTATAACATTCCAAATTGAAAATTTGGGATGTTACAATTACGCTAGATCATTGCGCATCCTGGTACATTGTCAGAGGCATTCATATAGAGTCGTATTTTGTCATAGGTATCGAGTTATAATTTTTATTTCTTTTGAGTTATTAGTAAATAGAACTGTGATGAGCATCATTATTCATTTTTAGAGCAGTGCCCCAGTGAGGAAAGGATGATGGAGACTATGATTCCCCCACAAGTCGGGATGAGAATCCGGACAATGAGAGAAAAAGAAAAAGAAAGAAAACGAAAAAAGAAAAAAAGAAAAAGAAATAAAAAGAAATAAACAAAGAGAGAAGGGGCATTGTTAGTATCCTTTACCACACTTGTGCTTCGAAGTAGCACCATGTTTTTCATATGGAGAGTCTCCTATATTGTCACTTTCATATACTAGTGGGAAATTTTCATTATAGGATTATATGCACACCCACTTACTTTTCATATTGAGCTTTCATACACTTATAGCTCTTAGTGCATTCGTTGCATGGCAATCCCTACTCCTCACATTGATATCAATTGATGGGCATCTCCATAGCTCGTTCGTTAGCCGCGTCGGTGTGAGACTTTCTTACTTTTTTGTCTTCTATATATTTACCCCTATCATCATACTCTATTCCACCCGTAGTGCTATATCCATGGCTCGCGCTCATGTATTGCGTGAGGGTTGAAAAGGCTAAAGCGCGTTAAAAAGCATGAACCAATTGCTCGGCTTGTCATCGGGGTTGTGCATGATAAATACTTTGTGTTAAGAAGACAGAGCATGACAAGACTATATGATTTTGTAGGGATGGCTTTCTTTAGCGTTGATATTTTGAAAGACATGATTGTTTGTTGGGATGCCTGAGTATTGATGTCTTTATGTTCAATTATAGACTATTGCTTTGAATCACTTATGTCTTAATATTCATGCCATGATTAGATATATGATCAAGTTTATGCTAGGTAGCATTCCACATCAAAAATTATATTTTTTTATCATTTACCTACTCGAGGACGAGCAGGAATTAAGCTTGGGGATGCTAATACGTCTCTGTCATATCTATAATTTTTGATTGTTTCATGCCAATATTATATCACTTTCACATACTTTCAGCAACTTTTTATATGATTTATTGGACTAACCTATTGATCCAGTGCCCAGTGTCAGTTCCTGTTTTTTTCTTGTTTTTTGTATCACAGAAAATCCATATCAAACAAAATCCAAATGCAATAAGATTTCACGGAGAATTATTTTGGAATATATGTGATTTTTGGGAGTTGGAATCACCGCAAACGGAGGCCCACACAGGGCACAAGACACCAGCGCACCACCCCTGAGCCAGGCGCGTGGTGGTGGGTTGTGCTCACCTCGTACGTCGGTTGGAGCTCTACTTCGGGCGCAAGGAAGCTTATGTCCGAAAACAATTCGTGTTAACATCTCAGCGCAATCAGAGTTATGGATCTCCCGAAATATAAGAAATGATTTTCGGCCAGATCTGGGGAACGCGAAACAAAAGAGAACAAAGAGGGAGATCCTATCTTGGAGGGGCTCCCGCCCCTCCGCCGCCATGGAGACCAAGGACCAGAGGAGGAACTCTCGTCCCATCTAGGGGGAGGCCAAGGAAGAAGAAGAAGGAGGGGGGATCTCTCCCCCTCGCTTCCGGCGGCGCCGGAGTGCCACCGGGGCAACGATCGGGACGGCGATCTACATCAACAACCTTGCTACCGTCAACACCAACTTTCTCCCCCTCTATGCAGCGGTGTAACACCTCTTCCCCCCACTGTAATCTCTACTTAAACATGGTGCTCAGCTCCATATTATTTCCCAATGATCTATGGTTATATAGCTTATGATGTTTGAGTAGATCCGTTTTGTCCTGTGGGTTAATCGTGATCTTGGTTGGTATGATTGTATATTTTATTTATGGTGCTGTCCTACGGTGCCTTCCGTTCTCGCGCAAGCGTGAGGGGCCCCCACTGTAGGGTGTTGCAATATGTTCATGGTTCGCTTATGGTGGGTTGCGAGAGTGACAGAAGCTTAAACTCGAGTAAGTGGGGTATGACGTATGGGAGTAAAGAGGACTTGATAGTTAATGTTATGGTTGGGTTTGACGACCTTAATGATCTTTAGTAGTTGCGGATGCTTGCTAGGGGTCCAATCATAAGTGCATATGATCCAAATAGAGAAAGTATGTTAGCTCATGCCTCTCCCTCATATAAAATTACAAGAATGATTACCGGTACTTGTTATCGATTGCCTAGGGACAAATAACTTTCTCGTTGACACAAACCCTTTTACTA
This sequence comes from Triticum aestivum, assembly GCF_018294505.1. Lineage (NCBI taxonomy): Eukaryota > Viridiplantae > Streptophyta > Magnoliopsida > Poales > Poaceae > Triticum > Triticum aestivum. The sequence continues at coordinate 64,723,600 of NC_057802.1, forward strand.
AACACCTAAATTTTATTATCTTGCAAAGTACTTCTAGTTTTATTCTTGCAAAATAGTTCTAGCATCACTCCTACAAAATAGTTTCATACTTGTTCTAGGTAAAGCAAACGTTAAGGTGTGCATAGAGTTGTATCGGTGGTCGATAGAACTTGAGGGAATATTTGTTCTGCCTTTAGCTCCTCATTGGGTTCGACACTCTTATTTATCGAAGAAGGCTACAAACGATCCCCTATACTTGTGGGTTATCAGGGCACCGCTAGAACACACACCAACCATTGTTAGTCGTGTGCGGCGCCCCCCTCCACAATTTACGCCTTCGGTCATATTCACGTAGTGCTTAGGCGAAGCCCTGCGCGGATCACTTCACCGTCACCGTCACCGCGTCATCGTGCTGACAAAACTCTCCCTCGACACTTTGCTGGATCAAGAGTTCGATGGACGTCATAGAGCTGAATGTGTGCAGAACTCGGAGGTGTCGTATGTTCGGTGCTTGATCGATCGGAACGACAAGAAGTTCCACTACATCAACCACGTTGTTAAACGCTTCCGCTTTCGGTCTACAAGGGTACATGGACACACTCTCCCCCTCTCGTTGCTATGCTTCTCCTAGATAGATCTTGCATGAGCGTAGGAAATTTTTGAAATTACATGCTACGTTTCCCAACAGTGGCATCCGAGTTAGGTCTATGTGTAGATGATATGCACGAGTAGAACACAAAGATTTGTGGGCGGTGATAGTCATACTGCTTACCACCAACGTCTTATTTTGATTCGGCGGTATTGTTGGATGAAGCGGCCCGGGCCAACCTTACATGAGCACGTTCATGAGACCGGTTCCACCAACAGACATGCAACTAGTTTGGCATAAAGGTGGTTGGCGGGTGTCTGTTTCTCCAACTTTAGTTGAATCGAATTTGAGTACGGCCGGTCCTTGTTGAAGGTTAAAACATCAAAGTTGATGAAACACCGTTGTGGTTTTGATGCGTAGGTAAGAACGGTTCTTACTAGAAGCCCGTAGCAGCCATGTAAAACTTGCAACAACAAAGTAGAGGACGTCTAACTTGTTTTTGCAGGGCATGTTGTGATGTGATATGGTCAAGACATGATGTGATATACATTGTTGTATGAGATGATCATGTTTTGTAAAAGTTATCGGCAACTGGCAGGAGCCTTATGGTTGTCACTTTATTGTATGAAATGCAAACGCCATGTAATTGCTTTACTTTATTACTATGCGTTAGCGATAGTTGTAGAAGCAATAGTTGGCGAGATGACCACGACGCTATGATGGAGATTAAGGTGTCAAGCCAGTGACAATGGAGATCATGACGGTGCTTTAGAGATGGAGATCAAAGGCACAAGATGATGATGGCCATATCATGTCACATATTTTGATTGCATGTGATGTTTATCTTTAATGCATCTTACTTTGCTTAGTACGGCGGTAGCATTATAAGATGATCCCTTACTAAAATTTTAAGGTATAAGTGTTCTCCCTGAGTATGCACCGTTGCGACAGTTCGTCGTGCCGAGACACCACGTTATGATCGGGTGTGATAAGCTCTACGTTCACATACAATGGGTGCAAGACATTTTTGCACATGCGGAATACTCGGGTTAAACTTGACGAGCCTAGCATGTACAGATATGGCCTAGGAACACTGGAGATCGAAAGGTCGAACGTGAATCATATAGTAGATATGATCAACATAGAGATGTTCACCATTGAAAACTACTCCATCTCACGTGATGATCGGACATGGTTTAGTTGATTTGGATCATGTGATCATTTAGATGACTCGAGGGATGTCTATCTAACTAGGAGTTCTTAAGGAATATGATTAATTGAACTTTAATTTATCATGAACTTAGTCCTGATAGTATTTGCAAATTATTTCGTAGATCAATAGCTCACAATGTAGCTCCCGTTTATTTTTGATATGTTCCTAGAGAAAAATAAGTTGAAAGATGATAGTAGCAATGATGCGGACTAGGTCCGTGATCTGAGGATTATCCTCATTGCTGCACAGAAAAATTATGTCCTTGATGCACCGCTAGGTGACAGACCTATTGCAGGAGCAGATGTAGACGTTATGAACGTTTGACAAGCTCGATATGATGACTACTTGATAGTTTAGTGCGTCATGCTTTACGGCTTAGAACCGGGACTTCAAAAATGTTTTGAACGCCACGGAGCATGTGAGATGTTCCAAGAGCTGGAATTGGTATTTCAGACTCATGCCCGAGTCAAGAGGTATGAGACCTTTGACAAGTACTTTGCCTACAAAATAGAGGAGAATAGCTCAACTAGTGAGCATGTGCTCAGAATGTCTGAGTACTACAATCGCCTGAATCAAGTGGGAGTTAATCTTCCAGATAAAATAGTGATTGACAGAGTTCTCTAGTCACTATCACCAAGTTACTGGAACTTCATGATGAACTATAATATGCAAGGGATGACAAAAACGATTCCCGAGCTCTTCGTGATGTTGAAATCGACGAAGGTAGAAATCAAGAAAAGCATCAAATGTTGATGGTTGACAAGACCACTAGTTTCAATTAAAAGGGCAAGGGAAAGAAAGGGAACTTCAAGAAGAATGGCAAGCAAGTTGCCACTCCCATGAAGAAGCCCAAAGCTAGACCTAAGCCTGAGACTGAGTGCTTCTACTGCATAGGAAATGGTCACTGGAAGCGGAACTGCCCCAAATACTTGGCGGATAAGAAGGATGGCAAAGTGAACAAAAGTATATATGATATACATGTTATTGATGTGTACTTTACTAGTGTTCATAGTAGCCCCTGGGTATTTGATACTGGTTCAGTTGCTATGATTAGTAACTCTAAACAGGAGTTGCAAAATGAACAACGACTAGTTGAGGGCAAGGTGACGATGTGTGTTGGAAGTGATTCCAAGGTTGATAAGATCACCATCGCACATTCCCTTTTACCTTCGGGATTAGTGTAGAACCTAAAATAAATGTTATTTGGTGTTTGCGTTGAGCATGAATATGATTGGATCATGTTTATTGCAATACAGTTATTCATTTAAGTCCAGGAATAATTGCTATTCTGTTTACATGAATAAAACCTTCTGTGGTCATACACCCAAGGTGAATGGTTTATTGAATCTCGATCGTAGTGATGCACATATTCATAATATTGATGCCAAAAGATGCAAAGTTGATAATGATAGTGCAACATATTTGTGGCACTGCCGTTTAGGTCATATTGGTGTAAAGCGCATGAAGAAACTCCATGCTGATGGGCTTTTGGAATCACTTGATTATGAATCACTTGATGCTTGCGAACCATGCCTCATGGGCAAGATGACTAAGACTCCGTTCTCCGGAACAATGGAGCGAGCAACTGACTTATTGGAAATAATACATACTGATATATGTGGTCCGATGAGTGTTGAGGCTCGCGGCGGGTATCGTTATTTTCTGACCTTCACAGATGATTTGAGCAGATATGGGTATATCTACTTGATGAAACACAAGTCTGAAACATTTGAAAAGTTCAAAGAATTTCAGAGTGAAGTGGAGAATCATCGTAACAAGAAAATAAAGTTTCTATGATCTGATCGCGGAGGCGAATATTTGAGTTACGAGTTTGGCCTTCATTTAAAACAATGTGGAATAGTTTCACAACTCACGCCACCTGGAACACCACATCGTAATGGTGTGTCCGAACGTCGTAACCGTACTTTATTAGATATAGTGTGATCTATGATGTCTCTTACCGATTTACCACTACCGTTTTGGGGTTATGCATTAGAGACAGCTGCATTCACGTTAAATAGGGCACCGTCTAAATCCGTTGAGACGACACCGTATGAACTGTGGTTTGGCAAGAAACCTAAGCTGTCGTTTCTTAAAGTTTGGGGTTGCGATGCTTATGTGAAAAGGCTTCAACCTGATAAGCTCGAACCCAAATCGGAGAAATGCGTCTTCATAGGATACCCAAAAGAAACTATTGGGTACACCTTCTATCACAGATCCGAAGGCAAGATATTTGTTGCTAAGAATGTATGCTTTCTAGAGGAGTTTCTCTCGAAAGAAGTGAGTGGGAGGAAAGTAGAACTTTATGAGGTAATTGTACCTTCTCTCAAATTGGAAAATAGCTCATCACAGAAAACCGTTCCCGTGATGCCTACACCAACTAGAGAGGAAGCTAATGATAATGATCATGAAACTTTCGATCAAGTTACTACTGAACCTCGTAGGTCAACCAGAGCACGTTCCGCACCAGAGTGGTACGTTAATCCTGTTCTGGAAGTCATGTTACTAGACCATGACGAACCACGAACTATGAGGAAGCGATGATGAGCCCATATTCCGCACAATGGCTTGAGGCCATGAAATCTGAGATAGGATCCATGTATGAAACAAAGTATGGACTTTGGTTGACTTGCCCGATGATCGGCAAGCCATAGAGAATAAATGGATCTTCAAGAAGAAGATTGACGCTGATGGTAATGTTACTGTCTACAAAGCTTGACTTGTTGCGAAAGGTTTTCGACAAGTTCAAGGAGTTGACTACGATGAGACTTTCTCACTCGTATCGATGCTTAAAGTCTGTCTGAATCATGTTAGCAATTGCCGCATTTTATGAAATCTGGCAAATGGATGTCAAAACTGCATTCCTTAATGGATTTATTAAAGAAAAGTTGTATATGATGCAACCAGAAGGTTTTGTCAATCCTAAAAGTGCTACCAAAGTGTGCAAGCTCCAGCGATCCATCTATGGACTGGTACAAGCATCTTAGAGTTGGAATATACGCTTTGATGAGGTGATCAAAGCATATGGTTTTATACAGACTTTCGGAGAAGCCTGTATTTACAAGAAAGTGAGTGGGAGCTCTGTAGCATTTCTAATATTATATGTGGATGACATATTGTTGATTGGAAATGATATAGAATTTCTGGATAGCATAAAAGGATACTTGAATAAAAGTTTTTCAATGAAAGACCTCGGTGAAGCTGCTTACATATTGGGCATCAAGATCTATAGAGATAGATCAAGACGCTTGCTAAGATTTTTCAATGAGTACATACCTTGACAAGATTTTGAAGGAGTTCAAAATGGATTAGTCAAAGAAGGAGTTCTAGCTTGTATTGTAAGGTGTGAAGTTGAGTAAGACTCAAAGCCCGACCACGGCAGAAGATATAGAGAGAATGAAAGTCATTCCCTATGCCTCAGCCATAGGTTCTATAAAGTATGCCTTGCTGTGTAACAAACCTGTTGTGTACCTTGCCATGAATTTGGCAAGGGGGTACAATAGTGATCCAGGAGTAGATCATTGGACATCGGTCAAAATTATCCTTAGTTACCTTAAAGAGGACTAAGGAAATGTTTCTCGGTTATGGAGGTGATAAAGAGTTCGTCGTAAAGAGTTACGTCGATGCAAGCTTTGACACTAATCCGGATGACTCCGAGTCTCAATCTGGATACATATTGAAAGTGGGAGCAATTAGCTAGAGTAGCTCCGTGCAGAGAATTGTAGACATAGAAATTTGCAAAATACATGCGGGTCTAAATGTGGCAGACCCGTTGACTAAACCTCTCTCACAAAGCAAAACATGATCACACCTTAGTACTCTTTGGGTGTTAATCACATAGCAATGTGAAGTAGATTATTTACTCTAGTAAACCCTTTGGGTGTTGGTCACATGGCGATGTGAACTATGGGTGTTAATCACATAAAGATGTGAACTATTGGTGTTAAATCACATGGCGATGTGAACTAGATTATTGACTCTAGTGCAAGTGGGAGACTGAAGGAAATATGCCCTAGAGGCAATAATAAAGTTGTTATTTTATATTTCCTTATATCATGATAAATGTTTATTATTCATGCTAGAATTGTATTAACCGGAAACTTGATACATGTGTGGAATACATAGACAAACACGAGTGTCCCTAGTATGCCTCCTACTAGACTAGCTCGTTAATCAAAGATGGTTAAGTTTCCTAACCATAGACTGAGTTGTCATTTGATGAACAGGATCACATCATTAGGAGAATGATGTGATGGACAGACCCATTCGTTAGCTTAGCATATTGATCGTTCAGTTTTATTGCTATTGCTTTTCTTCATGACTAATACAATTCCTTTCGACTATGAGATTATGCAACTCCCGATACCGGAGGAATACCTTGTGTGCTATCAAACGTCACAACGTAACTGGGTGATTATAAAGATGCTCTACAAGTATCTCCGAAGGTGTTTGTTGGGTTGGCATAGATCGAGATTAGGATTTGTCACTCCGAGTATCGGAGAGGTATCTCTGGGCCCTCTCGGTAATGCACATCATGATAAGCCTTGCAAGCAATGTGACTAATGAGTTAGTTGCGGGATGATGTGTTACGGAACGAGTAAAGAGACTTGCCGGTAACGAGATTGAACTAGGTATGAAGATACCGACGATCGAATCTCGGGCAAGTAACATACCGATGACAAAGGGAATAACGTATGTTGTCATTACGGTTGACCGGTAAAGATCTTCATAGAATATGTAGGAGTCAATATGAGCATCCAGGTTCCGCTATTGGTTATTGACCGGAGAGGTGTCTCGGTCATGTCTACATAGTTCTCGAACCCGTAGGGTCCGCACGCTTAACGTTCGATGACGATTTGTTATTATATGAGTTATGTGATTTGGTGACCGGATGTTGTTCGGAGTCCCGGATGAGATCACAGACGTGATGAGGCATCTCTAAATGGTTGAGAGGTAAAGATTGATATATAGTACAATGGTATTCGGACACCGGAAGTGTTCCGGGAAGCACCGGGTACTTATCGGGTCACCGGAAGGGGTTCCGGACACCCCCGGCAAAAGATATGGGCCTTATGGGCCAAGAGGGGAAACACACCAGCCACAAAGGGGCTGGTGCCCCCCCCCCATATGGCCTGGCCAAATTGGAGAAGGAAAGGGGAAGGAGGAAAGGAAAAAAGGAATAGGATTCCCCCTTCCCCCTCTTCCCTTCCTACTCCGAATAGAAATAGGAAAGGGGGGAGGCCGAATTGGGAGGTGCCCAAGTAGGATTCCTCCTACTTGGGGCGCCCCCTTGGCTGCCTCTCCTCCCCTTCAACATATATATATGAGGGGGGCACCGCTAGAACACACACCAACCATTGTTTGCCGTGTGCGACGCCCCCCCCCCCTCCACAGTTTACGCCTCCGGTCATATTCACATAGTGCTTAGGCGAAGGCTGCGCGGATCACTTGACCATCACCGTCACCACGCCATCGTGCTGACGAAACTCTCCCTCGACACTTTGCTGGATCAAGAGTTCGAGTGACGTCATCGAGCTGAACTTGTGCAGAACTTGGAGGTGCCGTACGTTCGGTGCTTCATCGGTCGGAACGAGAAGAAGTTCAACTACATCAACCGCGTTGTTAAACGCTTCCGCTTTCGGACTACGAGGGTACGTGGACACACTCTCCCCCTCTCGTTGCTATGCATCTCCTAGATAGATCTTGCGTGAGCATAGGAAATTTTTGAAATTACATGCTACGTTTCCCAACAAGCGCATGATCCCTCTTATTTTTTTTCCTTTTCTTTTCCATTTTTTTCCTTTTTAGTTACACTTTTCCTTTTTCTTTTCTTTTATCATATTTGTTTTTGTTTTTTTAATTTATTTTCATCTATTCACCAAATTCAGAAATTGTTCATCAAATTGAAAATAATGCTCATCACAATTCAAAACATTCATCATGTTTTAAAAAAATGTAAATTAATTTGAAAAATGTTCGTCCAATTCAAAAAATATCCATGAAATTCAAAATTTTAAATACAAAAAGCCCATTTCTAGACATTCTTGGACATTTCTTGAATCAACAAACATTTTGAAAATTCATGGACATTTTTTAAAAATTTGGAACATTTATTTTTAAATTAGTGAACATTCTCAAAATTTGGTTACATCTTTACAAAATTGGATCATCTTAATTTCATGATTTTTTTTCAAAATCATATATTTTTGAAATCCTGAATTTTATTTAAAAGCCGAAAACAAAATAAAAAACAAAAGGGAACTCCAAATATGGGCGCCCCGCCCTACACAGGCGTCGGCATCTTACTTGGCGCACCAGTTGATGGTTAGCGACCACGCGCACGACCCAGTACGTACATTTTTGGGCCAGCCACCAGCCTTTTTCCCAGTTTTCTAAAGGTTCTAGAACATTCCCAGACTGGGTATAGTCTTTCTTGTGTGTGTTTTTTTTCGGTTTTCTCTGCTCTTTTCACCTTCCTTTCTTTTTTTCTTTTTTCCTTTACGAACATGCTTTTTCATTTTATTTTATTTTCTGCTCCCGGTTTTTCATTTTTTTTTCTTTTTTCATTTTTTTCTTTTTCATTTATGACCATGTTTTTTGAACATTATTTTGGAATCATGGCATTTTTGAATTGGCAAAACAATTTATGTAATCATAAATATTTTTCAAATTTATGCAAATTTGTGAACAGTTTTAAAAAATGCTAACATTTTCTGGATTCCCGAACATCTAGTTAAATTTATGAATTTTTTTTGAAACTGGTGAAAAAAAATTTGTTGAATAAATGAACATTTTTGGAATTGATAAACATTATTTTCGGAATAAAGATTTAAATTCTTGAACATCTTTTGGTTAACGAACATTTTTTCGTAATGCATGAATTTTTTTAGAATTCATCAACATATTTTGAATCAGACAACATTTTTTGGATGAATTGTTGTGGAATTCACAAATGTTTTATGAATTTTCTGAACATTTCTTCCAAACCGTGAACACTTTTGGAAATCCCAAACATTTTTTTAATTCAGGAACATGTTTTTTAATTCAGGGAACTTTTTTTGAATTTGAGAATATTTTTCCAGACTCGTGCAGATTTTTCTGAAATTCGAGTTCTATTTTGAAATACTAACCATTATTGAAATTCATAACTGTTTTTAAATCCTGAACAATTTTGTAGAAAGAAACAGAAGAAACGAAAAAAGGGATGCCTGCCCCCATATGGCCCGACCCAAAAGCATACCCTTGGGGAGCGGGGTGAGTTCTAGGTCGCTACCCAACAACCGGTGCAAGATGTAGGAACTCACATCATGCTAGTTGGCAAAAAAAAGGTAGCAACTAACTAAGGATACCCCTTGTGGGAACCCCGCAAGGGTCACTTCGCATGCTCCCCCGGGATTTTATTTTTATATGTCGATAATGTTTTCTGATTATACTTCCTCCTTCCATTTATATAGGGTCTAATGCGTTTTTCGAGGCTAACTGTAACCAAATATTAAAGCAATAATATATGACATGCAACTTACACAAGGCACACCGTTAAATTCATGTGTGAAAGGAGCTTTCAACGATATAATTTTCACATTGTGCATGTCATGTACTATTAATCTTGTCAATAGTCAAAGGCGGTCTTAAAAAACGCATTAGGCCCTATATAGATGGAAGGAGGGAGTGTATTTTTTTCTTCTTATATGGCCTTTCTGTTTTTACCCTGTTTCCCCTAGGTTTCGGAGAAACCAAATTGCGTGAAAAACCATGTTTTCTTTTGTTGCTGCGAGAGGCACAAATTTTCTTTTTATGGAGGCACCGATATGCGTCCATGAGAGGCAGAACTGTGCTTCTCGGAAAGAAAGAAAAACGTATTTTTTGGTTCTGCGAGAGGCGTAGATTTGCTTATAGTGGAGGAAAAGACTTGTTTCGTGAGAGACACAACTGTGAACCTCGGAAAGGAAAAAAACACGTTTTCCTTTCGTGAGAGGCACAAATTTATTTCTGATGGAGACACAGATTTGCTTGCTCGAGAGGTGCTTCTCCGAAAGGAAAAAACACGGTTTTTTTCTTCCATGAGAGTAGTGGCGGAGCTAGAACAGAAAACCAGGGCGGGCCATGTTAGGCATTCACTCATACATTGGACATTGTTTTGCTCACTAACCACACTTTTACTCATGCATATGCTGTAAGTTGGGCGGGCCATGGCATAGTTTAGCCCCAACTAAGCTCCGCCTGTGCATGAGAGGCATCGATTTGCTTCTCGTGGAGGCACATTTTTTTCTTTAGGTTTCTTGAGTACAAAGTTCGTCCAAACTTATTAATATGAATCCAGTTTTGATGATCTCGACGAGAGAAATCCAACGGTGAAAACAGTTCACTATTTAGGCGCGCAATTTAAGAGATAAAACGTTTTGAATCTACGAAAAAAACTTCATGGTTGCGACAAGTGGCGCACATGCAGTGCGCTACTTGTTGCAACCTGACAAGATGGGAGTGCCATTTGCAAAGGGTACCCTTAATTAATGATTCCGTAAATAAAGGTTCCCAATGGGGGCAACGAGCAAAGCACGAGACGAAAACCAAGAAACCAAGAAATCCTTTTACTGGCTTGAGGCCCATATACGAGAGCATGTATGTGAGATTTAATATGAACTTGTAATACACGAGAGCTATGGGAGGGGCTTCCTATTTAACGACCAGCGTGATGCGAAGCGCTTAAACACGAAGGCCATTTTGATAGTTGAGATTAAATGGATCTTTCCCTTTGGGTATTTTTTTATTTGTATATATGCTTATAAATTTGGTAAAAAGTGCACCAAGTTCCAAAAAAAATCATGAATTCAAAGAAAATATTAATGAATTTCACGAAATGTCTGCCCATTCAAAACATATCCATGAATTACCATAAGTGAATATTTAAATTTTAAATTTGACGAACTTCTTGGAAATTAATGAGTGTTTTGAAATTCATGACTTTTTATGAAAATATTTATCAACATTTTTGCATTGTGATGAACAATTTTTATATTTGATGAATACATTTTCAATTTGATGATTAAAATTTGAAATTTATGAAAAGAAACTGAATTCGATGAATATTTTTTGAAATTCATTAACATTTGCAGAAAAAAAAGTGATCAACATTTCTTGTACTTGATGATTTTCTTATAATTCGGTGAAAACTTTGAATTTGATGAACAAAATTTGAATTCGGTAAAAAAAAATTTGAATTGGATGAACATATTTTTGAAATTTGTGAACAATTTTCATACTTGACGAACTAAAAATGTTAGCAATATGAAAAATAAAGCAATAACGAAGAAAAGTAAAGAAAAACAAACATGAAAAAGTGAAGAAAAACGAAAATGAAATAGGAAAGAAAAAACGAAAATGAATGAAAAAAATGAAACTTTATACAACTTTGCCATAACTAAAGAGGTATCCTGCGCCAGGCCGGCCTATTGGAAATCGTTGAGGGCGGTGACTATCGGGCCGCTGAGTAGCATAGGTCGCTCGTTGCCACTCATATCGCTTTAGGTTCACTCTGCTTCGGTTTTCTCGTTTTGTTTGGTTTTCCATCGGTTTTCTTTGGGTTTTTAATTCTTCTGTCTTTTTTCCCTGCTTTTATTATGTTTTCCTTCTTTCTTCATTACACTCTGTTTTTATTTATTTCTTTTTTGGGTTTCTTTGTTCTTTGGTTTTATTTGTTTCTATTTTTGTTTCTTTCTCGGTTTTCTTTTTGTAACACATGACTATTTTTTTCAGTATTTTTTTGCATACACATGAAACATTTTTTGATATCGGTGTACATTTTGCAAAAATGTGATGTACATTTCTTTCATAAACAACATATTTTGAACACTTTCTCAAATATACAATATCATTTTTCTAATACACATTGTACACTTTTTATTTGCAATAAACATTATTTTAACCATGCTGACTTTTTTTACATTGTATAAACATTTTTAACTTTGAAAGAAATTTTTTGGAAACATGTGAACATTTCTTTGAAATGTCACGTACTTTTTTTAATGGAAATAAAGAAAAACCGTAGGAGACCATTGGTTTACATTGTATAAACATTTTCTCAAATTTTACAAACATTTTTTAAAAACAAGCGAATAATTTGTTAAAATGTCATGTACATTTTTTGAATGGTACGAAACATTTTTTCACATTACGCTAACATTTTTATACACTGTGTACACATTAAAAAAATCGGACATATATTATTTGAAACGCTGGAACATCCTTTCATTGCCCTGAACATTTTTCTTGGAAGTTATCAACAATTTTTTAAGGTGTGCAAACAGTTTTTTTACTAGGTTAACACTTCTTAAAATTCATGGTTTGCAATTTTTTTAGTAAATTTAGGTTTTTGAAATATATGGTTTTAAACTGAAATTCAAGTGACATCTGCATGACGATCCACGTCCCTACTAGGTCGGGCCACCACCGGCTCCATGTAGCATGCCGTCTGTTTCGCTAGGAGCGAGACTTAGACGCACCCTTTGCAATAGGCAAGTCTTTGCGGTTTCTTCATGGTAAATGACAACACTGCCTCTGTTTTCGATGAAGATTGTGTCGCAGAGAAATTAAACTATTGCAGTTCTACCTGTGTTTTTGGCGTGGTTATTATATCAGACAGTCAGTACACATGTAGTGTTTTTGGTTCGCGGCTCTAGATCTAGCAGAATCATGTCTGGTGATCCTTCCACATGTCCAAAGGTGGTGTGTGAAGATTGTGATGTTAAGTTTAGTACGTATTCTCAATGGTTCTCTTGGTTTGTTCCTTTGTGCTAAAATAATCTTTCAATAGTACAACACGTGTGTGTAGTGGCACGTCCTCAGCGACTCTGCATTAAGTTTTATTAGATTTTTACCTTTTGTACCCGCAAAAAAAAAAGATTTTTAACTTTTGGAATGGATAACTCATGCTGTTCTTCAAAATCTTTGAGGTTTTTTGTTTTTTGTATTTGCGGGACAAAAATCTTTGATGTTGGTACAATCTATACATTCTTATCGAGAGGTTTGAAGAAATGTCCGGATGCAAAAGATGAAGCTAGAAATGACAACTTGTATTATTTTTATCAGAGATCTATGTTGCGCATGTCTGCTTCAATTTATTTTTTCCGTATGTACATTTTTAGTCAATATATAGTCATATTTTGTTGCTCAATAATCAAGGAAAGTGTGAAAAATATGACGAAAAATGTGAAAACTTGTTGGCGTAACATGGTCAGAATTTTAGAAAGGTTCCCACCATGGCGACGTTCTTCCTAGTGGCGCCGCTGAGCCGATTGCATCATCTGCTTGCCGTTCGTTCGAATCGGTAGGCCCTATGTTTCCTGTGTCTGGCGGTTGTCATCTCTTCTGGCGTCATCTCTTCTGGCGGCGCAGGTAAGTGGGACAGATTGGTGTGGGTACAAGGTTGGTGGCCCGACGGCGGCTGATTTGGCGTTCTTCCCCGACAACAGCGGTGGGATGCGTCAGATCTGGATCCAAGTCGGCGTGGGGAGCATCCTCGGCTGACACGCCACATTGTCAAGCACCTGCATTGCAGATCTGGTCATCGGCTCAGAACGCCTACAAGGCTATGGCGCTAGCTTGGATTTTGGTTTATTGGTTCTCCACCTCTTCACTTAGTGTGTGCGACGCTAGCGATAGACGGCGGTTTTAGATTTGGTTGTTTGCAGAAACTCCAATGGGCTTAATTGTAATAGTCTTCTGTGCGAGTTTCTTTCTGTAAAGTTTCCCGGACACTTGTCATGTCCCGGTATTTTTGGTAGTTTCCGCATGTATGTATGGAAGTGTACTCCGTATTATTGTTTAATATAATATATGTGGTAAAAAAATCAGAAAGGAAAGCATGAAAAACTATGACTAAAAATATGAAATCATGTCCGGGACATGAATACCAAAATGTAACCTTTTTTCATAGCGGGATTATTCACTCAGAATATATATGTATGCTTTCATACTTGATAGTTATCTAAACTCAAAGATAAGGTCATGAGTTCATGAGCTTACCATTTCAATATTTTATTTGACTTGTCTACCCATTTTACTTGTCGCGGTAGGTTATACTCGCATGTATTTAGCGTTGCTAACGGATTTATCCAAAAAAGGACAACATCTTCATGGGTCATGTGCGGAGTTGGAATAAAAACATTGGTTCCTAGTGAATCTAATGGAATCGTGTCATCCTACACAACTTTTACTTTTTATTGTTGTTTATCAGTGAAAGATGACATTATAAGCAATGACAAATAGGATTCTGAACTGTATATGAAAAATGCAAGAATATGATACAAATACATGTGCAAAACAGAGGACTGCAAAATACATGAAATCTGAATTGCGTGTTTGCTTTGCAAGAATGGAATCATAGAAATTTTACTAACCAAAGTAAAATCAAAAGTCAAAGTCCAACCACAAAAAATATTTAAGACGTTATTATGACACAAAGACCCCTGTTGTCATACTTTATGCGTAGGGATTCTAAAAAAGATCCAAGTGGATTGTTAAATTCGTACCTTTTTTCAGAGTGAGATCAAAAGGATTTTTTTCACCTTTATTGTGCTTCATCATTGGAACCAAATGAATGAAGAGTGCTACCGAAGGAAATAAATTTATATTCCTATACTTTTCTTCTAAATTTCTATGAATTGGATTAGCCCCAACGAAACCATGTTTTGCTGGTATTCTAATTTGTATGTATTCGTTGACTATGTTACAAACTAGGTTTACAGCTGAATCGTAAATCATAGATTTTTTTCTTTATAAAGAGAAGGATAAGTCCGGCCGAATTCTAAATCCTACTCCCTCCATAAAACAATCTTATATTCTGGGACAGAGGGAGTAGTATCTTCGTGGAAAATTACACTAGCTGACAAATCAATGTGTGTGTATTAGTAAGAGACAGGGAGAAGCACGAAACGAAACTACTCAACTTTGAGTAAGAACTGGATCTGTGGACCGTGGTTGACAGCGATTGCTAGTTATGCCCAAGTCGGTTTATTTGCATAAATAAACCTAAGCTGACTTGTCTCGACACACTCCAAGTTTTCAGCCAAAATAATCTAGGAGCAAACAGTGCATACGTATTCTTCTGTGCATAGCAGTTAACTGTACTGAAAAACTCGTATTGGAGAAACTGTACTGAAAAACTCCAAACATAACACAAGAAAAAATATATATAAATGCCTGGTATTGCACATGAAATTACTTCACCAACGTGCCCTAGAGTCGTTCCCGAAGAGATCCAAGAAAAACATGGCACACGTACTCCAAGCATAAGACGTGCCACTGAGTCAGCAATCATATGTAGTTCCAAACAGAGAGTGTTGGCCTATTGGCGCTACAATCATAGCCAGGTCACCAGCAACCAATAAACCCTCTGCGTCTTTTCCGGCATCTAGCTAGCTAGGATAGCAACCCAGTGGTTAACTCCCGACGTCCGTGTCGTTTTCGCAATCTCCTGCCTTTTGTTCCATCTGTGTGCGCAGGATCGGATCTCGCTTTCTCGTTAATCATGTGCTCTTATTTATCTTATCTATCCACTAGGGTCCATACAGGTGTTCGACCGGAGCCGATGCACTAATTAATACCTTAGCGAGTGGAGTAGTATATGCGAATCATTGAGACGAACGCAGGAGTTTTTCCTTTTTCAATCAGAGATGCAGTACCATATGTGTTGGAGAAACCATTACCGTCGTAGCTGAAGCCATTTCTATATTTTTCAAAAAGAAGGATAACCCTCGGTCTCTGCATCGAGTGATGCACACAGCCGCTTCTATACATGCATTGTTTTAGCTAGAGAAAGCGTGCGATCGCGATGGAAATCATGGCCGATCTACACACGCTTTACCAAAGCGAAGCTTTCCGGCGAGTTGATTAAGTAGTGGCGCGCAGTTGCCTGAAGCAAAGCAAAGATGGATCGGTAAGCTGGCGAGGGCACGTGCACCTGCCTTATCAACTAAGCTATGGCCGCCGGGCGCAAAGATGAAGCGCATGATCGATGAGTAGTACGACGGCGTCCTTCCTTTTGGATGGATGGACGGAGGATATGCAGTAAGTTGACATACGTGCCACTCGTTTCAGTGGCGGGGATATTCCGTTCCCGCTTCGGCGAAAATTCCCCAACGGAAAGGGAAGAAGAAGAAGAAGGAGAAGAAGACGACGCGTCATGCGAAATGTGAATGTGATTGTGACGAGTGGACAGGACTACGGGCTTTCTGGCTCGGTGGTCGACGGCTGTTGCCTTGCAAGTCGGGACAAAAGTTCAACCCAAAATCGAAACTTGGGGTTCAGAATTGAGCGTTGAAAGCGTGAGAGGGATGTCCCGGTTTATGACGCTGAGAGCTTCTATAACCCAACCTCCCCAAATGTCCGCGGATGCGTTTAAATTAACTTCTTAAATTCATATTAAATCATGCAACCCGCAAAGATACGTAAATACATGCCACATAGATGGCCGAACCGAAAAAGCCCACCTCCGACATGCCAGCGACCAAATGGCGGATGGCCGCCTCCCGCAGCGACTACGGCTCCTCGTCGGACTCCATGTCTGTAAAGATTGCATCCACCTCCGCGCATCGGTTGCGATGTAACAGCGGTTTGCCTTCACCTCTGCTGTCGAGCGGATGGGGTCCAGAATGGCTCATTGCTCTACCGCATCCTCCGCTTAGGCGACCTCAAACTCGGCCAGCGCGTCGGCCATGCTGAATCCGGCTTGGGCAACCAGAACTCCTCCTCCTCCTCTATCGCCACATCTGCGCCTCCTCCTCCTCCTCCTCTAGAGAGTCCGGAGGCTAGCCGGTTGCAAACCGAGCGGCGCGTCGTGCCCGGATCTGCTCTAGGAGCTTCAGTCGACACTCCGGAGTGAGCATAGTGTAGGTGATTATCCGTTGTCGGGCCATAGCTACGGACGACAAGCTGCGAGCGGATGGGTGGATGGCGGCACGGAGGGGAGAAAAATGGGATGTGGCTAGGGTTGTTGGTCGTTGTTCGGCTTAAATAGCCAGACTTGGGCCCTCAGGCGCCACGCGGTGCTTCCTTGTCAAAAATCGAAGGACACCCCGTAGGACTGATGGGTTTCTGAGTGTTTCCGTGTGGATCCCTGCGGCCAGTCTGATGTGACGGACACGTTCGGGCATCCCCATATCTGCCTTAAATATGAACTGGATATAAAGGGTATCGGTCTGCCCGGACGTATGAAACCGGTATGAGGAGTTTGTCTACGTCAGATTTTTTTGATCAATCAGTAACTGGGCTGTCCGTCCGGACGTGAAGTGGGTTTGGGAAGCTCTGTTGTAGATGCTCTGATGCACTAGCAACTTCGATGAGCGAGAAGATGGTTGGCAAGTTTTTATGCCGAAGCTAGGAATCGTTGTTGTGATCTAGTGACGGTTGGATTGACATGGTAATATTTCGATGTGTAGGCGGCTAAGTTTAAGGCCAACTCCAATGCGTGACCCTATTTGGTTTGGCGCCGTCTGTTTGCGTCGAAACAAACACAAATCACGGCCCAACGCGCACTCGTAAACGGATGGGTGTTTGTTTTTTGTCCGTCATTGATCCATTTTCGACCCAAATTTAGGATGCGTTTGCGTCCAAACGAACAACGCGCGGACAGGCGGGGCCACTCTCTTTGTCCTCCCTTGGCCCGTTCGTCGGTGAGAAAGTTCCCTTCCCTACTTGGCTTTGCACCTCCCCCCCCCCCCCCCGTCATAGCCGCCGCCCATATTCCGGCCACTCCATCACTGTGTAGGCCAGCCGCCCAAGCCCCGACGAATCCACACAAATCCTCCCCCACTAATAGGGAAAAACTTAGCAGTAGCGCGGGTTTTAGGCCTACCAGTAGCGCAGGAGGCAGGGCTACTAGTAAGGCGATACAGCTAAAGGTTAGCAGTAGCGTGGGTTAACCCACGCTACTGCTATATCCACTTAGTAGTAGCGCTTCCTGGGTAGCGCGCAACTGGTAATTACTAGTAGCGCTTCTAGCAGCCCGCGCTACTACTATTATTCCGTGTTATATTTTTTTATTTCATGTTGTATTGATACACTTTTATACAAGTTTTCATACGGCAGCAATTTAGAGATTGTTTTTACATCATAGTGAGTTATTACATCACTGGGTGAAAGAACCGTGTACTAGTTTCAAGTGGATGGACATCCACTTGAAACTAATCCGCGGTTCTTTCACTCAATGATATAATTGTCACGTCCCTAGCCTTGCTATGCACTTGGACTAGCTTGGTTGCTGCATCATGTCTAAATTTCATTTAAACTTGAAATGGGGATTGATCAAACCCTAGCACCAAAAAGAACTCAAATAGGTTCAACCAAAATATTTTCAACGAACTCAAAATATCCTTATAAAATGTTCATGGTTTATGGAAAAAGGTGAAAGCCTCTGCCATAGATGATGCATAATTTTTCCAGGACATTTTGGCCATTGAATTAAATCATAATTGTATTTGAGTTGGAGCAAAAAATTCTATAAATATTTTTATTGCTCCAATGATCCTGGAATATTTTGTGGAGCTCTAGGATAAACCTTTTTGCATCCACAATAATTCCCAGAAGCTGCAAAAATAATTTGGTTAGCAAACCAAATTAAAACAAATCTGCAAAAATTAGAAAAACAGTAAAGCGAGAGAGAGAGGAAAGGACTTACCTGGCGCCAATGAACCGGCCCAGCACTGTAGCTGGCTGGCCCAGCCCACTTACCTCCTCGCTCGTCGTCTTCCTCCTGCCAGTAGGCAGGAGCGAACACACGCGCGCACCCGCGGAGCCCTCCACCTCCTGCTTCGCGCTGGAGGCCGCCCCTTCGTCCTAATCCGCGTCTGGAGATGCCCGAGGCCCTCTCACTCTCCCCTCACTCTGGAGCTCTCTCCCTCTCCTCTAGCTCCCTCCCCGCAGCACCACCGAACACGACGTCGTCGCCGTTTGCTGCTGCTACGGCCACCGCCTCCCCCTCGCCTTGCCGACGTGCCAGGAAGCCCCGCCTCGTTCCCCTTTTCCTCCCTCACCAAGAAGGAAGGCGCGGAAGCCCTGGATGCCGCCAGCTCCGCCGTTCCCCTCCTCGGCCACCGAGGATCGCCGCCGTCGATTTGCCGCCGTCTCCGCGTCCCCGAGCCCACCGACCACACTACCGACATCACCGTGAGCCCCTGAGCTTTTCCCCTCACCTTCCCCTCTCGCTAGCTTCCTCTAGCCACCGCCCATGAGCTCCCGAGGCCGTCGTCCGCCATGGCCGACCTCCCGCTCACCTCCGAGCTTACCACGCCCATCTGTGCTGGCCACCGTGCTCCTAGGGCCCCCTAGGTGCGGCCTAGCTACCTGGTTCCCTCGAGGGCGAGCCGTGCCCTGCGCTCGTGCACCACCGAGCTCCGGCCACCGCACTTTTCGCCATTGCCATCGCTACGGGCCGCCCTAGCCACTGCTGCTTGCACTGCTCGATGCGGACGAGCACGAGCAACGCGTAGATGCCCTCCGCCGCGCTTTAGGCCGCCGGAGGAGGAATTCCGGTGAGCCTCCGCCGTGCGTGCTGTCGCCGCCGGCTAAACGACGGCCTAACCGCTAATTAGCACTAAGCTAATGAACCCTGGGTCACTGACATACGGGCCCCACGCCCTAACTAACTCTAGTTAAGTTTCAGTTTAGAACAGTTAAACCAGATTAACCCCTGTGTCACTGACGTGTGGACCCCACACGTCAGGTTTGACCCTGGCCAGCGCTGTTGACCTGCTGACGTCACACTGACGTCAGGCTGACGCAGAAAATCATTTTCTGGATTTAAAATAATTCAAGAATTCCAGAAAATGCCCTAAACTTCTAAAATTCATAGAAATTCAACCGTAGCTCCAAATGAAACAAATTATATATGAAAAATGATCAGAAAAATCCAATCTATCCATCTGCACTGGTTTCATGCATGTTAGAGCAACTTAACCTTGCTGTTTAGGACAAATCATATAAGTGGCATTTAAGAAAGCACATATGGAGTTTGAATTTGACCCTAGTGTTCAAACCAACTCCATTTAACTTGCTGCTAGTTGCATTAGCTCAAATCACAACATATTGCCATGTCATGATCATGCATCATGTTGTGCATTGCATTGATTGTATTTCTTCTCTGTTGCCGGTATTTGTCCCCTCTCGGTAGACGTTGCTTCGACGATGCGATCGATGACACCGATGAAGAACTATACTATCTTCAGAAGTGCCAGGCAAGCAAAACCCCCCTTGCTCATTCCGATACAATCCCACTCTCTCGCTCCTGCTCTCTTTTACTGCATTAGGACAACAACGTTTCATCTGCTACTTGCTGCGGTAGTTGAACCCCTTTCCTCTGCATGACCTGTCATTGTCACAGTAAATAGATGAAACCCACTAGCATGAGTAGGAGTTGTTTGAGCCCTAATGTGCCTACTCATTCATGCTTGTTTGTCATGCCTGCTATTGCTTAGAGTTGTGTCAGGTCTGATTCATCGGGAATGAATTGGAAAGTTGTGAACATGTCCTACTGTGTGAGAGCTAAGTGTGTGAACACGATTTGGTAAAGGTAGCGGTGAGAGGCCATGTAGGAGTACATGGTGGGTTGTCTCATTGAAACCGTCCTCAGGAACTGAGTTCTGTGTTTGTGATCCATGAACAGTTACTACCACACATTGGGCTCCGGGCGCTCCAAGCTCTCTCGACTTATTAATCAACCTGATCTCTGTCCAGGAGTTGCAACTAGTTTCTGGTGTTTGTAGGTAGTGTTAGTAGTCTACCAAGTGGCACCCGGTACAGGTGGGCTTGGGACAGACTAGGCACACGTGGCCTGGTGTACCGAGTGGCACCCGGATGGTGGGCTCGGGAACCCTGCACACATCGTTTGGGGCCGTGAGCGACACCCCGGCCGGATCTCCTTGCGGATGGAACCCGAATAGGCGATAAACCTGGACTAGAGACTTGTGTGGTTAGTCAGGTCGTGGCCGACTCCCTCGCCAGGCTTCCGCTTGAAGGTTGCCGAGGTACACGACGTGTACATGGTGGTAAGTGGCGAGAGCGTGTGTGACGAAGTACACCCCTGCAGGGTTAACATCATCTATTCGAATAGCCGTGTCCGCGGTAAAGGACTTCTGGGTTGCCTATAACAGTTCATAGACAAGTGAAAGTGGATACTCTAAAATGCGCAAGATAAGCGTGAGTGCTATGGATGGCGTTCTCGTAGGGAGACGGGAGCGGATCCATAGTGGTGTATTGATATGGTGAATATGTGGACTCGTGTGCGCCACCTCAAAAGAGTTACTTGCAGTCGTAGCTCAGGATAGCCACCGAGTCAAAGCTGGCTTGCTGCAGTTAAACTCCACCACCCTCTTTGTTGATACCGATGCATATGTAGCTAGTTCTGATGTAAGTCTTGCTGGGTACATTTGTACTCACGTTTGCTTATTTTATGTTTTGCAGAGAGACGTCAGTCTCGCTAGTATTTCCGTGTGGACTTCGACGTTTAGCTTGATACCTCAGCTACGATCTTGTGCCCTCGGCAGGATCTGGTAGATAGTCAGGCTTCGCAGCCTTTTTCTTTTGTAGATGTCTGTACTCAGACATGTTAAGCTTCCGCATGTGCTTTGACTTGTATGCTCTGAATGTTGGGTCA
Source organism: Triticum aestivum (assembly GCF_018294505.1). Classification (NCBI taxonomy): domain Eukaryota; kingdom Viridiplantae; phylum Streptophyta; class Magnoliopsida; order Poales; family Poaceae; genus Triticum; species Triticum aestivum. The sequence continues at coordinate 64,745,026 of NC_057802.1, forward strand.
TGAGACCCATGTTTGTAATATCTGGCTCTTCGGAGCCTAATGAATAAATACTCTGAGTCGTAGAGTCTTGTTGTGATGCCTTGTTGTACTTGCACATATCGAGCATATTGTGTGTATGATTGAAATGCTTGGTATGTGTGGGATCCGACAATCTAGTTGTCTATCCTTAGCAGCCTCTCTTATGGGGAAATGTAGTCTAGTGCCTCCTTGAGCCATAGTAGTCCGCTACAGCCCGGTTCACCGGAGTCCTGCTAGCCCAGCACTACTGCTCTGGACACTTGACTGGCCGGCATGTGTTTCATATCGTTCCTGTGTCTGTCCCTTCGGGGAAATGTCACGCGGTGACATCCGGAGTCCTGCCTAGCCTGCTACAGCCCGGGTTCCCGGAGTCCTGTTAGCCCAGTGCTACAGCCCGGATTCGCACGCTGCTGACCGACACGTTCGATGTTGATTCATGTATGCCTGTCCCCATACGTTGGTGCCGCTTTGGGTCCACGACTAGCCATGTCGGCCCGGGTTCTCTGTCATATGGATGCTAGCGACACTTTCATATACGTGAGCCAAAAGGCGCAAACGGTCCCGGGCCATGGTAGGGCGACACCCGTGGGAATACCGTGCGTGAGGCCGCAAAGTGATATGAGGTGTTACCAGCTAGATCGATGTGACTTGGAATCGGGGTCCCGACAATAATAAATATCATTATCATCATATCATTAACAATTTATCATCACAATACATCATTGTCATATAACACCTCCTCATGATCATCGTTTTCATCAATGAGACATCACATAGCAAGTTGGTCACTAGTCATAATCACAACTCATCATCATCATCATCATCATCATCATCAACTCTAACACATTGTACCACATAATAAACATTATACCTAGGACCTACTTCTCTCTCATAGAACCTACTACCTTCTCTTAGGTAAAATAGCATAAAACAAGATAGCCCCTGACTCTCCTATCTCCAATTCTTGCTTTTCGCACAATCTTGCTTCCAAGAACCTCCCTACGACTAACCATACATTTTTTTCATTCTTTGATTATCATGTCTTCACCGGTTTTAAAAATCCGGTGTAGTAGGTTCTGTGTACCATCTTCCGCACATTGTTTGAAGAATGAAAATAAGCTGTCAATGAAAATAAGCTGTCAACTATTTTGAAATAAACAATATAAATTAGTTAATAACTATGTTTGATAAACTCGCATAGTGGTAGACTTGGAAGCGTATCAACAAGGACCCAAATGTCCATATTGTCTTGGTCGATGTCAGTATCACCGAGATCCATTGTGACAAGCATACCCTCATAAAAACCATACATCTTGTAAAGTGCTTCCCAATTTGTGCAATCAAAATGGGTTACGCTCTCAGAATTGTATAGATTTGCTTCAAAATCCATACCATGATGGATCCTTAAGTGAATTTTCTTTGTTTCGAAACTTTCATGGTCTTCAAAACCCATCCTCTCCAAGACATAGCGTCTTGCATGGCATGGGATAAGCTAGTCGAATTATAAAAGATGAAAATTACACGTTGAAATAGTTGAAGTCGTGCTTAATTACGAAAAAAACACTTGTCGTCGTTGCGTATCGTTTCAACATCGAAAGTCTCCTAGAGCTTAATGCTGAAGCGCCGATCTTCGTCCAGGTGAGGCCTGTCGCACAGACCTCGGTCGTCGTTGCACCAGTCGCACTCTCCCGGGAGACTTTCGCCGTCTGAGTACGATATTTTCTATGTTCATAATTCAAAGATTAAACTTGTACAATTAAATATATGTACTACAAAAACTAAATTAGATCATTATTATTCATCACGGGTTGAATATGGGTCTGCCGAGTCTTTTCTTGAAAACTCTCAGCTCACGTGGTGTATACATTCGACCGTTGGTGATGATCGCTCCTCCTTTCGTCCCCGAGTGCATTACACCAAAATGTTTAGCACACGGGAACGAAGGAGAAGCGACCCCCACGACAACAGTCGGGATTCTTCGTCCTCTCATATATGGTGGAGCCTCGACAGACTTAAAGTCAACCTGAAATATCGTTTAATTATCTTTCTAGAAAATCTAGGCCACTCGATATTTCCTACATATTCTAGCACAAGTCATGCCAAAATTCACGGAAAAATCCGGCATGACCTTTGCTAAAAAGGACATATCGAGCGCCTGAAATTTTCCGGAACGGAAATTAATCAACACTCCGGCAAAACATAGGCCACTCGGAGGTGTAACCTGCAAACATGACCGGCCACTTGGGCAAGCACATATCCTATTTGAGCAACACAAGATATACATGTTTTTATCTACATCATATGAGCATTCAAACTTAATGGCCATTGCATTTCAATGGTTGAAATGTTGGAAATATGCCCTAGAGGCAATAATAAATGGTTATTATTATATTTCTTTGTTCATGGTAATTGTCTATTATTCATGCTATAATTGTATTGTCCGGAAATCGTAATACATGTGTGAATACGTAGACCACAAAGTGTCCCTAGTAAGCCTCTAGTTGACTAGCTCGTTGATCAACAGATAGTCATGGTTTCCTGACTATGGACATTGGATGTCATTGATAACGGGATCACATCATTAGGAGAATGATGTGATGGACAAGACCCAATCCTAAGCATAGCATAAAAGATCATGTAGTTTCGTTTGCTAGAGCTTTTCCAATGTCAAGTATCTTTTCCTTAGACCATGAGATCGTGCAACTCCCGGATACCGTAGGAGTGCTTTGGGTGTGCCAAACGTCACAACGTAACTGGGTGACTATAAAGGTGCACTACGGGTATCTCCGAAAGTGTCTGTTGGGTTGGCACGGATCGAGACTGGGATTTGTCACTCCGTGTGACGGAGAGGTATCTCTGGGCCCACTCGGTAATGCATCATCATAATGAGCTCAATGTGACTAAGGCGTTAGTCACGGGATCATGCATTGCGGTACGAGTAAAGAGACTTGCCGGTAACGAGATTGAACAAGGTATTGGGATACCGACGATCGAATCTCGGGCAAGTAACATACCGATTGACAAAGGGAATTGCATACGGATTGATTGAATCCTCGACACCGTGGTTCATCCGATGAGATCATCGTGGAACATGTGGGAGCCAACATGGGTATCCAGATCCCGCTGTTGGTTATTGACCGGAGAGGCGTCTCGGTCATGTCTGCATGTCTCCCGAACCCGTAGGGTCTACACACTTAAGGTTCGGTGACGCTAGGGTTGTAGAGATATATGTATGCGGAAACCCGAAAGTTGTTCGGAGTCCCGGATGAGATCCCGGACGTCACGAGAGGTTCCGGAATGGTCCGGAGGTGAAGAATTATATATAGGAAGTCCAGTTTCGGCCACCGGGAAAGTTTCGGGGGTTACCGGTATTGTACCGGGACCACCGGAAGGGTCCCGGGGGTCCACCGGGTGGGGCCACCTATCCCGGAGGGCCCCGTGGGCTGAAAGTGGAAGGGAACCAGCCCTTAGTGGGCTGGGGCGCCCCCCTTGGGCCTCCCCCCATGCGCCTAGGGTTGGGAACCCTAGGGGGGGAGTTCCCCCTTGCCTTGGGGGGCAAGGCAACCCCTTCCCCCCTTGTGGCCGCCGCCCCCCCTTGAGATCTCATCTCTTGGGGCCGGCGCCCCCCCAGGGGGCCTATATAAAGGGGGGAGGGAGGGCAGCACACAACAGCCTTGGGCGCCTCCCTCCTCCCCTGCAACACCTCTCTCTCTCTCGCAGAAGCTCGGCGAAGCCCTGCCGAGAACCGCTACATCCACCACCACGCCGTCGTGCTGTTGGATCTCCATCAACCTCTCCTTCCCCTTGCTGGATCAAGAAGGAGGAGACGTCGCTGCACCGTACGTGTGTTGAACGCGGAGGTGCCGTCCGTTCGGCACTCGGTCATCGGTGATTTGGATCACGGCGAGTACGACTCCGTCATCCACGTTCATTGGAACGCTTCCGCTCGCGATCTACAAGGGTATGTAGATGCACTCCCTTCCCCTCGTTGCTAGTATACTCCATAGATGCATCTTGGTGAACGTAGGAAAATTTTAAAATTATGCTACGATTCCCAACAGTGGCATCATGAGCCAGGCCTATGCGTAGTTACTATGCACGAGTAGAACACAAAGCAGTTGTGGGCGTTGAGTTTGCCAATTCTTCTTGCCGCTACTAGTCGTTTCTTGTTTCGGCGGCATTGTAGGATGAAGCGGCCCGGACCGACCTTACACGTACGCTTACGTGAGACAGGTTCCACCGACTGACATGCACTAGTTGCATAAGGTGGCTAGCGGGTGTCTGTCTCTCCTACTTTAGTCGGAACGGATTCGATGAAAAGGGTCCTTATGAAGGGTAAATAGAAATTGGCAAATCACGTTGTGGTCATACGTAGGTAAGAAAACGTTCTTGCTAGAAACCTACAAACCACGTAAAAACTTGCAACAACAATTAGAGGACGTCTAACTTGTTTTTGCAGCAAGTGCTATGTGATGTGATATGGCCAGAAGATGTGATGAATGATATATGTGATGTATGAGATTGATCATATTCTTGTAATAGGAATCACGACTTGCATGTCGATGAGTATGACAACCGGCAGGAGCCATAGGAGTTGTCTTTATTATTTTGCATGACCTGCGTGTCATTGAATAACGCCATGTAATTTACTTTACTTTGTTGCTAAACGCGTTAGCCATACAAGTAGAAGTAATCGTTGGCGTGACGACTTCATGAAGACACAATGATGGAGATCATGATGATGGAGATCATGGTGTCATGCCGGTGACAAAGATGATCATGGTGCCCCGAAGATGGAGATCAAAGGAGCATGATGATATTGGCCATATCATGTCACTATTTGATTGCATGTGATGTTTATCATGTTTTTGCATCTTATTTGCTTAGAACGACGGTAGCAAGTAGGATGATCCCTTATAATAATTTCAAGAAAGTGTTCACCCTAACTGTGCACCGTTGCGAAGGTTCGTTGTTTCGAAGCACCACGTGATGATCGGGTGTGATAGATTCTAACGTTCGAATACAACGGGTGTTGACGAGCCTAGCATGTACAGACATGGCCTCGGAACACACGCAATACACTTAGGTTGACTTGACGAGCCTAGCATGTACAGACATGGCCTCGGAACACGGAGGACCGAAAGGTCGAGCATGAGTCGTATAGAAGATACGATCAACATGGAGATGTTCACCGATCTTGACTAGTCCGTCTCACGTGATGATCGGACACGGCCTAGTTGAACTCGGATCATGTTTCACTTAGATGACTAGAGGGATGTCTATCTGAGTGGGAGTTCATTAAATAATTTGATTATATGAACTTAATTATCATGAACTTAGTCTAAAATCTTTACACTATGTATTGTAGATCAAATGGCCAACGTTGTCCTCAATTTCAACGCGTTCCTAGAGAAAACCAAGCTGAAAGATGATGGCAGCAACTATACGGACTGGGTCCGGAACCTGAGGCTCATCCTCATAGTAGCCAAGAAAGATTATGTCTTAGAAGCACCGCTAGGTGAAGCACCAATCCCTGAGAACCAAGACGTTATGAACGCTTGGCAGCAGCGTGCTGATGATTACTCCCTCGTTCAGTGCGGCATGCTTTACAGCTTAGAACCGGGTCTCCAAAAGCGTTTTGAGAAACATGGAGCATATGAGATGTTCGAGGAGCTGAAACTGGTTTTTCAAGCTCATGCCCGGGTCGAGAGATATGAAGTCTCCGACAAGTTCTTCAGCTGTAAAATGGAGGAGAACAGTTCTGTTAGTGAGCACATACTCAGAATGTCTGGGTTGCACAACCGCTTGTCTCAGCTGGGAGTTAATCTCCCGGATGACGCGGTCATTGACAGAATCCTCCAGTCGCTTCCACCAAGCTACAAGAGCTTTGTGATGAACTACAATATGCAGGGGATGGAAAAGACCATTCCCGAGGTATATTCAATGCTGAAATCAGCGGAAGGGGAGATCAGAAAAGAACATCAAGTGTTGATGGTGAATAAAACCACTAAGTTCAAGAAGGGCAAGGGTAAGAAGAACTTCAAGAAGGACGGCAAGGGAGTTGCCGCGCCCGGTAAACCAGTTACCGGGAAGAAGTCAAAGAATGGACCCAAGCCCGAGACTGAGTGCTTTTATTGCAAGGGAAGTGGTCACTGGAAGCGGAACTGCCCCAAATATTTAGCGGACAAGAAGAAGGCCGGCAACACCCAAGGTATATGTGATATACAAGTAATTGATGTGTACCTTACCAGTACTCGTAGTAGCTCCTGGGTATTTGATACCGGTGCGGTTGCTCATATTTGTAACTCAAAGCAGGAACTACGGAATAAACGGAGACTGGCAAAGGACGAGGTGACGATGCGCGTCGGGAATGGTTCCAAGGTCGATGTGATCGCCGTTGGCACGCTACCTCTGCATCTACCCACGGGATTAGTTTTAAACCTCAATAATTGTTATTTAGTGCCAGCTTTGAGCATGAACATTGTATCTGGATCTCGTTTAATTCGAGATGGCTACTCATTTAAATCTGAGAATAATGGTTGTTCTATTTATTTGAGAGATATGTTTTATGGTCATGCCCCGCTGGTCAATGGTTTATTTTTGATGAATCTCGAACGTGATGTTACACATGTTCATAGTGTGAATACCAAAAGATGTAAAGTTGATAACGATAGTCCCACATACTTGTGGCACTGCCGCCTTGGTCACATTGGTGTCAAGCGCATGAAGAAGCTCCATGCAGATGGACTTTTGGAGTCTCTTGATTACGAATCATTTGACACGTGCGAACCATGCCTCATGGGTAAGATGACCAAGACTCCGTTCTCCGGAACAATGGAGCGAGCAACCAACTTATTGGAAATCATACATACCGATGTGTGCGGTCCAATGAGTGTTGAGGCTCGCGGAGGATATCGTTATGTTCTCACTCTCACTGATGATTTAAGTAGATATGGGTATGTCTACCTAATGAAACACAAGTCTGAAACCTTTGAAAAGTTCAAGGAATTTCAGAGTGAAGTCGAGAATCAACGTGACAGGAAAATAAAATTCTTACGATCAGATCGTGGTGGAGAATATTTAAGTCACGAATTTGGTACACACTTAAGGAAATGTGGAATAGTTTCACAACTCACGCCGCCTGGAACACCTCAGAGAAATGGTGTGTCCGAACGTCGTAATCGCACTCTATTGGATATGGTGCGATCTATGATGTCTCTTACCGATTTACCGCTCTCATTTTGGGGTTATGCTTTAGAGACTGCCGCATTCACTTTAAATAGGGCACCGTCTAAATCCGTTGAGACGACACCGTATGAATTATGGTTTGGGAAGAAACCTAAGCTGTCGTTTCTAAAAGTTTGGGGATGCGATGCTTATGTCAAGAAACTTCAACCTGAAAAGCTCGAACCCAAATCGGAAAAATGCGTCTTCATAGGATACCCTAAGGAAACTATTGGGTATACCTTCTACCTCAGATCCGAAGGCAAGATCTTCGTTGCCAAGAACGGGTCCTTTCTAGAGAAGGAGTTTCTCTCGAAAGAATTGAGTGGGAGGAAAGTGGAACTTGATGAGGTGATAGTCACCCCTTCCGAACCGGAAAGTAGCGCAGCGCGGGAAAATGTTCCTGTGGTGCCTACACCGACTGGGGAGGAAGTTAATGATGATGATCATGAAACTTCAGATCAAGTTACTGAACTTCGTAGGTCCACAAGGACACGTTCCGCACCAGAGTGGTACGGCAACCCTGTCCTGGAAATCATGTTGTTAGACAACGGTGAACCTTCGAACTATGAAGAAGCGATGGCGGGCCCGGATTCCGACAAATGGCTAGAAGCCATGAAATCCGAGATAGAATCCATGTATGAAAACAAAGTATGGACTTTGACTGACTTGCCCGATGAGCGGCGAGCCATAGAAAACAAATGGATCTTTAAGAAGAAGACGGACGCAGATGGTAATGTGACCATCTACAAAGCTCGACTTGTCGCTAAGGGTTATCGACAAGTTCAAGGGGTTGACTACGATGAGACTTTCTCACCCGTAGCGAAGCTGAAGTCCGTCCGAATCATGTTAGCAATTGCCGCATACTATGATTATGAGATATGGCAGATGGACGTCAAAACGGCATTCCTTAACGGCTTCCTTAAGGAAGAGTTGTATATGATGCAGCCGGAAGGTTTTGTCGATCCTAAGAATGCTAACAAAGTATGCAAGCTCCAACGCTCAATCTATGGGCTGGTGCAAGCATCTCGGAGTTGGAACATTCGCTTTGATGAGATGATCAAAGCGTTTGGGTTTACACAGACTTATGGAGAAGCCTGTGTTTACAAGAAAGTGAGTGGGAGCTCTGTAGCATTTCTCATATTATATGTGGATGACATACTATTGATGGGAAATGATATAGAATTCTTGGAAAGTATAAAGGCCTATTTGAATAAGTGTTTTTCAATGAAGGACCTTGGAGAAGCTGCTTATATATTAGGCATCAAGATCTATAGAGATAGATCAAGACGCCTCATTGGTCTTTCACAGAGTACATACCTTGACAAGATATTGAAGAAGTTCAATATGGATCAGTCCAAGAAGGGGTTCTTGCCTGTATTGCAAGGTGTGCAATTGAGCACGGCTCAATGCCCGACCACGGCAGAAGATATAGAAGAGATGAGTGTCATCCCCTATGCCTCGGCCATAGGGTCTATTATGTATGCCATGCTGTGTACCAGACCTGATGTAAACCTTGCCGTAAGTTTGGTAGGAAGGTACCAAAGTAATCCCGGCAAGGAACACTGGACAGCGGTCAAGAATATCCTGAAGTACCTGAAGAGGACTAAGGATATGTTTCTCGTTTATGGAGGTGACGAAGAGCTCGTCGTAAAGGGTTACGTCGACGCTAGCTTCGACACAGATCTGGATGACTCGAAGTCACAGACCGGATACGTGTATATTTTGAATGGAGGAGCAGTAAGCTGGTGCAGTTGCAAGCAAAGCGTCGTGGCGGGATCTACATGTGAAGCGGAGTACATGGCAGCCTCGGAGGCAGCACAGGAAGCAGTCTGGATGAAGGAGTTCATTACCGACCTAGGGGTGATTCCCAATGCGTCGGGCCCGATGACTCTCTTCTGTGACAACACTGGAGCTATTGCCCTTGCGAAGGAGCCCAGGTTTCACAGGAAGACCAGGCATATCAAGCGTCGCTTCAACTCCATTCGTGAAAGTGTTCAAAATGGAGACATAGATATTTGTAAAGTACATACGGACCTGAATGTAGCAGATCCGTTGACTAAACCTCTCCCTAGGGCAAAACATGATCAACACCAGGACGCAATGGGTGTTCGATTCATCACAATGTAACTAGATTATTGACTCTAGTGCAAGTGGGAGACTGTTGGAAATATGCCCTAGAGGCAATAATAAATGGTTATTATTATATTTCTTTGTTCATGGTAATTGTCTATTATTCATGCTATAATTGTATTGTCCGGAAATCGTAATACATGTGTGAATACATAGACCACAACGTGTCCCTAGTAAGCCTCTAGTTGACTAGCTCGTTGATCAACAGATAGTCATGGTTTCCTGACTATGGACATTGGATGTCATTGATAACGGGATCACATCATTAGGAGAATGATGTGATGGACAAGACCCAATCCTAAGCATAGCATAAAAGATCGTGTAGTTTCGTTTGCTAGAGCTTTTCCAATGTCAAGTATCTTTTCCTTAGACCATGAGATCGTGCAACTCCCGGATACCGTAGGAGTGCTTTGGGTGTGCCAAACGTCACAACGTAACTGGGTGACTATAAAGGTGCACTACGGGTATCTCCGAAAGTGTCTGTTGGGTTGGCACGGATCGAGACTGGGATTTGTCACTCCGTGTGACGGAGAGGTATCTCTGGGCCCACTCGGTAATGCATCATCATAATGAGCTCAATGTGACTAAGGCGTTAGTCACGGGATCATGCATTGCGGTACGAGTAAAGAGACTTGCCGGTAACGAGATTGAACAAGGTATTGGGATACCGACGATCGAATCTCGGGCAAGTAACATACCGATTGACAAAGGGAATTGCATACGGATTGATTGAATCCTCGACACCGTGGTTCATCCGATGAGATCATCGTGGAACATGTGGGAGCCAACATGGGTATCCAGATCCCGCTGTTGGTTATTGACCGGAGAGGCGTCTCGGTCATGTCTGCATGTCTCCCGAACCCGTAGGGTCTACACACTTAAGGTTCGGTGACGCTAGGGTTGTAGAGATATATGTATGCGGAAACCCGAAAGTTGTTCGGAGTCCCGGATGAGATCCCGGACGTCACGAGAGGTTCCGGAATGGTCCGGAGGTGAAGAATTATATATAGGAAGTCCAGTTTCGGCCACCGGGAAAGTTTCGGGGGTTACCGGTATTGTACCGGGACCACCGGAAGGGTCCCGGGGGTCCACCGGGTGGGGCCACCTATCCCGGAGGGCCCCGTGGGCTGAAAGTGGAAGGGAACCAGCCCTTAGTGGGCTGGGGCGCCCCCCTTGGGCCTCCCCCCATGCGCCTAGGGTTGGGAACCCTAGGGGGGAGTTCCCCCTTGCCTTGGGGGGCAAGGCAACCCCTTCCCCCCTTGTGGCCGCCGCCCCCCCTTGAGATCCCATCTCTTGGGGCCGGCGCCCCCCCAGGGGGCCTATATAAAGGGGGGGAGGGAGGGCAGCACACAACAGCCTTGGGCGCCTCCCTCCTCCCCTGCAACACCTCTCTCTCTCTCGCAGAAGCTCGGCGAAGCCCTGCCGAGACCCGCTACATCCACCACCACGCCGTCGTGCTGTTGGATCTCCATCAACCTCTCCTTCCCCCTTGCTGGATCAAGAAGGAGGAGACGTCGCTGCACCGTACATGTGTTGAACGCGGTGGTGCCGTCCGTTCGGCACTCGGTCATCGGTGATTTGGATCACGGCGAGTACGACTCCGTCATCCACGTTCATTGGAACGCTTCCGCTCGCGATCTACAAGGGTATGTAGATGCACTCCCTTCCCCTCGTTGCTAGTATACTCCATAGATGCATCTTGGTGAACGTAGGAAAATTTTAAAATTATGCTACGATTCCCAACATGAAAATATGAACAAAAATATTTCAAAATATCTTATAGGACTCATATTAACATGGAGATTTGGCTGGTCTCACCTCGAGGTCGGAGGGGGTCGGTGACGGGGACGACGGCGGGGACGATGGAGGGGCTCCTTGATTTCTGCAAAAACAAAAACCCTATAAGCTGTCAACTAATCAAATGCATACGCCTTGCATAATGGGGTCCAATTTGAGCATTCAAAATAGGAGTACTTCTCCAATTTGAGCATTCAATAAGCAGAACCAAATCGTAAAATAAATAAGTATTCAAATTAGCATGCATTCAATAAGCAAAACTAAATCATCTCTTGCGTCCGTGCATCGTCGAATATTATCACTAATACATCTCGAATAGTATCATACATATAACATCACTAATACAACTAAAATTCTAGCGAACGACGGGTATCGGCGCGGGCGGTGGACATCCAAAGAGAAGGAACCATCACAGGATCATAGCTCCAGTGAGATCCCTGAAGAACCTGCCAGGTGTTAGAGAACCTGCCCTCCAACGCAACCATGTAGCGACGGACGTGCTCGTCCTCCTCGCTGACACGATGACGTACCACCTCCGCGGGGTCCTCAAGCCTCTGCACCGTCACTGGCCCACGCGACCGCCACCAAAGAAGGTTCGGGTCAACGACGGGCTGGCTCCTCACCAAGCTGCGCCCCCCGGTAGATAGCACCTCCTAGTACCAGTCCGGCGGAGCCCAGTCCCGGACATGACCCCTCTGATCAAGCAGGTGTCCTCCGCCGAGTCGACGACAATGCGGGAATAATTGCTTTAACTAAAAAAATAACAACAAATGTGACATGTTCAACTAGTTCTATTAATTCAACTAGTTCTTACTAAAAATAAACTTACTACAAATAAAAATAAACTAGTTCTTACTAAAAATAAACTAGTTCAACTAGTTCTATTAATTTTCTTACTAAAAACACACTAGTTCTATTAATTCAACTAGTTCTTACTAAAAATAAACTTACTATAAATAAAAATAAACTAGTTCTTACTAAAAATAGACTAGTTCTTACTAAAAATAAACTAGTTCTATTAAACACTACTGCCCTAGTTCTTACTAACTAATTAGATGAACCTACCTAGGAACTACTGCCCTAATTAGCATCTAATTTGATGAACCCTAACTAATTTGATGCACCCTAAAATTTGATGAACCCTAGGAACCCTAGCTAGGCAGAGGTAGGGGAGGGGGAGGAGGAGGCGTGCTCACCTCGGGTGCCGACGGCGAGGGAGGGGCATGCGGCGTCGAGGTCGGGGTCGGGGCTCGGGCGCGCGACGGAGGGCGGCGTCGAGGTCGGGGTTGGGGGCGGCGTCGAGGGCGTGCGGAGGGCGACGGGAGAGCGCGCGGCGGCCGACGGCGATGCAGGGCAACGACGGCGGCGACAACGGAGGAGTTGGATTTGGGGGAAGTGGCCGTGGGGAAGAAAGAACCGCGCGGTTAAGTCAAAAGTAGCAGTAGCGCGTTCCAGAAATGCGCTACTGCTAAGTTAGCTATAGCGCATGTCCTAAAAACACGCTACTGCTACGCCTTTCTCCTTTATTTTTCTTTTTCTTTTGTTTTCCTTCACATTTTCTTTTTTCCTTTCCCTTTTCTATTTCTTTCATTTTCATTTACTTTTCCATATGTTTCCATTTTATTTTCCTTTCATTAGTAGTAGCGCTTTCTTCGTGAAAAACACTACTACAACAACCTTAGCAGCAGCGCGCTTTTCTTATGCCCGCTACTACTATTGGTAGCTTGGTAAGAACAGTAGGGGAATTGTAGTTGTAGCGCGTCTTCCGTGAGAAGCGCTACTGCTATGAACTTAGCTGCAACGCGTTTGGTTGCCACGCGCTACTGGTAAATAGTAGTAGCGCCTGTTTTTGTCCCCCGCTACTGATAAAATTCTGCGTATAAGGTTTTCCCTAGTAGTGCCCCCCCCCCCCCGCCCTACCAGCCGCTTTCGGAGGAGTTCTTGCCAGCGTTTGTGAGCTTTCTTTGCCACCTCTGGTACCAGAGAAACTAAGGCCGCCGGCGACGCCCATCGGCCCTAACACCGTCCGCCTGCCGTTGCCCGACTCTGCTTGTAGAGGCCTGCTGCCTTCACAGGGTGACCGACCTGCTCTTCACCGGTGGCATCTCCACCATGACCGCAAGGTGTTCAACACTTTGCTCGCAAGTTACCATGGATAGTGGGGACGAGTTCTTTTTTCAACAACTTCATTTGTTAATTGGACGACAAAGAGCTTGTGGTTGCTGCATTGATCGTCAATGACCACATTGCTAGGCAGCGGCCTAGGTTCAGGGGATCAATCTCAGGCCATAGTCCGGCGTTGAATCGCAACAGAGAGATTTGTCATGTCCTGCTCTACGCGGTTACTTTGAGGATTCCGCTCTCTTCAAACACAATCTTTTTCGGCTCCGCTTCCGGATGGCTTATTTGTAAATAGGTGATAATTAATGCACCACAATCATGTAAATTTACGTATATAATACCATGGTAACTTTGACCTTCGGGGAGGGGAAGAGGCGTTGAAAGATACCTGATTTTTGTCTGTAAATAGCATGTTATTTTTACGCACCGCAGATCTAATAAGTTATGCACAAGCACCGTGGTAACGTTGACCTGAGGAAGGAGGGTTGTTGAAGTATACACCAGTAATTTCTATGTAAATAACATGACAGTTTTTGAACGACAAACCTGATAACTTACGTTTAAAAATCATGGTATCTTGGGCATTAACATTTAACAACCCGATATGTTTAGCATGAGTAGCCTGGTAAGTTTAGTGTGAATTACCTGATAAATCTAGCACGAGTAGCCTTGTACCTCCAGCATGACCAGTCTTGCTTCAGTTAAGACAAACTTAGTTATATGTATACAAATTAGATGTCAATCAATAAATCTGCTTATATGATTTGTTGGTCCTGTCCGCCTTGAAAGGGAGGTCTTGAGTTCAACTCCTGCTTTGTACACATTTTTTAAAGGAGAACAAGATAGGCAGTTCAGATCTGTCCCTAAAAGCGGGATGTTAGTCGCGTCCTTTTAAAAACTTGATTAAACATAGCAAGGTTTGTCTTTTAGAAAAATATGCCTTATTTCCAATTTTTATTTTGCGAGGGTAATAGCCTTTTTTTGAAACAAAAAGTATAGTCATATGCAATTTTGATCTATATACTCAGCTATTTATTAATCTTCCTAGTTTACCTCTTTATTAATCTACATACTCCGCCTTCACTGCGCACTCTGAGACGTCCACGTGTTTGAGTAGCGCGCGCGTACGTGCCGGTGGAGGCTGCTGCTAGGAAGCTGGGATCGAGGAAGATGAAAGCAGACGCATGGAAGGATAGGGAGAAGCATCCAAAAGCTAGCCAAAGTCGGCATGGATCGAAGGCAGCTAGCGCGCGCATAGGGTGAGCCTGAGCCAGGAAGTCAGAGATGCTTTCTTTCTAGTACTACCCCCATCCCATAGCTTTCGATCATGTGCATGGCACGAAAAGCAGCCGTATTATATCCAGATCAGATGGCCCGGCGACGGTACGTGTGAACCTCTTTTCTTCTTCTTCTTCTTTTCTTCCCTGGTTGGCCTTTCCAACAAGATAAGAAAACTAGAAAAGCTCATCGTCTCGGTGCATGCATGCATGCACGCACGCACGCACGGCGCGGGGAGGGCGGAAAAGAATGGGAATGCCGTGCCCGTGCGTGCTACACGTACATGGGCAGCCTCGCATGTGAGATGAGTCGACGCACATGCATGGATGCCAAAAGTTTGGGAGGAAGTCGATCGATCCACCCCGATCGATGTGATGTGATGTGATGCGGACCGTGCAGTGAACGCCAGCATACGTGTGTGCTTCGTTGGGGCGCGCAGGGTACGCCATGTCGATCGACCGGCACGTCGCCTCATCGTGGAAAAACGTTGAACCCACGTGCACCAGCACCACCGATCGACACCTCTCTTCTCTTCGGTACATATGTTATGCACCGTCCATGGTAATTACGTGAACTTCACCGGACATATGTGTCTTTACTTTGAGAAGAAAGGATGCGTGGATGCATGGGGTTGATTAACGTGGTAGTGGTGGTGTAATGATGAGCGTGACGCCGACGGCCGGCCATGGCCCAGGGCACAAGTGTCCGGCTGTCCGCGATCACGGGGAACTAAGTCGAGCCGTGCACGCCGGCGTGCCACGCCCGCCCTACGTACGCGCCGGGGACGGGATGAGATGACGCGCCGGGTCGGTCGATGGGTCAACCTGCCCCGCGCTGCGCTGCGCGGAGAGCACGTTGTGCGAGCGACGTGTGCGGCTCTCCGTGCGCCTCTTATCGCCTTCTTCGAACCGCTAAATTTTCTAGGGGAGCTGCTGCTGCTGTCTCATGCCCTGCCAAGCACTCGTCGTGTCTAGAGAAAAAATGGCTACAGATATTTTGTGCCCGGTTACCAAAACAAAATGTCAAGACAGTTTGGGAAAGATATAGTGCGCACTGGATTTTTAAGTCAAACTTTGTACTACCTCGCAAAAAAAAGTCAACTTTGTAAATTTTTATAAGGTTTATAGAAAATAGGGGAGCTGCTGCTGCTGCCAAGCACTCGTCGTGAATGCCCTGCCAAGCACTCGTCGTGAATGAATACAGAAAAATGGCTGGAGATATTTTGTGCCCAGTTAACAAAACAAAATGTGAAGACAGTTTGGGAAAAATATAGTGCGTGCTGAATTTTTAAGCGAAACTTTGTAAATTTTTATAAGGTTTATAGAAAAAATCATCAATATTTAGAACATCAAATAATTAAGTACCATTAGATTTTTATGAAACGTTTTTTGAGTGGACATTATGAAATATATTTTCATGTGATATATATTAGTATTGTAGATATAGATAAATTTTCCCTAAAAAAGATATAGATAGTTTTCTCTATAAACTTGGTCAGAGTTTGGGAAGATTGACTTTTGTGAAACAAAAAGACACTGTATTATAGGACAGAGATGGTATAAATGAAGAAACACATAGAGTCACCCGTTTGGAACAAAAGATTTTACAATTGTCATAGAAGTGCAACTCTAAAAGAATTCCCTATGGTGTGCTTTGAATTATAGTGTTATAAATGATTCGAACCAGAATAGCGATGATGCGCTCGCGTCGGCGACCACCAACACATTTGCTATGTGTCCTCATGGGCCCCATGCGACACTCTTCCCCCTGCCTCATCCTCCCCATGTCGGTTTGGTCCTCACATTTTCTTTCTCCCCAACCCGAGGGCGCACACACAAATCCTCGCCGATCAACCACCATTTTACAAGCAAGCTTGTCGTTGTTGCCATCATGTGTTGCCCTTGGACCGCCGCGCCACTAGGCTATTGCACACATCGAACCATTGTGCTGCAAGGCTACTTTCATGCATCTGTGGCCTCCCCATGGTTCTTCTTAGATGTTGCAAAGGTGCAACTGAGAGAGGGAAAGGATCCCGACAATGAGGAAGAGGGAGGAGGGGGACATTGTTGTTGCAAGGGGTACCGGTTGTGCAAGGCCCATTCAACGATGCTTCCACTACAAGGGGGACACTTGCTGGTGCTGCAAGGCTAGGGGCTGATTGTTGCAAGCTTGAGTTCGTCGTCCCTCATTGCTGGAAGATGGTCATTGTGAGTCGGGATGCATGTTCCTACGAGCGGTTGGTGGATCCTATGAGCCGGCGCCACTGCTGCAAAGGCGAGCTGCCCCTACTTTGTACCACCTCTATAACGCTCACTAGCATAGTTGCAAGAGGTCCTCTGCTATTGCAACGATTTGCTTCCTTGGTGGCAAACACACGTCAAGGCAGAGCGGCGCCCAACGCCTAAGGGTTCACATAGGCGTGTTAGGGTGGACGCGCGCGCGGGTGGGGGAGGATTGGCTTTTAAATTTCGTACATAAACCATTCCGTTCCTTCAAATTTTAGTGGATTCTAAACATCTCGTCAGTTTTTTACTTTACTTGATAAGCACAATGCAGCATGTGTTTTCATCTCTCTTCTTGAAAATATACAAAAGTTTTTTGAAACCAGGTTATCGTAATCCACCATTCCACCTCGATACCAAATGACAGATGTAACCTGAGAGTATCTTGAGTAGAGTCACCATATTGATTGCCTCCATAATGCTATGAAGCACACTCCATATAGTAATATGGAGGCTATCGGCGAGATGCGTAAAGTCAGAATCGTCACACGTGGCTTCCAACGGTGGCATGTGTTTTGAGATCCCAATTCGCCCACTCATTGAGGAGCGTGGGATCCTCATGCGCGGCTTCCAGCGCGTGACACTCCTCTTCCTCGGCTAGGAGGGCGGCCGCCTCATGCGGTTCCTCCTCGACCAGGATCCGCTTCTCCTCCTATGCAATCTGCCTGTCCGGCCATAGAGGAAGCTGCAGGCGACGAGGATACGAGCTAGATCATTCATGGCGATGACCTTTTTATAGCTGCAGCCTGCAGGCGGCAGGGAAAAGTGGCTGAAAACATGGCTGTAATTGTCGTGGGCAGTTGGCATGCGACGGCCGTCATCTTTAGCTCGCTTCCAGATGAGATTGGCGTCTACCCATCCGCGCCATTAGCAGTGATGGAAGATTGGCCATGTACGAGGATGAGAAGGGGTGATTTCCCTTCCGCGCGAGCGGTTGACAATAGAGCATGCTCCAAATCAACGCCTCACAACCTTCAAATACAGAGGCTTGCCGGCTGTATTTGAAGCGCGTTTCAAAATTATGATGATCGGGAGGGCGGAGTGGCGACTCTTCTGAACCGTCTATTTCGATCAAAATTGCCGAACCAATGGTCATTATGTCGATCCGGCCGATATGCCGAGTCATTTAGGGTTGCACCGAGCGAGTGTGCGTCGCCGTTCACCCGCTCGAAGGTTGGCGTCGACTTAATATAAAAAGCTAATCCTCAGAAAAAAAACTTTATATAAAAAGCTTAAAATGCACACTGATTGCGTTTTAGCAAGTTACGATAAAGAAAAAAAAGGCACACGCGAGCTCCTCGGATACTTCTGCAGGGCGGAGTGGTTGTGCACAAGTGGAGTTTACCGCCATCCATCGATCCGTTAATAAAAGGAGGTCATGGCCGTTCTTGTCATTTCCTCCCGAGGCTCAACCCCTCCTCCCAATAAATACCCAAAAATATCACCACCCCTCCCTCCGGAGAGAGAGAGAGAGAGAGCGAGAGGAGGCAACGAACTGAACGCGCACGGCGACACATCTGGCGGTACGCTTCCTTTGGCTCCCAGCGCTCCTCGTACGCACGCACGCACGCGCGAACACGCCCTGGGGCGCCTCGCCGGCGGTGGGGATGACGAGGCGGTGCTCGCACTGCAGCAACAACGGCCACAACGCGCGGACCTGCCCCGCCCGCTCCGGCGGCGGCGTGAGGCTCTTCGGCGTGCACCTCACGTCGCCGCCGGTGGCCGCGATGAAGAAGAGCGCGAGCATGAGCTGCATCGCGTCGTCGCTCGGCGGCGGCGGGTCCGGGGGCTCGTCGCCGGCCGCGGGGCCGGGGGGCGGCGAGGGCGCGCCGGGGTACGTCTCCGACGACCCCATGCACGCCTCCTGCTCGACCAATGGCCGGGCCGAGCGCAAGAAAGGTACCACCAAGATCTTCCCTCAATGCCTCGTTTGCTCGTATCTTGCTTATTATCTTCCTGTTCCACGGTAGAACATTCCCTCTCTCCTCCTCGGCGAATTACCTCGTTGAGCGACCGAGGAAAATGGCGTCTTAGTTTCCGCCATTAGCGCCCCGTACCGTCTCCGCATCTGTTTGCTTCTGGTTAACTCATCGCCTTCAGGTGCATCTACCTACCGCGGCGCCTCATGCAGCGCTTAGCGTATGGATGAATAAAATAAAACCTGCAGCTAGGAGAGGAAAGAGACGATTTTCTTGTCGTCTCCCCCAATTATTTAGTGTTTTTAATCTCTAATCATTTAGTTAGCTTCCTTCAAATTCTGTACTATATTGCTTCAGGCATCGCATCTTGTGCACGAGAGAAAACATAATTTTGTGGGTTAATCGCATAGTTCACCCTTCTTTTTAGTTCCTCGTATACTTTCGCTTCTCCGGAGATTCATATGCAACCAAGATGCCATACTAATGATAAGCAAACCTCCTTTAAATATCAAAGCGTGCCAAGTCCCAATTCCACTGAAGAAACCAACAAGCGCTCCAAAAGTTTTCTATTTTTTGTGTTTCCTATAAGAAATTATTTTGAATGGGTGTCAATAATTTGAACACATGCTTAGAATTTGTTTGTTTGCCTGCTGATACCATTGTTGCCATGCGATATTTATGAACCGTCCAGAATAGCCGACACAAATCAACACAAACGTACTACCTCCATATCTTTTCTCACCTGATTAACTAGCATGCACATGTGCATCACACACAGGGCCTGTGTAGATCACATTGCGGAGCGACAGTGACTGGCCACGAATAAAGAGCCCCACAAGTCCCGCCCTGATGTCTCTTTGACCTTTATTTAATCACCTGATCCTAAAAGAATCTAGCCATATTAATTTCCAGCTGGTTTGACCAGTCCTAGATGTCTGCAGTGATATGCTATTTTATTGTATGATTGTACTCCCGCCCTGGGGTACTTTATTATTGGCACTTGGCTTCAAAGGGACTGTAGGAGCCAAGTGCCCTTTTAGTTGCTTATAGACTAAGGTAGGTCTGTTAGAGTGTTAGATGTCAGCTTTCCTTTTCCTGTTGTGATATTGTATTTTGGTGCTAAGTCTTCTGTGCTAATGGTTCTGAAATTGAATGAAATATGCCGCTACAAACATAAGGAAAATACTTATGATGGAGTGCCCTTGTTTTATATGGGGCAACATCTTAGTTGATATAAAAGTGCCTACCTCTTGCATGACCACATCATGTAATTGTGCTGTGCTGTAGAACTTTCCAGTTGAATCACTCATGAATTCAAACAAGGGAGATTTAGTGGGACAGCGATACAGATTAAGTAGGTGACACTTTCTTTTCTGCTTTAGTCATTCAGGAATGCTAGAATGGTTCTTTCGGTCTGTTTCACATTTTGCTTTTGGACGTTGTGGTGGTGTGGAATGGCGCATGAACTTTGTGACCGACTGCGTAGAAAGCTGAGGCCAGACACAATGGTTTTCTGAACTGACTTTTTCTTTTTAAGGTAACAAAGCCAAAAGCTCGTGGTTTATATCAAGTTCAGATAGCAATGCTGATTTTCTTTTTTGAAATGTACATGGGCAAGTCTCCTTCTCTATGTTATTATTGTCAGTGCAGCTTCCAATCATAGACCTATTTGTGCTTCAGGTACACCTTGGACTGAAGAAGAGCATAGGTTGTTTCTACTGGGTCTGCAGAAGCTTGGCAAAGGAGACTGGCGTGGGATATCTCGTAGTTTTGTTGTCTCAAGGACCCCAACTCAGGTGGCCAGCCACGCCCAGAAGTACTTCATTAGACAGACAAACTTCTCAAGACGGAAGAGGAGGTCAAGCTTGTTTGACATGGTCCCGGAAATGGTATGCAATTTTTTGCTGTGCATAATAACAGGGATTATCTGCCTTCTCCACATATGTTAAACTATGTGCTGATACTTGTGCTTTCCTCTTCAACCTGAAGCCAATGGATGAGTCCCCTGATGGCGCGGAAGAGTTTACGCTCTGCACCACTCAAGATGAAACAACAAGTTCAAATAAACTTTCGCTGTTTCATCTCGGGCGACAGAAGGAAGCAGAGTGTGATAAAGATCTGCCAACTTTGCAACTAAGGCAGCACGAGGAATCTGAATATGCAGGGCCTTCATTAGAAGCACCAGATTTGGAGATGAACAATGGTGTATCATTCAAGGCCGCATCTGTCTCGACAGTTCCAGCGTTCTACCCTGCATTGCTCCCTGTTCCACTAACACTTTGGCCTGCGAACGTTTCTAATGTGGAAGCAGCAAACGCAACCCATGAAGTCCTAAAGCCCACTCCTGTAAATTTAAAGGAGGCAATTAAGGCGGATGAGGTTGTCAGTATGTCCAAGCTCAGCATTGGTGGGGGTACCTCTGGCTCAATGGAACCTTCTGCTCTTTCCCTTCAGCTTACCGGGCCGACAAATACAAGACAATCAGCTTTTCATGTGAGCCCACCAATGACTAGAACTGACCTTAGTCAGGGAAACAACAGCCCAATCCATGCAGTTTGAAGAGCCATGGAATGGGCCTTCCTGGTCAAGTCTTACAGATTGTATTAATGGTCCTGATACTCTATAATGTTGCGTAAGCTCCTGCGCTTGTACTTTTGTACCGTAACAGCTTCTAAGCTAATGTATCACCATCTTATTTATTTTTTCATTAATAAAGGTAGAGTCACACATGTCAATGAAAATATCCTATATGCCTGTCAGTAAACTCACACTATTGCTACCTTTACTGATACAACTTCAATACTTTGGAGATTTTTGTATGCAAACTTTATAATTAGACATATGACTTCTTTCAGTCTACAAATTTACATATCTTTGTGGGTTTACTAATAAAAATATATATTAATATTCCTGTATTTTCTTTCGAAATTTGACAGATCTGCTTGAAACATAAAGCTAATAGAATGATTTATGTAGGTTGTTGGCATATATGTTTTTGTAGACTGTTAAATTCCTCGACTTTTTGTTTGAAACTGGGTTGTTGGTATATTAGCTTTTACTCCCTCCGTAAACTAATATAAGAGCCTTTAGATTACTAAATTAGTGATCTAAACGCTCTTATATTAGTTTACGAAGGGAGTAATTACCAAGGGATGGAGATTTTGAAGTTTTGCTGTTCCTTTTTCTGTATTCGTCTTTGTTTGTGTCTTTGTAAACTTGATCCTCAGGAGGGAGGGCTTTACCCTCTCTTCCTATTTTTTCTTTGCTTGTAATTTCGTCTCTCCTCCCCCCATATGTAACTCTGTCCTCATGTAACCGCTCCTCAATTGGTAATAAAAGTTCAGGTAGGCGTAAGCCCACCGTTGACGCGTCAAAAAAAAAAACCCCCGCACAATTAGTGACTTGACTTCAGCACAAAAGTCGCTGTTTTGTGCAAATTAGCATCCACACAAGTCATGGTTCTGTAAAATAGTGGCACAATGGTTGTCGTTCTGTACAATTTACTCAGATTTTTGTTGTTCCTGACCACCAGGCACCAGCAAGAGAAGGGCTGTCAAAGTGTCCAGTGATGCCCACAAGAACTCGCACAACCGTAAATCTGGCTGCCACAGCTAGTGGCAAGCCAACATTAACAAGTGTGAAGGCAAAGAATTGCATCAGGACAGAGTGTCGAAATGCATAAAAAATAATAATCCAGATGTCATGTGTCTTATGAATGCGCTTACAGGGGAATTATATTTGCTACTACCCAGTCTGAAAGTCCCAAGTATTATGACAATACTTTCTTGTGATGAGAATCAGTCTAAAGAAACCACAGGGGGCATCCAAACATGCGCATCGGAAAATCAAACACAAACAAACTTGAACAGAGGTACCAGCAACCTACAAAACGCGGCTATTTCACATACACATAGGCATTCAGAAATGACATCGACATCCAGATAACAAACATCCTATAATACTTAATTAGTTAGGAGCGAGGACACCCCACCAAGAGAAAGTGCTATTCAGTCACCTTCATACTCAACGTCCTCAGCTGCCATGAACTCCCACGGGAAGCAATTTGGACCCAAAAGGCTTATGGGGATGTCCAAAGTCGACCAGGTTACCTTCACCTCGATAGTGACCAGCCCAAGCTTGAAAACGGAGACATGGTTTCCATGCTTTTGAACAGGGAAGGTGCAGCTACGACTGAAAGCGCAATCACCCGAGCCACCAGTCTGATCGAGCATCAACGATACGAGCAACTGACCTCCCTTCGCCACGGCAAGCACAGTCCTGCTCAGCTCAGACGCCTCGGCGGCGACAACTCCGTCAAACAGCTGGATCTGCGCGCTCAACTCCTTGGTGTAAAACAATGCTGCGTTCAGCCTTATCAAGCCACCGTCCTGTGCCAGCTCTGATATCCCAACCTGCACGGTGGCCTCCGCGGCGCCCCTCATAAGTGCATAGGTTATGTCCACCGCCCCGCAATCGCCATCGATCCGTCTTTTGTTCTTCGTGGCATGTCTCGAGGTTATGTCGTTGAAGCATGCAACACAATCGATGAGCTGTAAATCATCTTCTGCTTCTCCGAATCCTCTCCTGACCTTCATGTCGAACTCAATCAGCACGGGAGCCCCCATTCTGATGCCCCTCTTAGGGCCGGTCATTTGCATAAGGCCGTCATGCTCCACGACGAAAGGACCATCCCTTGTGCGGTTGAAGATGTAGTTATGCATAGGGTTCAAAAGATCCCTGACAGCCACGTATCCGTACAACTGGACTGGGCCAGTAACATGTGAAGAAGTGTAAGCTAGCTTCAGGGAGAATATCTGCAGCATGGTGCGAAAATGTTGCCTTTCACAAACCATCCCGTCAGGCATGCAAGAGGCTAACGGCTCGGTCATCATCATTGGCTCCAGACAAGCTGATTGAGAAGCAATGGGAATCGTACATGCAGTAGATTATAAAAATTGTTAACCCCAAAATTTCAATTAAAAGGAGATGAAGAGAACTAGTGGCAGGATACATAGATTGATGCAAGCAAGGCTAGAAAGTGGAATCAAAACAGAAATATGATAATACTAAGCTTACAAATTATCAACGCAATATTATCGATATCCTGAAGTTAGGTAAAAAACATATATCAAGCACAGTTTGCACTAACTGTGCATATATATTTCTGAAGTTCAGTCACAAAATAAATTGACGACTAGAGAAAATCAGAGGAAACTAAATATTTGGAGCATTTGTCCTTCATGAGAATGAGAAAGTTCGAACATTTGTGCAGAATATATAAATGCAAGAGCTTTCTCAAATATAGCTGCACAGTTCTTTTTAATCTAGAAACTGTGACTATAACGTGGTCTCTTTAGGGTAAACAGTACAAAATTTGAAAACAGTGGGTCGAGATTGATTTAAATGGGGTTGGATCCTCACACTCATCCAAAAAGACAATCTTGATTTAATATTAGGCAAGTTAAATAAAAAAAGAAATACAGTGCAATCATGAGGACCCATGCGTTTAAATGGTCTATAAATAACAGAAACAAGTGATTACAAATGCTCAGTAGCGCCATTTCTTGAAATCATATAGCATCCCTACTTCGATCAATAGGTGCCGTGGGTTTTTTAATCAACAGAAACAGTGCATGTAGATGCTCTTAGCCATCTTTTTAGATCATATAGCACCTCTACTTTAATACCATCCGTTCATTAATTTTCAGAGAAGTCAACCTTATCTGTGTTTAACCAAGTGACCAAGTATATAGAGAGTAAAATATCAATAACTGTAACACTAAAATAGTATCATTTAACTTTTTAAACACATCTTATATTTTGGAACGAGGAGAGTATATAGTATGTATAAAAGAGGAGCTTTTAGGATTTTGGCCACAGTATAAAAGAGGTGCTTTTAGGATTTTGGCCACAGTACTATAAAAGAGGTGCTTTTAGGATTTTGTCAAAATCTTGAAAAATGCAGAGGTTGATGTCTCTGGTTTTTACTGAAACAAATATTATTTGAGTTGTTGCTGGTTGTAAGGTGTAAACTAAATCGTTTGTAATGTTTACTTCTAAAGGTCGCAGTCATGAAGTGAAACCTTAGTGGTCTCCTAGTACATACAGAAAGTTTAAGGAAACTGGGAGCCAACCTCCTACATCGGAAAAAATAAATGATTTGGCAAAACCAAAAACCACATATAGGAGCCATTCAGCAATCATATAAGATGAAAAAATTACGTACGTACTCTCGCTGGTATCTTGGAGGCGATAGACTTTCGTCCAATAACCGTTGCTTCTGAAGATAGAGCCGTCACCATGCTTCAAGTGGCGAATGAGGCTGGCACGCATCACGCCGTCGAGCGGACGGCCGTCCTCACCCAATGGCACTCTCCTCTGCGGAGCCCCCGCCGACGCGACGGCTCGCGCGCTGCCGCTCTCCATCTTTCTTCTCTTCTCTTCGGTTGAATCTTCGTCGCCGAAGGTTACTCTGCTCTGGGAGGACTTCGACGACGGGACGGCCCGCGCGCTGCCGCTGTCCATCCCAGCCTCTTTTCTTTTCTTCGATCGGATTGTCCTCGCCCCCAGTCATTCTAGTAGTACGTTTTAACTCCGCAGGCACCGATCGACGACGCCGCTTGTACGCCGCGGCTCCCCATCACTTTTTCCCCCTGGTTTGGATTTGTTTGGTTAGGGTTTGGGTGCGTGTCTGATTTGTTTTTTCCTCCACGTACAAAACCCTAGAGATCGCTCTCTTTTGTGCTCTTTCGCATATCGGCTAATGTTTGTCCTTTTTCTTTTTTGTTTTCACATTTTCTTTGTTTTCATTTTTACATTGTGTATAATTTCTAAAATAAATGTTTTTAAAATAATTCCGAATATTGTACACTTTTATGAATTTTTGAGTTTTTCAATTTTTTTAATCAATGACATTATTCAAAATATGTTTTTTGGTGTCTACTTTTCTTAATATACATTGTACATTTTCTGTATACATCACAAACATTTTTCTATACTCTTTGCACAATTTTAAATGCATGATTAATGATTTTTTCAAAAAAATTGAAGATTTTTATGAAAATGTGTTAAAAATTTCTCGAAATTGAGGTATTATTTATTCTAAGTAATTTTATATTTTGAAAATATGAAAAGTAATTTCTTTCGAAAAACTAACTAACTTCTCCCAAACTCACGGCTGCTACTGCTCACGAGCGGTGACCCACCAGGCCCATTTATGAGCCGATGCGGGCCAGGGCTTGCTCCAAATCGTGCACCTTGTCTCCCACATGACGAGCGACATGAGCCAGCCGAACCAAGGGAACAACAGCGCATGCGCATGAGCCGTAATCAATGACATCATAAATTCATGAACATTTAAAT
Source organism: Triticum aestivum (assembly GCF_018294505.1). Taxonomy (NCBI): domain Eukaryota; kingdom Viridiplantae; phylum Streptophyta; class Magnoliopsida; order Poales; family Poaceae; genus Triticum; species Triticum aestivum. Next base: position 64,771,160 of record NC_057802.1, read on the forward strand.
AAGTATTTAACACTGTTTAAAATTTACCCCGCTAAAAACACTGTTTAAAATTTATGTGAATATTTCTTAAAAGAGATTCGTATTATTTAAATCCTCAAATATTTTTGGTTCATGTATCTTATAATATTAAAAATTTCCTAACAAATACCAACCGAAACCAAAAAAAGGTGGATGAAAAACCAACTGAAATGAAAAAATCACTGAAAACCATACGCGCATGAAGCGCTAGATGGACTGCTGGCCCACAACGCATTGTAGGGGTTATTCGCTCATAAAGAATGGAATAGGAGTTCCCAGGAAACAAAAGCCCAGTTCATGAACTTTGAACAATCATGGAATGCGGAAATCCAATTTGGCTCTAGGGAGCAAATGCTCCTGCTCACCAAAAATATATTTTGTAATTGTCATTTTCTTAAAAATACATGTGTTTATTGTCACACCCAAATGCTATCCCTAAATATTTAGGGCGAAAGCTTAAACATTTCGATCTGTGAAAAAAAAAATCAAACGTTCAACTGTTGCCTCCAAATGTTACACCTTTTCGCATGAAAATTGTCAAGCACATTTGTTACACTATCATGAACATCTACAAAAAAAAATAGAATTCTTAAAATTTATTTACTATTTGTTTTGAATTTACTGTTTATCCAGGAGCCAAAACAACACTCCCCATGGAATGAGCCTTCCTTGTCAAGTCTTGCAGGTTTTTCTTTCACAAAAAAAGTCTTACAGGTTTTTCTTTCGCAAAAAAAGTCTTACAGGTTGTATTAACGGTCCAGATCTTTTTACTTTTGTACTGTAGGGCCATCTCCTAAAAAGGCTCTCAAAACTCTGTATATATATTTGGATTGAAGTGTTCGGACCACTTTTACATTCCAATAAGACCTCTATATATTCGTGGATCAGTTTCCATTGTCCATTTTCTGGTATCTGCAGTAAGTTGGGAGAGGGGGGGCTATGCGGGTGTCCGGACATCCACTTGACCAACAAAAAGCAACCACGTGGTCGTCCTTTCTTTCTCTCTCTTCTCCTAACCGCACACCACACACATATCCAACTAAAGAAACCACATGCATGGCCACCTCTCTCCTCCCAATCGGACAAATGAGACTTATTTGTGAATAAGCATTCGGCTCCTTCTCGTATCATGGCTGCAGATCACGTCCGAACTGGTCCGCGAACATTTGAGGTGTCCGTTTTGGGGTTTTGCATTGGAGATGCCGTCACGACTTTGTTTTTGTGGAGTATTTTTTATTAATATAAAGGTAGAGATATACATGTGAATGAAAATACCCTACAATTTGCCTGTCATTAATCACAGTTATTTGTTACCTTTACATATATACCTTACATGCATAATTAACAGTTAGACATATGACTTCTTTCTGTTTAAACCTACAAATATATTACTCCCTCCGTCCCATAATATAAGATCTTTTTTGATACTAGTGTAGTGTCAAAAATGCTCTTATATTATGGGACTGAGGGAGTAATATATCCGGGCTTACTACTATTTGTTTAGTATGACTGTATTTTTTTTCTTTCAAAATTTGACACATCTGCTTGAAAGATAAAACCTTTTAATTATCGAGGTATGTCAATTTTGTGACGAGGGATATTGTTTTCGTGACCACTTCATTGGCTTCATGGGGACTGAGGCGACGCGGGAGGCGCCCGCGGCGAACGCCGCGAGCCGGCCGCCGGTGCCTGCAGACCCTTCTACGAGGCGTGTCGGGGGACGATTCTGGGTCCTCGCGGCCTCGGACGACGAGGAGGACGACGACGGGGATCCCGCCGGCCGACTACTCACCGACGCCATCCGACGTGATCTGCGAGGCGTTCAGCCCTAGGTACTCGGAAGAAGAGGTGGCCACGTTGGTCGACGACATTGTGTCGGGCGATGATCTGGCGCGGATCGGGCTGCGTACCGAGGATAGGGTGGAGGTTGTTCGCCGGAACATTCACCGGAGGACGGCGGCGACTGCGATCCGGCCTTGGAAAGGGCCTCTACCTAAGGTATGCATCCAACCCTTGACTTTGTCAGATTTTTTCCCGCAAGATGCTTGGACTCGGGTTGTCCGTAAGAAAAAGAAGAGGAAGGGGAGATCGGAGACAGCGCCGCCGGCGCCGGAGATCAGCACGGCGGCTGTGATCCGGGCTGCTCGTTTGAATTTCATCTTGGGCCGAGAGGGGGCTGTCGATGAGCGGGCCGGCTGTGAGCCCGTGCGTGGGTATGAGGCCCAACATGGGGGAGCTGAGGAGGGGCTTAGTGGACCGAATTTCAATGGGTATGTGGCCCAGGAAAGTCTGGACGCTCCTGCTGTGCATATCGGGCCATGCAGGAACGACGATCGTCGCGATCGCTCTTCCTTGCCGCCGCCTAGGGTTGCGAAGCGTACGGCGGTGCCTGGCTTCCCTCGGTGCGGACCTGGCCGTGCCACTCGCATTCCTCCTCTCGCCATGGCTGGGCGGGGGAACGCTCCTTCCGCCGATCCGAAGAATCCTGCACTACTAGAAAAAGGCTTACTAGTGGCGCACCAGTTTTGCCTACTAATGGCGCACGCCACTAGCACCACGCCACTAGTATTTTTTACTAATGGCGCACACTAATGACGCACCAGGCAGTGCGCCATTAGTATAGGCCACGGTGCGCCATTAGTATGCCTCCCAGGGGGCCATATATACCCATGTGCTTTGCCATACTAATGGCGCACTGCGGGGTGATGCGCCATTAGTATCCTTTGGCATACTAATGGCGCACTGCTGGGTGATGCGCCATTAGTATCCTCTGGCATACTAATGGCGCACTGCGGTGTGATGCGCCATTAGTATCCTTTGGCATACTAATGGCGCACGTTGGTGTGATGCGCCATTAGTATGTATATTAGGGATTTTTTTTCTTTTCTGATTTTTGCACAGATTACAAAATATATTATTGGACAGAATATAAGCAGCACCACACAGCAACAGCAGATTCATCGAATACAATAGAAGATTAGTCTCCGAATACAATTCATCATATTAGTCTCCGAATTCAAAAGACCGAACAAAGATAGAACATTACAAGTCTCGAGACCGCGAGTAGCGAGTTTGTCTTCACATTACAAGTCGATATCGATCATCTAAACTACCATCACATAGAAGAGAGCTGCGGTCATCACGATGAGCATCATCGCGATGAAACTGGTCTTCATCCGGTTCCTCCAACGCTCCCTCCTCTCTCCCGCTAGATAGCGCGCGTATCTAGATTCCGCCTCCGCCCTAGTGGTGTACCCTTTGTAACTGTTACCGCTGAAACGGTGAACCTGTCTCCGACACTCCTCCCAGTCGTCGTAGACTCCGGGAACCTTACCCTTGTACACGACATACGACGGCATCTCTATGCACTAGCCAAACAACAGACAATACATAAGCAATATATAAGTATGCAACAAAAGGATCGGAAGAGAAAAGCAAGACATTAATAGCACGATTCATGGTCCTACTAATAAATAGCATCGATTACATCTAAGTTGAACGACTGTCCAAACCAAAGAGACATACAAGTTCATTAAAGTTTAATTACAACATGAGCTAATCAATGTTTCAGAACTACACATAGCATCACTACTTTCGACTCGACTCATGGGACCGGAGCGTGGATGAAGCCGCCGTCTGTCGTGATGGTCATGAAGTCGCGGGCGTTGTCAGCCTGCATTTGTAGCGTTGTGTCTATCTCACTGTTGGACGGTTGAAATTTGAGGTAGAACTGCCCCGAGGTACGAAGGACATCTTGATGGATGATTTCTGCAAACTCCGACTGGATGCGAAAGAATTCTTGTCGGATGTCCGCGTCCTGGATTGCCGCCAAGCTTGCGGCCCAATCTTTGAGATTATTTGGTAGCAGAAGGTGATTATGGTCCCGCACGATCGCCCGCATGTGATGGAGGGCGTAGTAGGCATCCTTCTGACCGCCAGGCGGCTGCTTGACGCAGGGGAACGTCGTATTGTGGGTGAACACGTGCCTGCCGTACCTACGAACTGGCCTCTTAAAGGTGCCTCCAGATGCGGCGTAGCCGGGGAGAGCATCATCAAGAACTTTCTTGATATTTGTGTAGTCTATCTTGGAGTCACGGTCCGGGTCGAAATACGTGGCCATGGAATATTTCGGGCTTAAGAGGATGAGTGTGCAATGTGTGTCACTGCACAGAACACGGAATGTTAGAAAAAAAAGAACGATCGAAATCTAAGAAATCATATGTTACGGGGCGGTTAGGAGATGACTTACTCGGGAAAGTAAGGCACGAGGAAGTTATCCTTATCTGGGTTTGCCAGAATGACGCCTTCGAGGTGTGAACTCGCGACTTGCCGGTCCCCAGCGCTGCCCAAGATCTTGGCACGCATGTAGAAGGGGTCGACTATCACAATGTCCGGGGTCTTGTCTCTAATGATCCGCATCTCCATACTCAGCGAAAACAGCCGAACGAAGGTGTAGTGCAGCGGATGAAGGTTAAGCATAGCAAAGATGTCATCAAACCGCAGGACGATCGTACCCCCGACGGCGCTATCCACAAAGCCCTTGCCCTCTGGCACCTTGGCCACGAAAACCGGGTATGCCACATCATTCTCTCTGAGACGCCGCTTCTCCAAAGAAAGAACACTGTCATGCAGACTCCGCATAGCACCGGTTGCAGCATTGAGCATATTTGTCGGTAGCATCGGCCTACCCGCCACATGCACCCTCCTCGAGATATCCTTAGGTGAAGGTGGCCCGTCCTGAGCACGGATCGTACTCGGTGCCGGCTGGCTCGCACTGGCGCCCTTGTTAGTCTTTCGTTTCCGTCCCTTCTTCCTGATCTGCTGTAATGGGATCGAGTTCTGCTCACAGACCGCCTTCTTGAGCGTGTTGGGGCTGATAATATTTGGCACCTCAGCTATCTGAGGCTCGGTGAAGGCGGCAGCTGGAGGCGTCTCCTGAGAACTGAACGCCAGACGACGCCTGTTGCAATTGGGTTTCTCCGCCGTACCAGCTAGATCGCGGTCGTCTTTTTCAGGGTTGGGTTCTTGAGAAGGAGGCCCGCAGAACTCGTCACCGTACCCATGTTCGGCAAAGTACTTATCGACGTTGGAAAATGTACCGCCGTCGTTGTCGTCGTCGTCCGGATCCTGTGCCATATGCATGTCCGGATCCTGTGCCATAGGGATGTCCGGCATGTCCGGTAGCGTTGCGGCGTTCTTGCCATGGCTTGGCGCTGGCACGACTGGCGGTCTTGTCTGTGGGGTGGTGTCCCCCGCCCCCAAACGAATCTGGCTCTTCGGCCAAAGCAGGGGCCAGCTTACACAGGCGCTGAGGGTCATCACATCATCTTCGTCGGCCCCAGCGGGTCGAATCGGAGGTAACAACTCGTCGCAGCCTGGCAGCACCCGAACCAGTTCAACCCTATACAAGGTGGGTGGCATCGGATTACCGTGGAACACGCGGTTGCCCGGTTGAACGATTCTGCCCTTGGCGACATCGACCAACTCGCCGCCCACGAAGTGCAGGAGAGTGCAAGGAACATCGGTGGCGCCCTGCGAAAACATGTAGGGCGTCAGGGATGCCCAGTCAAAGGCAAGGAGATGAAGTCATCGGCCGAGAGGCTTAGTTACCGTGATGCCGTCGAGCTCGGCTAATGTCGAGGCACCGCCAACGGCGGGCGTGCGCGTGCAACTGACGGAGGGGCCGCTTGCTGGCGAGGTGCCGGCCGGCGTACACCCGGGTGCATTAAGCTCCAATGCCCGTGCCGGCGCCGGAGACACGAATACCGCCTCCGCCGGAGACACCAATGGCGCCGCCTGCGCGTTGTGCGAGTTGCTGGCCGTGAAGCTGGGAACCGGGGGAGGCCCCTGTTGGCCGCCCGCAATCCACGTCGTCAGCCCCTGAATCAAGGTAGGCACAATGGCGGTGAGCGTCGTTCCCAGTTGTTGTTGCACTTGCTCTTGGACAATCTCCGGAATCCGCGCCACTTGTGCCTTGAGTTCTTGAACCTCGCGCGACTGGCTTTCCGAGCTGGTCTTTTTCTCCTTTCGCCCACCAGCGGTATAGTATGACGACCATTTTGTGGACAAGCCTTTGCCGGCCACACGACCAGCTGACGACGGCTTACTGAGCTTATCCTTGTTTTTCATTACGTTCAACGCCCTATTTAAAGGGGTGTCAAAAGGGGAGCTCTGAGACGACCCCGCGCTACTGCTTTCAGCCTCCTGCGGAAGGAATGTGAACCATTTAGAAATTTGGCTTCATTAATTAGAATGCAACCATATGGAGCTAATTACGCGGGGGTGTATTCCTTACCAGAACAAGCTCAAGCGCCCTGGTCTTCGGATCCGTGGTAAGCTCCTTTGTTACCGGGTCCTCCTTGTACCGGGCCCTGACAAAGTTCCTGGTCTGCTTGTCACGTAATTTCTCGAAGCGGGGCGGTAGGCCTTGCTCGGCACGCTCCGCGTCCTCCTTGTCCCATATAGGCTCCGCCACTCTGTAACCGCCGGGACCGAGTTGGTGGACCCCTAAGTTCAACTCCCGCATTTCTTTCCCCCACTGACTTGATTCGGAGGTTGCGCTGCTCTCGCACTTGATCTTGAACTCCTTGTAGTCATCTTCGCTCATCAAAGGATATTTCGCCTTGATCTTGTCATAACTATCACCTTTTTCAATCATTGCCTTCACCGTGCTTCTCCATGTAGACAGGGCCGTGCTCATCCTCGTGAGGGCGGCACTGTTCACTTTATTCCCTGAGAGGCGTGTGTTTGCAAACTCAGCGGGGAACTTGTATCGTTCGTGCAGCTTCGTGAAGAGGAGGCTGCGCAAATTCCCTCGGTCCTTATGCCTTAGGTTCTCGGTGTTGATCGAGACGGTGCTCCGGAGAATGCACCCGAGCTGAACCGAGTACCCCTTGACTACATGTTTGGGCGCCGTTGGATGCCCGTCGGAGTTCACTTCAGTAAATTCCTCCTTGACGGTGCCGAGCACGTTCGGGCGCCGGTCCTTCCGTTGCCTCTTCGGTTGGCTGCCATCTGTGCGTGCGCCGCCATCATCCGTGGTGGCATCCTCGGCGGCACCATCAGTGGTGTCATCCCCGACGCCACTAGGGGTTGTGTAGTCAGGATCGGTGTCTTCCGCGGCGTCCTCATAGCGGTGAGGTTCTTCCTCCATCTCCTGGGACAGCTCCCAGAATTGCTTGCCGCCCGAACCGCCGGCCTCATCGTTGTGGGCCATGTTTCGCTCTAAATAGGAAAAAAAGTTTGGTCAAAAAGTTGGTTATTGTCAAGGAACAAGATCATGGTCTCATCATTTAGGGTTTGTTGACACCGAGGCATCCTAAAAGCTAAGCTTTTGTCATTTAGGGTTTGTCGACGCCGAGGCACCCTAAATGCTCAGTTAAGTTTTCATCATTTAGGGTTTATCGATGCCGAGGCACCCTAGGTTGGGCCTAATCACTTGGCACTAATCACTTGGCTCTATTGCCACCTATGTTAGGTTTATCATCTAGGGTTTATCGATGCTAAGGAGAATTCTAAGTTGGGCCTAATCACTTGGCTCTATTGCCACCTATGGTTTAATGCAGCAAGAATGGCGGGGCAGTTGATCCTACTTAACTAAGTACTAAGATACCCCGGCCCATGCATTAGTCGCAAGTACCCCATATGTCCTATTTTTAGCAAAGTCATGCTAAAATTCACGGAAAATTTCAGCATGACCTTTGCTGAAAATAGGACATATGGAGTACCCGAATTTGCCGGAACGGAAGTTAATCGACATTCCAGCAAACTCAAGGGCCTCTCGGGGTACCTGCAAATTCATCACGACACAATGGTCGGAGACAAAACCCAGCAAACTAGCAAAGTTACTGACGTGTTTACAGAAATTGTTTTCTGTAAAAGATGATCATCATCTTTGCAAGTCTTTCTCAATGTGATCACAAGTAATTCAGAGGCATCACAATAAAGCAACACCCTGCACTAGCCTAAAAACAAGTGAAGTTTCACCCATATAAGAACAACTTTATAAAATCAGAGAAGTTGCTAAATTTTTGTATCCTTCATACACACTGGAGTACAATGCTTTATAATGTTCCATCATCATTACAGAAATCCAAGAAACACATGGTCTTGAGGATATTCTTTATGACTGATTATTTCAGTTTTACATGCAGATTTTGACCAAAAAACACATGGTCTTTTTAACAGTTTTCAGTTTGGACAGAATACTGAAAACTACAGTTTGGACAGAATTCCTAACACTTTGGTCTTCTAGTTACAAAACAAAACTGACATAATTCTAGATGCCATAACTGAATTTTTTACAGTAGCTCAAGTTTTGACAGTAGCTCCTCACTGTCTGTCGCCTGCAACACTTTTTATGCTAGCAGCTCAAGTTTGTGCCATTGGAGCAAATAAGCAGGAACCAACATATGTAAGGTTTCAACAAGACTCATCATCAGTATATATAAGCAGGATCTTTGTAAACAAACGAACACTAAGAGCAGAATGTTCTTGCAACAAACATTATTGTGTGACATCGAAAGGCATCACTCTGCTTAAAGGGAAGGATGACTTAAGTGGCCAGATGTATATGATTGCACCACTTGATCTGCACTTCTCTATATTATATGATGTACTGAAGAACTTGAGCAAAAAAAGATAAATAGGAACATATTTCTCACCTTGGAGGTGTTGCTGCTGCTGCACTGTCTGGACTTCACTTCCTTTACCTCCTCGGAAACCTGAAATATGCAGATGTTAGAAAGGTTCTAATTTGTATATGATGATTCTAAGAAAAGGGAAAAGGAGTATCAAGAACAGATTCACATGTCTGGCTGTTAGCCATTACAAACTTAAATTTATCTATTTCTGTATCTCACAAACTATCATAAATGAATAATAGTATTATAGTTCAGCTATTCCATGGAATAATGGGCTTAAGATTAATGAACCAACAGATGCCCTAATGGAAGTAATAACAACATGACAGCAAACAACCAACAAACATGATGGGCAGGCCAAATACTCATGTCACTTCCATTAGGGCATCATCTTCCTACAACTACTCATCTTCAGCAGCACATGATACTGCTACTGTATCTAATACAACAACATGACACTTGTTACTGTAGCACATGATACTGCTACTGTATCTACAACTACAACTACTACAACAACATAAAACTACTATGCATCATCTTCCTACTATACTTGCTACTCATCTTCAGAACCAAACAGCAGCAAAAACAGAACCAAACTACTATCCATCCATCTAGCAAGCAACTAGCACAACTCATCCATCCATCCATCAAGCATCATATACCTAACTAACATCAACATACATACATCTATCTAACATCCATTGATCCGTGTAACTAGCAGCATGAACAAGAGAGGAACAGGGAACAGTGACATGGACAAGAAGCATAGAGGCAAGGAAGAGAGGCTCACCCCAGGCCGTGGTCGAAGGAGAGCAGCCGCTGGCCACGCGCAGGAAGAGACGGCGGGAGGTGGCGGCGAGGGTCACGGCACCGTCCTTGGCTCGCCGGCTGCTGCGGAGGTGACCGGTGGCGGAGGACGGCAGGGGCAGGCGGGGTGTGGGCACGTCGGGGCTGCGCTCGCCGGCTGCTGCAGGGGCCGGAGGAGGCCCTCGCTCGTCGGAGGGAGGAGGAGAGGAGAGGAGCGCTCGGCCGATCTCGTTCGGGGGGCGCGGGGGCGGCGGGGGTGGAGTCCCGCGGGGGTCGGGGCGGCGGCGTCGGGGCAGCGCAAGACCACAGCGGCGGCGGCGTCGCCGACGGCGTGCAGGCGCGGCGGACGGAGGGGGCGGAGCAAGGGGGCGGCGGCGTACGGTTGGGGTCGAGTGGGGGATCTGGCGAGGGAGGGAGGGAGGCCACAGTGCGAGGGGAATAGGTGGAGTGGGGGGGTACATGGCGCACCTCCCCCAAGTGCGCCATAAGTACGACGATAGCAATGGCGCACCTCACCCTGGTGCGCCATTAGAATTTACTAGCCCGACTGGTCAGGTTATATTCCACCTAACCCTATCTCCATCAGAACACGCCCACTAGCCCGACTGGTCAGCACGCAGCACACACACTAGGAGGTCCTGGGTTCGATTCCCAGGCTCCCCAATTTTTGTTTTTATGCATTTAAAATGCTGTTTGATATTTATTTGTGTTTAAATATGTTCAAACTTGTTTAAATCATAACAGTAATATTTTTTTATAAAAACAGTAATAATTTTTTTAAAAATATCATCAAATTTTGAATATCAATTTTTGAAAATATAATCAAGTTTGTTTTTTTTGCAATTTTAGTTGCATTCATTTGTGACGGTGGAGCGGGCCGGGGAGGGTGCGGGGGAGAGGGTGCGGGGGGTGCTCGGCGGCGGTGGAGCGGGGGAGGGTGCGGTGGGTCGTCGGCGGCGGTGGAGTGGGGGAGGATGCGGGGGGTCGGCGGCGGCGGCCGGTGGAGCGGGGGAGATGGTGCGGGGGGTGCTCGGCGGCGAGGGGGACCGGATCTGGCGAGGTGGGATAGCGATCGAGATGGAGGGGGATCGAGATCGAGTGTCCATGAAATTTAAAAACATTCATGAGTTCAAAAAGTGCCCATGAAATACAATCGAGAAATGAAGACTACAATTTAAATATAATCGATCTTAGCTAGCTATCTGTTCACAATCTTCTTGCCCTTATTTTTCGTAAATGGAGTTCTTCTCTTGAACGGACGTCCTTTAGGTAGGGTGGTCCTGCTTCTTCTTGTGGTGTATGCTGATACTTCATCGTCGTCGTCATGTTCCATCTTCGGGTCGCCGTACTTGTCGAAGTCTTGCTCATTGGCGACTCCATCCATTCCGATGATCTTCCTTTTGCCTCTCCTCACGACAACACGACTGGGCTTTGGCGGGTCGGTAATGAAGAAGCATTGGTCCACTTGGGAAGCCAGTACCCATGGCTCATTTTTCGCGGTGACGTTCGCGCCTGCGGTCTTGGATTTGGCTTCGGGTATAACCATGGTGGTGAAATACCGGTCTTCTTTTATGACGCTCTTGGCCCATCTGACACGGAACATCGGGACCTTCTCTCCAGCGTAGCTCAGCTCCCAGATCTCCTCGATCCTTCCGTAGTATCTGTCCTTGTCGTTACCGGTGTAGGATTCCATCGTTACCCCGGAGTTCTGATAACCATCGCTCTTCATGTCCTTGTCCTCGGTGTAGAATGTGTAGCCGTTGATATCGTACGCCTCATACGTCATCAGGTTGTGCTCGGCGCCCTGTGACAAGGCGAATATGAGTTGTTCTTCCGCGGAAGAATCCTCATGTAAAGGGTACGACAGAAGCTTCTGCTTGAACCAACGCGTGAAACATGAGTTGTGCTCTTTGATTATATCTCCGTCCGTCCTCTGTTGGCCTCGGTCATTGTACGTCTTCTCAATAAACGTTTTGTGCTCTACCACCCAAGGATCGACCACGTCTATGTGTTGTAGCGCGACTAGGTTTGCTCTTTCAAAGTCGGCGAGTCGACCATCGAAGTCGACATGCATTTCGCGGCGACCCTCACGGTGACCCCATCCAGCGAGCCTGCCGAGGTGCCTGTTGACGGGCAGACCAACGGGGTTCTCGATGCCTAGATAATTCGTGCAGTAGGAGATGCACTCTTCGGTCAGAAAGCCCCTGGCTATGCTTCCCTCTGGACGTGACATGTTGCGAACGTATCCTTTGATGACACCATTCATCCTTTCGAACGGCATCATGCTGTGCAGGAACGTCGGCCCGAGTTGGATGATATCCTCCACGATATGGACCAGCAGATGCACCATAACGTCGAAGAATGCGGGCGGGAAGTACATCTCAAGCTCGCATAGTATCACCACGATCTCTTCCTGTAGCCTTCTGAGTTGCCTCACGCCAACCGACTTCCGAGAGATGACGTCGAAAAAGTTGCATAGGCCAAATAGCGTTTCACGGACGTGCGCGTCCATGATCCCACGGATTGCAACTGGAAGTATCTGCGTCATCAGCACGTGACAGTCGTGAGACTTCATCCCGCTGAACTTCTGCTTCGCTGAGTCTAGGTATCTGCTTATCTTCCCCGCGTAACCGTAAGGAAGTTTTACTCCTACGAGGCAGGTGAAAAACTGATCGATCTCCTCCTGACTTAGAGTGAAGCACGCGGGAGGGAAGTCATTTCCGGTCTTCTTCGCCTTTTTGCCTTTGCAACGACTTTCCGTGTCCTGCTTCGCCTCATCATCATCATCATCATTAGCGTGAAGCTCCTCCCTGATGCCCATTGATTTCAAGTCTGCCCTTGCTTTCGGCCCATCTTTGGTCCTCTCTGGCATGTTGAGCAGGGTACCAAGCAGACTCTCGCACACGTTCTTCGTGATATGCATGACATCAAGGCTGTGAGGCACACGGTGGATCTTCCAGTACGGCAAGTCCCAGAAAACAGACCTCGTTTTCCATACCTTCAGCAGTGGCTCTGGCGCCTTAAGCTTTCGCTTCTTTCCCGGCTCTGGCGCCTTTTGCTTCTTTCCCGGCAGTGGGCAATCTTTCCAATTTTTCAACAGCTCGTCTATTTCCTCGCCGCTCCTCGTACGCGGGCGTCTTCGGGGTTCGGTTTCACCATCGAACAGATCCTTGCGTTTCCTCCACGGGTCATCGTCGCGAAGCCACCTTCGATGTCCCATGAACACGGTTTTCGAAGACCCGGGATCTCTATCTAGCTGGCGATACGTTGTGTCATCCATGCACCTGACGCATCCAGAAAATCCGTGGACCACCTGCCCCGCGAGATATCCGTAACCGAGATAGTCGTGCACCGTCGTGAGCAGTGCGGCTCTCATAGGGAAATATTCTTTCTCTGCGGCGTCCCACGTATTGGCTGGCGTTTTCCACAGCGTGTCTAGCTCCTCTTTCAGCAGCCCCAGATACAGATTGATGTCGTTCCCTGGTTGTTTCGGCCCTTCAATTAGCATACTCATGTGAATGTACTTCCTCTTCATGCACAACCAGGGGGGAAGGTTGTACATCCACACAAACACAGGCCAGGTGCTATGTGTGCTTCTCTGGCTGCCAAACGGATTGACTCCATCGGTGCTCGCGCCCAGCACGATGTTCCTTGGATCGTTCCCAAATTCTGGGTGTTCGAAGTTCAACGCTTGCCACTGGCTCCCATCCTTAGGGTGACTCAGCATCTTGTCTTTTTTATTTATCTCCGGATCATTTGCGTCATCTTCTCGCTTCTTCTCCTCCCTATCCGCGTGCCAACGCAGGAGCTTTGCTACCTTAGGGTCCGCGAAATACCGCTGCAGACGAGGAGTGATCGGAAAGTACCACACCACTTTTCGAGGAGCTTTCTTCCTCTTCTTGTATCGAGTGACGCCGCACACCGGACATATGGTAGACTCCGCGTGCTCGTCCCGATAAATGATGCAATTGTTCATGCACACATGGTATTTCACGTGCGGTAAATCCAGAGGACACACGATTTTCTTCGCCTCCTCGAAACTGGTCGGGCACTTGTTCCCCTTGGGAAGACGTTCGTGCCAGAATGACATGTTCTCGTCGAAGCAGGCGTCGGTCATTTTGTGTTTTACCTTCATCTCCAGAGCCATGAGCGTTACTTTCAGGCGGGTATCCTCGGGCCTGCATCCTTCATACAATGGAGTAACCGCGTCTATCTCCAGTTGATCCAGCTTGGCTTTCTCTCGGGCGGCAGCTCTTGCGTTATCCGTCTGCTTGAGAAGCAGCTCTTGAATATGAGGGTCCTGCACCCAGCCCATCGATGGTCCATCGTCGTCTGCTCCGCCGGCATCTTCATCTTCATGATCATGCCCTTCGTCTGCTCCCGCATCTTCCTCATCATCATGTCCGGCATCTTCTACATGATGACTGTGTACAGCATCACCGTCGTGATCATGTCCTGGAGATTCTTCGTCTTCTCGCCCGCCCGAGCCGCGGTGGTTGTCTTGCTGCCCATCCTCATTTCTTGCCCGACCCCCATGGACGACTTCATAGTCATCTTCATCACCTTGCCACCGATAGCCATCCATGAAACCACGCAAGAGCAGGTGGTCCCGCACCTGCCCGGAATCCGGGTCCGCAATAAGGCTCTTCAGCTTGCATCTTCGACACGGACATCTTATCTCCGTCTCGTTCTTTTCAAGCATCTCGGCCTTCGCGGAGCTCAAAAACCTATTCACGATGCCTTCGGTCATCGTGCGGACCATGGTCGCCTGCGGGGTAGAGCAAAACGATATTTTAGAACCAAGAAAAAATTTGGCATGACTTTCCCTAAAAATAGGACCAAAAAGAATGCATAGTGCCAAAATTCTCGCCGAAACGGAAATGAATCAACATTCCGGCAAAATATTGGCAACTATCGCATTTCAAATACCGGTACCTGCAAACACAAACATATATGCAACACCACAAACATATGCAACACCACAAACATACATAGATCTAGCTAGGACATAAAAAGTGCATGTGCACGTTGTTGGAGGGAGAACAACATAAAGATAGCTTCCCCCTTACTTACCTATCAAAAAAAAGGGGTTTAACCACATAATTTGGATGAATTTATGGTGCAAATGAGGTGAGGAGGAGGAGGCAGCCGAGACAAGCTTGGAGGAGGAGGAGGAGAGAATGAAGTGGGGAAAGTGAGTGGGTAGGTGTGGCTGTCCAAAATATCTAGCTCGTCCCAGGTTACTAATGGCGCACCACCACCTAATGCGCCATTAGTAACCCTGGTTACTAATGGCGCACCTTCTGGTGGTGCGCCATTAGTAACAAACTTTTTTTCCAGACATACTAATGGCGCACCGTGGAACAGTGCGCCATTACTAGCTTAAACTAGTAATGGCGCACTGTCCCCAGGTGCGCCATTAGTAGTTTTGCAAAAAAGTAAAAAGTAAAAAAATATTGTAGTGGCGCACTATGTGGCTGGTGCGCCATTACTAGTTAGAACTAGTAATGGCGCACTATGCCCTGGTGCGCCATTAGTATGTCTGGAAAAATAAAAAAAAATTATTACTAATGGCGCACCGTGTGTCTGGTGCTCCATTAATGTATTTCACACTAATGGCGCACTAGCACATGGTGCGCCACTGCTACATAGCAATGGCGCACCACATGTCTGGTGCGCCATTAGTGGCCATTCCATCTATAGCCCTTTTCCTAGTAGTGCTGCGGGGGCCGGGGCGGCGCCGGCTGGCCATGGTGGCAGTCAACAAGGGCAGCGGCCGGTGCTGCCGGTTGGGCGTGGCGCACCGCCGGGGCTGAGACCCGCGGCCACTGCAGGACGTGGAAACCCGCCAGGCCCGCGACCTGCGATGGCGGTGGGTGCGTTGCCGGCTGTCGGTCGTGGCGCTCTGGGACTCCGGCCACCGCCGCCGGCTTCGGCGCTACCTACGGCTGTGGGGCGCGGCGTTGCTCCGCCGAGGCCACCGACTTCTGCGGCTGTGGGGCGTGGTGCTGCTCTGCCGAGGCCGCCGGTGCATGCTTCGGCCAATGGCCCACGGCCGGCTGTCCAGGCCACTTCTGCCGGCGTCCAGCCTCGTGCCGCGCCGCCGCCTCACTACGTCGCGAGGCCGACGCAAAAACGCTCGGGCCCAATGCAGACGAGGCAGAACGCGGTCGCTGGAGAGTCTTATGATCCGCCCCGGGGACAGTGGGGGGACGATGGTTATGATGCTTATGGGGACGGCCAACACCGTGGATCGTCATCTACGGGAGGTGGTCGTGGCTATGCCTGGCAGAGTGATGGTTCGGCTGAGAGACCTTTTCTCGGCCCTCCGGGTGGTTTTGTCGAGGGAGCTTCAGGCCCAGACTATCGGCAGAGAGGTGGTTACCGTGGTCATCGTGGTGGTCGTGGTGGTGGTCGGTACCACAGACAGTCTCCGCCACCGGCCGTGGTTGACCATGAGGCTTCTGTCGTGGCAGCTGATCCCGTTCAGTCGACTGAACTGCCTAGCCAGGCGATGGAGGTTGTGACGGCACTGGCTACCGCGGAGGTTCCTGGGACTGGAGTTGCAGCTGAGGCAGGTGACAGGACTGATTCAGAGAGAGCGTCCAAGTGGGCGCGTAAGAAGGAGAAGATGTTATGCTATCGATGTGGTGAGAAGGGTCACTTCATTGCTGAGTGTGTGGCGGAGTTGTGTGATTCGTGTGGTAAGCCAGCACATGCCACGGGGGATTGCCCGCTTCTGCGTGATCAAGTCCCGGCTCTTACAATGTATGGAGTATATTGTGCTGAGTTGATGTTCTTTGAGTCCCCGGCTGCGAGAGAGATTCCGGTGGAGACGCAGAGTTTGACCACTGGAATTGTTAAAGCTACCCAGGGAGAGGTGTCTGAGGCTCAGATTGTGCAGAGACTTCAGGAACTGGCTCCAGGTGACTTTCAGTGGGAACTTGTTCATATTGAGGACAATGTATTCAGGGTTGACTTCCCAACGGTGGATGATTTGCAGAGATTGCTGAGCTTTGGGTTGTGCAGAGTTCCTGGCACTAAATGCATTCTGGAATTTCACGAGTGGAAGAAGGTGGAGCCTAAGGGCAAGCCCCTTACTCAGGTTTGGTTGCGGTTTTCCGGGGCTCCCTCTGAGCCTTTGAAGGATGCTCGAGTTGTGGCTAGTCTGGGTATTATGGTTGGAAAAACTGAGAAAGTGGATATGGCCTTTACCCGCGCCCATGGGGTGGCCCGACTTCTAGTGAGCGTTCTGGACATTGAGTTCGTCCCAGATGTGGTCTGGACTTACAGGGGAGAGGTGTTTCCTCTTGAGATTGAGTTTGAGGATGCAAATCTGTTTGCTGAGGCGGTTAATGGGACTGATGTGGATATGCACGAGGGTGATGACAGCGCGGGTGCTAGAGGGGCACCGACTGATGAGGCTGGACGAGAGAGGTCCAACGGATCGGGTCCTGTTGCTCAGTTACCCGGGGACGGGCCCGGGGTAGAGCCGGAACCAAATTCCTCGGTGCCTATGAGTTCTCTGCGGTTTGGATCGTTTGAGTCAGCATCTGCCCCTCCCAGATTATGGAGCGACCGAGTGGAATCTGATGATGTTTTTGAGTACTCACTTCCGGTGTTGGAGTTTGATGCTGCTGATAGTCCCGTGGTGGAAGGCTTGGTGAGGACGCCTTCGGCGACGACCTTGGATGGGGGAGGGGAGGTGGAGCCTCAGGTGGCTTCGCTTTCCCCCGCTCTCCCAGTGGTCGCATTCCGGGAGATGTCGTGTGCTTCAGAGGTTGTGCCTGGGGGGGGGGGAGTCCGGGGCAGGTGGCCTCGACCTCCTCGCCTCCTATCCTGGCGCCGGCGATGCCGGCAGCGCCGACGTCGGCCGGCCATGGGGGAGGCCGTCCGGGGCAGGTGGCCCCGGTTCCCTCTTCTCCGACGGCAGCTACAGTGGCCACATCTCCTGTGGCGCCGGGTGGGGGTCTGGGGCAGGTGGCCTCGATCCCCCCTTCTCCTTCGGCAGTCACTTCGGCGACGCCCTCTGGCCAGAGGATCGGGGTGGGGGAGTGGGGCAGGTGGCCTCGATCCCCCTTCTCCTTCGGCAGGCACTACGGCGACGCCCGCTAGCCAGAGGTTTGGGGTGGTGGGAGTGCTCGGGCAGGCGGCGCCCGCACTTCCCTCTCCTGGCTTATCGTCCGTGGGGCTTGGGAGCCCGCCGCCGCCTCCTCCGGTAACTTTGGCTGACTCTTCAGCGCGAGATATTACTCGAGAGGAGGTCATTGCCTTTGGTGGGATCCCCGACCGGGTCTCTGTGGGGCGACGGATGTGTTCTCGTCTCCAGGAGCACCCGGAGGTTGATGACATGCAGCAGAGGTGCGCTATGAGGGCGTCCAAGCTTCGTGACATTGAGGTCACTACTGATATGTCAGTAAACGTGTCTAATTCTATATTGCATTTTTCTAATGAGGAGATTATAAATAATGCAACCCAATTAGGAGTTTCGCTAGGGAGTACTAATAGTGAAATTTCCAACTCGGTTAATGATCTCCTAGATTTGGAAGCGGAACGTGCTTTAGAAACAATTCGAAACCTAGCAGCGGTAAAACCCATGAATGATGCGGAGATTGATGCGTTGGGGGTCAGAGTGCTCGATAATTTTTGTGCGGATCTTGCACCATCCACTCCTGAATCTGAGGAAGAGGATGTAACTCTAGAGGATGCAGTAGCTAGACCCACTAAGCCCGGTTATGAGGACCGGATGGAGGACCAAAGTAAACCCAAACGTAAGTGGAGGCGGAAGATTTATCCCGCTTCAGCGGTTCGTAGGAGTGCTAGGATTCGGACTGCCAAAAAATTTCATGATGAAATATGAAAGGAATCTTTTGGAATAGCAGAGGTCTGAAGGACTTGGCTAAAAGAAGGTTTCTTGCTGAGGCGTCTCTTGAGCATAGATTAGATTTCATTGCTCTCTCCGAAACTGGTAGGGATAATTTTGCGCCCCAGTTTCTCAACACTTTATCGGGTGGTGTCGATTTTGATTGGCATTGCCTTCCTCCGCGAGGAAGATCGGGTGGGATCTTGCTTGGAGTGAGATGCGATTCACTGGAAGTCCGAAGTGTAGTGATGGGTGACTTCGCAGTTAAGTTTCGGGCCAGGTCCAAAGCTGATGGGTTTAACTGGGCTTTGGTGGCGGTTTATGGTGCCGCACAACCCGAGCTTAAGCCGGAGTTTCTGGCGGACCTTGTTCGAATCTGCGGATCCGAGCGGCTCCCAATTTTAGTTGGGGGTGACTTCAACATCATTAGGAGGAGAGAGGAAAAGAATAATGATAATTTTGACGGCAGATGGTCGTTTATGTTCAATACCATTATTGAAAGCTTGGATTTGAGAGAGATAGAGCTTTCCGGTAGAAAATTTACCTGGGCTAATGCTTTGCCTAACCCGACGTATGAGAAGCTTGATCGAGTCCTCGCGAGTGTCGAATGGGAACAGAAGTTCCCTCTGGTAACGGTTCAGGCTCTCTCGCGCGGAATCTCGGATCACACACCTTTATTCGTGGACTCAGGTGAGCCAAATCACGTGGGAAATAAAAACACCTTCTCTTTCGAGATGGCATGGTTTGAACGAGAAGGTTTCTTGGATCTGATTGCCAGGGAATGGGCTAAGGATGCAGGAGGTTCGAATTCTGTCGAGCGTTGGCAGAATAAGATTAGGCATTTGAGAAGTTTCCTATGGGGATGGGCTAAACACCTTAGTGGGATTTATAAGATTGAAAAGGAAAGGCTCCTTTCTCTAATTCAGTCCCTAGACATAAAAGCCGAATCCATGATTTTGCTAGCCGCAGAGCTCCAAATTAAACGGGATGCGGAGAAGAGGTTGAAAGAACTTCTCCGCGAAGAAGAATTGAAGTGGGCTTTGCGGGCTAAGGTCCGCAGAGTGGTCCAGGGGGACGCAAACACTCAATTCTTTCACTTGATTGCTAATGGCAAGCACAGAAAGAAGAGAATCTTTCAGCTTGAACAAGATGAAGGAACTATTGTAGGGCAGGACAACCTGAAACTTTACATCACCGAGTATTATAAGCAGTTATTTGGACCTCCGGAGGATAGTTGTGTGTCCCTCGATGAGTCCAGGATTGAGGATGTGCCTCAACTAACTGCTAATGATAATGATATTTTGGTTGCCCCGTTCTCGGAGAAGGAGGTGTTTGAAGCTATAGCGCAGATGAAAAACAATAAGGCTCCCGGGCCTGATGGATTCCTAGCGGAGTTTTACAAAAAGTGTTGGCATATTATTAAGGGGGATCTGCTACCAATGTTCCATGATCTTTTCTCTGGACAGCTTCAGTAATTTCACTTAAATTTTGGAACAATAACACTGCTTCCTAAGAAAACGGATGTTGTGAGAATTGAGCAGTTCAGGCCGATCTGCCTTCTCAATGTTAGTTTCAAAATTTTCACCAAGGTTGGGACTAATCGGCTCACACAGATTGCGCATTCTGTGGTGCAGCGTTCCCAAACTGCTTTCATGCCGGATAGTAACATCCTAGAAGGGGTGGTGGCCCTGCATGAAACGCTCCATGAAATTCACTCGAAAAAATTGGATGGGGTTATTTTTAAGGTGGATTTCGAGAAAGCGTACGATAAAGTAAAATGGCCATTCCTACAACAGGCGTTGCGTATGAAAGGTTTTGATGAAGTCTGGCGACGCCAGGTTGAATCATATACGCAAAAAGGGAGTGTTGGAATTAAAGTGAATGACGAGATAGGTCATTATTTCCAGACACATAAGGGCCTGAGACAAGGGGATCCGATGTCCCCTATCCTGTTCAACATTGTAGTTGATATGTTGGCAATTATGATAGGAAGGGCTAAGGAGGCTGGTCAAGTGGGTGGCCTGGTACCTCATCTCGTTGACGGAGGTGTGTCCATCCTCCAGTACGCCGATGATACAATCATCTTTATGGAGCATGACTTGGCCAAAGCGAGAAATATGAAGCTGGTGTTATGCTTATTTGAACAATTGACCGGGTTAAAGATTAACTTTCACAAAAGCGAGTTGTTCTGCTTTGGTAGAGCCAATGACGAACAAGAGGCATATAGGCAATTGTTTGGGTGTGATTTGGGGGCTTTACCTTTCACCTACTTAGGAATACCAATCCACCATCGTAAGCTGACAAACAAAGAATGGAAGTGCATCGAGGACCGATTTGAAAAGAAACTGAGTTGCTGGAAGGGCAAGCTCATGTCATACGGAGGCCGATTAATTCTGATAAATTCGGTTCTCACGAGTATGTCTATGTTTCTTTTGTCGTTCTTCGAAGTCCCAGTTGGAGTTAGAAAAAGACTGGACTTTTATCGATCACGATTCTTTTGGCAGGGTGATGAACTAAAAAGAAAATACCGTTTAGCCAAATGGGATATCATCTGTAGACCGAAAGACCAAGGGGGTCTTGGTATTGAGAATCTTGAAGTCAAGAACATATGTCTTCTCAGCAAGTGGTTGTGGAAGTTATCAAGTGCGACTGACGCCATTTGGGCGCAAATCCTCCGTAGCAAGTATCTTCAAACCAAAACTTTGTCTCAGGTGACAGTAAGGCCGACTGATTCACCTTTGTGGAAAGGGCTTATGAAAGTCAAACTTTCCTTGTTTAATAGATCAAAGTTTATTGTTGGTAGCGGTGCTAGTACGCGATTCTGGGAGGATACTTGGCTCGGAGAGACACCCTTAGCCATCCAATACCCGTCTTTGTATCGTATTGTTCAACGACGTGAGGTTTTTGTTGCAACAGTACTTCAATCTATCCCCCTTAATATACAGTTCAGAAGGGCGTTAGTGGGCAATCGTTGGGAAGAATGGCTACATCTAGTCAGTAGACTGATGGAGGTTCAGTTTACTCAACAACCCGATGAATTACGCTGGAAACTTACTAGGTCGGGAGTCTTTACAGTTAAATCAATGTATGTTGACGTTATCAATTCAAGCTCGATTCCTAGTTCTAAACATGTTTGGGCTGTCAAAGTCCCTTTGAAAATCAAAGTGTTTATGTGGTTTGTCCATAAACAAGTTATTTTAACCAAGGACAACTTGACAAAGCGTAATTGAACAGGACCTACTAGGTGTAGTTTCTGTGAGCGGGATGAGACGATCAGGCACCTTTTTCTTGATTGCCCGCTAGCCAAAGTTTTATGGAGGACGGTCCATATTGCTTTTAATATTACTCCACCGAGTTCTGTCAACACGTTATTTGGAACGTGGCTTAACGGGATAGAGCCCGAGTTAGCGAGACATATTCGTGTAGGAGTCTGGGCCTTGTTGTGCGCTCTGGAATTGCAGAAATGATTTGGTTTTTAACAGACAACACGCATTCATTTTTTGCAGGTCATTTTCAGAGCCACGGCATTGATCCGTTCGTGGTCGCTACTCACTCCGACGGAGGCCAGGGAGCGTTTGGTTACTGGATCTATCCGCTGGGAGATGGTAGCTCGGGATATCTTCAACCGGTTTGGATGGCGGTCATGTAATAGGATAGGCAATTAGTTTACCTATCTCTTTTTTGCCAGCCGGTTGTGGCGTCCTTTATTAGGCTAGTTTTATCTTCTAGCCTTTCTGGCTCTGTGTGAGCTACTTTTTACTTTTCTTTTGGAGACTTTGAGACCTTGTTGGAACCTATTTATTTGCTTTAATAAGATGGATGTATGCATCGTTCTGATGCAGAGGCCGGGGAATCCTCACTTTTCGAAAAAAAAGTCAATTTTGTGACAGTTATTTTTTACTTTTGTGTTTTATCCTAGTAGAAATATTTAGTGATGCCATTATAATTTATTTCTCTTGTTTTAAAAAAGATATATTTCTCTGCTCTCCCAACAATACAGTACCTGTCTGATGCGGTTCAGATCCAACCATTTATTTTGACGGGTCAGACCCAACCGTTCTTTTTTGACGGGTCAGATCCAACCATTTTTGTTTGCCTTCTCTGCGGGAATGTTTAGAACACTTGAGATGGGGAAAACTTAAGCAGGTGGGTCGGCGGCAGCGTTTCTTTTGGTTCGTCAGATTGTTTCTATGAAACATCTATCTGCTCAGGAACTTCTGCTCCATTCTATGTTTGGTATGGAATGCCACAGGTCACTCCAGAGGATTTAAGAGGATCATGCCGCAGTGCAACACAGGTTAGAGACTTATTTTCAGGTAATGTTTAGTACCGCGTTACCATATTGTTAACAGATATATTCTATGTTTGGTCATACTAAGTGTGACAAGTGTATACGGTGAATGCAAGAAGGTCTGGGAGTGGACCTAATGGTGTCCGAATATCATAATATGAACAAATGGAGTTCTGTGAGAAATGCTAACGTTTTCCAACTGCCAACATAACTGAACGATCTGCTTTACTTTGCCTATATGATAAATATACATAAAATTATTATGAATTTGGAGGTTGCTCTTACTAGAACCTTGAACAATTGTTTTGTGATGCCACGAATGCCTCCGGGCTCCCCCGCTCCCCCGCTAGGGTTTCTCACCGCCGCCGCCGTCGGCGGCGGCCGCCCGGCGCAGGCCCCCTTTCCCCCTCCCCTCCCCGCCCCCCATCCCCTCCTCCCCACCTTGCCGCCTCCGCCGTCTCCCTGGGAGGCGGCCGGGGCGGCGCGCGCCCTCCCTTCCTTCTCGTTCGTCCTCCTCCGCCCTTTCCCCCCGCCGCCGCCGGCGGTCGCCCCCGGGTCCGGCCGGGTGGTGTCGGCGGCGGCGGGTCGTCCCTTACCCGCGCGCTCTCCTCCTTCCCGGGGTGGGGGGAGGCGGCGGTGGTGCTTGGCTAGTGGCGGCCCGGCGTCCTGGTGGCGGAGGCCGACGGCGCTCGCCGCGGTGGTGCCGCCTCTTGGCGGCGGGGCGCTCCGGTGGTGCTGGATGGCCGGTGGCGCGTCCCCGGCCCAGATCTGGGCCCGTAGGGCCCCATATGGGTCCTTGCGGGTCGGCTCCGGCGCGACCGCGACGCTCTCTGTATGGGGAGGCTGGGGAGCGGCTTGGACTGGGGCAGCGGAGTCAACGGCGTGCCAGCTGTTGCGCGGAGGCGGGAGCTGTCCGGGCCTCTGAGGGCCCGGCCGGGCCTGTGGGGCCACGGGCCCGGTAGGCTCCTGCTTTGGCGTCCGGTCGGCTACCGTCATGGACGGTGGAGGTGGGGCCCTCCCGTATGCTGACGGTGCTGCTGCCCTAGTCCTGACTCCTCTTCTTCGTTGTGCAGACCATCTTCGCGGTGCCGTGGTGAGACAACATGGGAAGCTTCGTGTCCGTGC
Source organism: Triticum aestivum (assembly GCF_018294505.1). Classification (NCBI taxonomy): domain Eukaryota; kingdom Viridiplantae; phylum Streptophyta; class Magnoliopsida; order Poales; family Poaceae; genus Triticum; species Triticum aestivum. The sequence goes on from NC_057802.1 coordinate 64,794,906, forward strand.
TAGTGCAGGGTGGTGGTTGGTTTGGTGACGAGCTCCGGAGTGCTTGAGGTGGAGGATGGGATCGGGAGAACTCCCTGTTGGCTTGGCCGACACCGACGTGGCGGCGCTTGAGGGTGCCACCGGACCTTCCTGGAGGGCGTCGGGGCTACCCTTCCTCTCTCCTCGCCGTGTACCGGAGGAAACCCTCAGCAGCAGCGTCGCCATCATCGTGTCCCTTCTTGGAGGTGTTGATTGGTACCGGCGCTTCGGAGTCTCAGAGCTTGGTGGGCGACTCCGGTGGACGCAGCGGTCGCGAGGCTTCGTCGTTTTTATCGATCCGCCGTTATCGGCATTTGTTTCTTTTTTTTTCTCTTTCTTTCTTTTGGGCGTGCTTGTGCTGCTTCCGTCCCAGCACCTATCGTTGGCTGTATCGGATGGTTGCTTTGGAATACAAAGCGGGGGAAACCTTTTTTCTCAACAATTGTTTTGTCAAAATGCAGGGAATTAACAAAGTATGATTCACAGTTTTTTGTCACACACCTTCTTTGGCTACGCTCTAGGGCTGCTATACGTCTTCGTGATCGTCAATAGGCAAAACAGATAATAAAAAGAAGGGGAAGGGGAAATAGTTGTTCTCGTAAGATGTGTATACCATCAATTGGTCCATACCTCGTATGTCAGCGAGATCTTGGATTTTAAGTCGACTACCTGACATGTCTCTTGTTTTTAAATACTGTATGCCGATGATTGATTGAACAAAAACTATTTTACTTTCAGTGATACTCTTATCATGGTGAGGGGAATTATAGTATACATGGAGACTCTTGCTAAATTTCCAAACGGTATAAAAAAAGTAAGATATACCAAAAATCAAATGAAAGAACGTGCTGTCCAGTATTATACGTGTACTTGAATGTCGAAGGATATAGATGAAAACGTTCAGATAAATTAATGAATTTCTGTGTACCGAAAGAAACGAATTCATATCCTCCAAGTAACTTATGGGTGTGGTACTTCTCACTTGAATAAGCTGTTTCCTCAAGAACTGGAGTTGAATGGTTAGAGTCAATGCCTTCTTAATTGGACAGATTAAGTTCATAATCAAAATGTTCTCATGGAGATCAGATTTGATATGATCTTCTGTTAGTAATGTTCAGTTAACAAATTTTTCGTTGAACCAATCACACATGTTGATGCTCAGTTGTTGACTATATGATGATTCTCTTTCTGACACAAACATCTCTTGTTGTTTATTCTTCGCATATATGTCTTCTTGACGAGTTGACTTCTTTCACAGGGCAAATGGCGAGCTGGCAAACGTTGTGTATACTCCCTCCGTCTAGGTGTATAAATCATCTTAGGTTGTGCACCGCGACCAAGCAGAGATCTTAGGTTGTGCACCGCGACCAAGCAGAGGGGAAATCGAGAGAACTTAATGTCTTTTTGCTAATTAATAGCATTGCATGCAATGAACTAACCACTGCATGTTATGTTTGTTAGTCTTAAGTCATTAAAAACATGCACGGCCCACGTCTCTTATTGGTTGATACGCCATGAAACAAGAAACGAGGAGGGAATTAATGTAACGTGTCTAAATGTTTTGGGAATATTTCGTTTTCGTAAGGTGACTTGCACACCTAGATAGAGGGAGTATATAAAATGATGGTCGCACCTGCAAATTATGCAGGTTTGGAGTTCTAAAAACTTCAGTCGTCCAGAGAGCCGCACCAGTCGAACGAATGAAATGAAGGGGCTGACTAGATGTAATTAAGCACTAATTAAGCGCACCTGCTCTGGTGCATGCATGTCTCCCCATTACCCCATGAAATAAACAGTTCCTTTCAACTTCAGGCGCAGGCCATGGCCGGCAAAACATAAGCCATTGTTCGTCGAGGGAGGCAGCAATTGTCAACCAGATGGCCAATCAAAGATATACTCCCTACGTTCGGAATTATTTGTCGCAGAAATGGATGTATCTAAATGTATTTTAGTTCTAGATACATCCATTTCCGAGACAAGTAATTTTGAACGAAAGGAATATTTTGCTGGGCATTGATATATACACTGATCACTGATGGTACGGACCTAGTGGACCTAGTGCCATCGTTCCTAACCAGAGGAAACGTGTGCCAATCTACCAGTGAATCCCTAGTCAATCTTTTCTACATGCATCGGTCATAAATTCAAAAGAGAAAACATGTGCGTACCAAGCGAAATGTTTCTCGTCGTGATCGCGCGGGATTTGATCTGATCAGACACCAGATCTTGCTGGATCTGCCGATGATGAGGGCAAGCTACAGCTAGTCTAAATCTACAGTAGAATATGAAGGACGAACTGGTGCTTGTCAACACAGGATCGGCTTACACTATTAGACCGTCGTTGTTTTCCGTGGATCGGGAGTCAGAGGATCGAAACCAGCGGGTTTCAATGGCTAATTAATCGATCAGTGTCGCTCAGGAATGATCCTTGACACCTAACGAGATCTCTCTCGCACAGTTCCATTGATCCTCTCGCAGCAAGTTTCTTAGCACAATATCTGGATGGAATCTCGGATGTGTCCGACATGTAATGTAATCTATCGGCGGTCAGTCCCTGCCTGCTTGCGGCTGGACTGGTTCCTGCCGTTAAAAACGGGAGGGTGACATTTCGCCATTTCCAGTTCCGTAGACCCTGTTTAGCTCCCGTCCGGGGGCACCAAGCGCCGATAGATACCATTACCACTATAACTACGATGTGGTACAGTGGTATTTGGTCAGATCAAATACTACTACCATTAGGTAGAAAGTCAAGTTTCAGTGGAAACAATGTTTCAGCAATTCTAAAAAAACATAGTGTGCTGGAGAGGTGAAGTTCTACAAACATGTAGAAAAACTAATCCAAATTCAAACTCAATCTCACTTGGAAGCTACGAAGAAAACAAATTCAGCACCCAAAAAATGAAACACGTGAAAATGCAAAATTGATGCCGAATTTGTGTTTTTCTCTGGCTCCCAAGCGGAGCTGAATTTGAATTTGACGTTTGGCATGTTTGTGAAGCACGTGAGATTGCTTTGATTTTTTAAACGTGATTTTTTACTTTGTTTTCACCAGAACTTGGTTTCCACCGGATTTTCAGTCAAAAAGCTGTGAAAAAAAAACGCAGGTGCACCATTCAGTATTATGTGTGTATGATTGATATAAAATGATACTCCCTCCGTATCAAAATATAGGACTTTTTCTGACACTATTATAGTGTCAAAAAATCTTATATTTTGATACAAAGGGAGTACATTTTTATAACTTTTACAAAGAAAAGAATAATTGTGGTCTATAAAAATGATCCAAAACGCACCTAGCATTCAGTAGCCGCCAACCAAGGTTCGTCCTCCCTTCCCCTCGCCGTCCTAGAGAGTAGTGGTCAGACTAAGACGGGGCACTGGTCAATGAAGGTGGTAGCGAGGAGGTCTTCGTTCCGGTAGCCTTTGGCGGCGAGATGCGGTCTATGTGTGGTGGCTTTAGGCAGATGATATAGTTGTGCAACGACCGCAGCTACATTTTTGGCTAGACCGGTGGTCTCTGGTGGCGAGGCGTCAATGACCGCAACTCCGTCTACGGTACATAGACGACAATGACATGCCGTATGCGCCCCAAGGAGGCAGTCCTCAGCTCGGGCGCGCGGGTGGCATTGTGGTCTTGTGCTACTAGACCGTTGATGGGCTGAGGGTCTTGGACCTTTTGATATGGCGGCAACAATGAGTATGTTTGTTGGTTGATTCTATCATCATAGGCGAGCGGAGCAAGAAGATGGTGCATACTGTCAGAGCGTCCCAAATTAGAATTTTGGTGGTGCACCTTCCTCCCTCGCCAATCTTTGTCGCGTGTGCGATGACGACCTTCCTGTTCAGAGCCTTTGGTGGTGACCGGCTCTTTTCGTGTCTCGACGACCAGTTTGTGTGAGTGTGGTCTTCACTTGCGTGGTTCACATTAAGACCATGGTACACATAGAGTTGCTGGGATCGTGGAACACGGTGGTGATAATAGTAGATGACTTCAATTTAGTGGTGCTTCTCAAGTACCCAGTCTCGAGTTCAGGGGTGAACCTAGGTCTGACCCTAATTGGTTACCTAGGAATGTCGGTGTTTTTGCATTGTTACCTTGTTGAAGATATGGCTCATACATATTTGCTCGGACTTGCTCGTTAGGACGAAAACTGAGGATCTGGCCCTCTGTTTTCGATCTAGCAACGACAACGATTAAGCGTCGTTACCTTCCTGGAGGCATTGCTACTGCAAAACTTATCTTGTTGTCTTTGTTATGTCATGATATAGTTGGCGTGGATGGTCGTTGTTATAGTTCAGCCAACGATTGTTATTGTGATCGCTTTGTAGTTTTTTTTCTTTTTCATCCATCTAGGCATAACATTGTTCTTGTATGATTCTGCTCTTTACCGTGTGATATTTGTGTTCGTGCATTAGTGTTGTGCACCTTACTTATGCCAGTGAGTACTCATTATGCTTGTATGCCGTTGATGCTTCATTTTGAATCAATAAAATTCACCCAGCCGAAGAAAATACAATTGTGGTATGGTCCTTTTTTTATCTTTTACATCAGGTGACAAACAGGCGATGACTAGTCCTAAGCTAAGGCATCAAGGAGACCCATCCAAACATCTTTATATTAAGAGCCACAAGCCATAAATGTCAAAGAGTACACGAGTAGGATGTCCCACGATTGCATACCCAAGCAATTTGGTAGAGTTGCACTACTTTTTCATTTTGAAATTAGCCTATGAGAATATAAATTTTACCAGATTGGGTGGGTTTCAAAGGGCAATCTGAATTGGCATTAAACTAGATAGAGAAATGCCAAATTGTTGGCATCTCTTAATGGGTACACAACTTAGGCATGTAATGCTGCAATTCATCCAAGTTTGAATTCTACATACTATTGTATATTAACATGTCATTTATAAAAATACATAAGAGGCATGAGCCCGTGGAACCACCAAGCAAGAGCATACTACGGGATTTGAGGGCAAATAGCTACTTGATATCTCGTACAATCTAGAATTATCTATTTAATTCCACCTAAGATGGATAGTCCTATACTCTAAAATCAGATACTACATAAAAGGATACATAAGAACACATAATATCATAAAAGGATACATAATCTAGAATTATCAATATACACATGTTTGTAGAACCACAAATATGTAACACAACATAATGAACGATATACACAAATAAAAATAGCACATATTTAGCGACAAAATGGTTTATGAAGAAGTTAAAAAATTAGTATAAATAATTGGAAGTTTTTAAATTTGTGTTTGGCCCACAAAATGGCTGGTCTATTCCATAATGCACTTATGTCTCAAATATATTTTGTAAGAGTAATAAAAAAAGTGCCCATAATTAGAAAGTTTTAACTTGTGTGGGCGCATTAAATGGTTAAACCAAAACAAAATTAGGAAAGGGGAAGTGAGATTTACATCAACCACTATTTTCAGAAATACCCTTCACTGCCATCAAAATTTCCAAACGAATTAAGATATTTTTTTCCTGTTGAACATACTTATGCTTTAAACCTTTTTATGCATAAATATTATGATAGAGTGATGAAAGTATGTATCATATGTTGCATACCCACCTTAATCACAAACTAACATCTTTTGTATTCCATCCAACCCTATTCTCCCTTTTTTAATTATTTTTGATCATATACATTTTAATTTCTTTATTTTTTGTAAAAAAATTGTATCCCATCTCATTTTTAAGGGGAATATATTAATATCGCGAAGATATCAATTACGCCCATCCTCTGCAAATGTGCTAAGGTCATTACGGGTGCACACAACCCAAAAACAAAAAGAAGAAGAAGAAAAAGGGAAGATCCTGCTAGAGTGATCAATTCCTTGTAACTGCAGCACGAACCACCACCAAGACAACACCCGAAGTCCATATTCTCTAAAGCGACGCCTCCAAGAAGGAAACGGTGCACAAGCACCATCGTCGCCCGATCATAGATCTTTGGTTTTCACCCTGAAGAAAATCCGCACTCTCAAAACAATGTCTTCAACAAGGCCACTGCCAGGCACAACCAATTAAGGCCAGACCTTGGGGTTTCACCCTGAAAGCTAAGACTCTGTACTTCTCCGGTGCCACCACCCCCACTTGTCGATGCCGCTGCTACGAGTCTTGAACCACCAAGCAAAGTCCTCATTACCTCGAAGGCTCGATCCGCCGTTACTAGGCCTCAGACCTCCGCCACCATGATGTTCTCCGCCACTGTCTACATTGTTGGGGATCGTTGCAGAAATTAAAAATTTTCTAGGCATCACCAAGAACAATCTATGGAGTCTTCTAGCAACGAGAGGGAAAAGAGTGCATCTACATACCCTTTTCAAGTGAACGGGGTTCATGGAGTCGTACTCGTCGTGATCCAAATCACCGACGACCGAGCGCCGAACGGACGGCACCTCCGCGTTCAACACACGTACGGTTGGGGAAGACGTCTCCTCCTTCTTGATCCAGCAAGGGGAGGGAGAGGTTGATGGAGACCCAGCAGCACGACGGCGTGGTGGTGGAAGCAGCGGGGATCTGGGCAGGGCTTCACCAAGCTCAGCGAGAGGGAGAGGTGTCACGGGAGGGAGAGGGAGGCGCCAGGGGCTTGGGTGCGGCTGCCCTCCCTCCCCCCTCTTTATATAGGGCCCCTGGGGGGGGGGGGCTTCGGCCCTAGGAGATCCAATCTCCAAGGGGGGGCGGCGGCCAAGGGGGTGGCTTGCCCCCCAAGCCAAGTGGGGCGCCCCCCACCCCTAGGGTTTCCAACCCTAGGCGCAGGGGGAGGCCCAAGGGGGGCGCACCAGCCCACCAGGGGCTGGTTCCCTCCCACTTCAGCCCATGGGGCCCTCCGGGATAGGTGGCCCCACCCGGTCGACCCCCCGGGACCCTTCCGGTGGTCCCGGTACAATACCGGTGACCCCCGAAACTTTCCCGGTGGCCGAAACTGGACTTCCTATATACAATTCTTCACCTCCGGACCATTCCGGAACTCCTCGTGACGTCCGGGATCTCATCCGGGACTCCGAACAACTTTCGGATTTCCGCATACTAATATCTCTACAACCCTAGCGTCACCGAACCTTAAGTGTGTAGACCCTACGGGTTCGGGAGACATGCAGACATGACCGAGACGACTCTCCGGTCAATAACCAACAGCGGGATCTGGATACCCATGTTGGCTCCCACATGTTCCACGATGATCTCATTGGATGAACCACGATGTCGAGGATTCAATCAATCTCGTATACAATTCCCTTTGTCAATCGGTACGTTACTTGCCCGAGATTCGATCGTCGGTATCCCAATACCAAGTCACTTTACTCGTACCATAATGCATGATCCCGTGACCAAACACTTGGTCACATTGAGCTCATTATGATGATGCATTACCGAGTGGGCCCAGAGATACCTCTCCGTCATACGGAGTGACAAATCCCAGTATCGATTCGTGCCAACCCAACAGACACTTTCGGAGATACCCGTAGTGCACCTTTATAGCCACCAAGTTATGTTGTGACGTTTGGCACACCCAAAGCACTCCTATGGTATCCGGGAGTTGCACAATCTCATGGTCCAAGGAAATGATACTTGACATTTGGAAAAGCTCTAGCAAATGAACTACACGATCTTGTGCTATGCTTAGGATTGGGTCTTGTCCATCACATCATTCTCCTAATGATGTGATCCCGTTATCAATGACATCCAATGTCCATAGTCAGGAAACCATGACTATCTGTTGATCAACGAGCTAGTCAACTAGAGGCTCACTGACATGTTGTGGTCTATGTATTCACACATGTATTACGATTTCCGGATAACACAATTATAGCATGAACAATAGACAATTATCATGAACAAGGAAATATAATAATAACCATTTTATTATTGCCTCTAGGGCATATTTCCAACAGTCTCCCACTTGCACTAGAGTCAATAATCTAGTTACATTGTGATGAATCGAACACCCATAGAGTTCTGGTGTTGATCATGTTTTGCTCTAGGGAGAGGTTTAGTCAACAGATCTGCTACATTCTGGTCTGTATGTACTTTACAAATATCTATGTCTCCATTTTGAACATTTTCACGAATGGAGTTGAAGCGACGCTTGATATGCCTGGTCTTCCTGTGAAACCTGGGCTCCTTGGCAAGGGCAATAGCTCCAGTATTTTCACAGAAGAGAGTCATCGGGCCCGACGCATTGGGAATAACTCCTAGGTCGGTAATGAACTCCTTCACCCAGATTGCTTCTTGTGCTGCCTCTAAGGCCGCCATGTATTCCGCTTCACATATAGATCCCGCCACAATGCTTTGCTTGCAACTGCACCAGCTTACTGCCCCACCATTCAAAATATACACGTATCCGGTTTGTGACTTAGAGTCATCCAGATCTGTGTCGAAGCTAGCGTCGACGTAACCCTATACGACGAGCTCTTCGTCACCTCCATAAACGAGAAACATATCCTTAGTCCTCTTCAGGTACTTCAGGATATTCTTGGCCGCTGTCCAGTGTTCCATGCCGGGATTACTTTGGTACCTTCCTACCAAACTTACGACAAGGTTTACATCAGGTCTGGTACATAGCATGGCATACATAATAGAGCCTATGGCCGAGGCATAGGGGACGACACTCATCTTTTCTCTATCTTCTGCCGTGGTCGGGCATTGAGCCGTGCTCAATTGCACACCTTGCAATACAGGCAAGAACCCCTTCTTGGACTGATCCATATTGAACTTCTTCAATATCTTGTCAAGGTACGTACTTTGTGAAAGACCAATGAGGCGTCTTGATCTATCTCTATAGATCTAGATGCCTAATATATAAGCAGCTTCTCCAAGGTCCTTCATTGAAAAACACTTGTTCAAGTAGGCCTTTATGCTTCCCAAGAATTCTATATCATTTCCCATCAACAGTATGTCATCCACATATAATATGAGAAATGCTACAGAGCTCCCACCACTTTCTTGTAAACACAGGCTTCTCCATAAGTCTGTGTAAACCCAAACGGTTTGATCATCTCATCAAATCGAATGTTCCAACTCCGAGATGCTTGCACCAGCCCATAGATGGAGCGCTGGAGCTTGCATACCTTGTTAGCATTCTTAGGATCGACAAAACCTTCCGGCTGCATCATATACAATTCTTCCTTAAGAAAGCCGTTAAGGAATGCCGTTTTGACGTCCATTTGCCATATCTCATAATCATAGAATGCGGCAATTGCTAACATGATTCGGACGGACTTCAGCTTCGCTACGGGTGAGAAAGTCTCATCGTAGTCAACCCCTTGAACTTGTCGATAACCCTTAGCGACAAGTCGAGCCTTATAGATGGTCAAATTACCTTCCGCGTCCGTCTTCTTCTTAAAGATCCATTTATTTTCTATGGCTCGCCGATCATCGGGCAAGTCAGTCAAAGTCCATACTTCGTTTTCATACATGGATCCTATCTCGGATTTCATGGCTTCTAGCCATTTGTCAGAATCTGGGCCCGCCATTGCTTCTTCATAGTTTGAAGGTTCACTGTTGTCTAACAACATGATTTCCAAGACAGGGTTGCCGTACCACTCTGGCGCGGAACGTGTCCTTGTGGACCTACGAAGTTCAGTAGGAGCTTGATCCGAAGTACCTTGATCATCATCATCATTAACTTCCTCTCTAGTCGGTGCATGCACCACAGGAACATTTTCCTGAGCTGCGCTTCTTTCCGCTTCAAGAGGCAGTACTTCATCAAGCTCTACCTTCCTCCCACTTACTTCTTTCGAGAGAAACTCTTTCTCCAGAAAGGATCCGTTCTTAGCAACAAAGATCTTGCCTTCGGATCTGAGGTAGAAGGTATACCCAATGGTTTCCTTAGGGTATCCTATGAAGACGCATTTCTCCGACTTGGGTTCGAGCTTTTCAGGTTGAAGTTTCTTGACATAAGCATCGCATCCCCAAACTTTTAGAAACGACAGCTTAGGTTTCTTCCCAAACCATAAATCATACGGTGTCGTCTCAACGGATTTCGACGGAGCCCTATTTAAAGTGAATGCGGCAGTCTCTAAAGCATAGCCCCAAAATGAGAGCGGTAGATCGGTAAGAGACATCATAGATCGCACCATATCCAATAGAGTGCGATTACGATGTTCGGACACACCATTTCGCTGAGGTGTTCCAGGCGGCGTGAGTTGTGAAACTATTCCACATTTCCTTAAGTGTGTGCCAAATTCGTGACTCAAATATCCCCCTCCACGATCTGATCGTAAGAACTTTATTTTTCCTGTCACGTTGATTCTCCACCTCACTCTGAAATTCCTTGAACTTTTCAAAGGTCTCAGACTTGTGTTTCATTAGGTAGACATACCCATATCTACTCAAGTCATCAGTGAGAGTGAGAACATAACGATAGCCACCGCGAGCCTCAACACTCATTGGACCGCACACATCAGTATGTATGATTTCCAATAAGTTGGTTGCTCGCTCAATTGTTCCGAAGAACGGAGTCTTGGTCATCTTACCCATGAGGCATGGTTCGCACGTATCAAATGATTCGTAATCAAGAGACTCCAAAAGTCCATCTGCATGGAGCTTCTTCATGCGTTTGACACCAATGTGACCAAGACGGCAGTGCCACAAGTATGTGGGACTATCATTATCAACCTTACATCTTTTGGTATTCACACTATGAATATGTGTAACACTACGTTCGAGATTCATTAAGAATAAACCATTAACCAGCGGGGCATGACCATAAAACATATCTCTCATATAAATAGAACAACCATTATTCTCGGATTTAAATGAGTAGCCATCTCGAATTAAACGAGATCCTGATACAATGTTCATGCTCAAAGCTGGCACTAAATAACAATTATTGAGGTTTAAAACTAATCCCGTAGGTAAATGTAGAGGTAGCGTACCGACGGCGATCACATCGACCTTGGAACCATTCCCGACGCGCATCGTCACCTCGTCCTTTGCCAGTCTCCGTTTATTCCGCAGCTCCTGCTTTGAGTTACAAATATGAGCAACCGCACCGGTATCAAATACCCAGGAGCTACTACGAGTGCTGGTAAGGTACACATCAATAACATGTATATCACATATACCTTTGGTGTTGCCGGCCTTCTTGTCTGCCAAGTACTTGGGGCAGTTCCGCTTCCAGTGACCACTTCCCTTGCAATAAAAGCACTCAGTCTCAGGCTTGGGTCCATTCTTTGGCTTCTTCCCTGCAACTGGCTTACCGGGCGCGGCAACTCCCTTGCCGTCCTTCTTGAAGTTCTTCTTACCCTTGCCTTTCTTGAACTTAGTGGTTTTATTCACCATCAACACTTGATGTTCCTTTTTGATCTCCACCTCCGCTGATTTCAGCATTGAATATACCTCAGGAATGGTCTTTTCCATCCCCTGCATATTGAAGTTCATCACAAAGCTCTTGTAGCTCGGTGGAAGCGACTGAAGGATTCTGTCAATGACCGCGTCATCCTGGAGATTAACTCCCAGCTGAGTCAAGCGGTTGTGTAACCCAGACATTTTGAGTATGTGCTCACTGACAGAACTATTTTCCTCCATCTTACAACTGAAGAACTTGTCGGAGACTTCATATCTCTCGACCCGGGCATGAGCTTGGAAAACCATTTTCAGCTCTTCGAACATCTCATATGCTCCGTGTTGCTCAAAACGCTTTTGGAGCCCCGGTTCTAAGCTGTAAAGCATGCCGCAATGAACGAGGGAGTAATCATCAGCACGCTGCTGCCAAGCGTTCATAACGTCTTGGTTCTCTGGGATGGGTGCGTCACCTAGCGGTGCTTCTAGGACATAATCTTTCTTGGCAGCTATGAGGATGATCCTCAGGTTCCGGACCCAGTCCGTATAGTTGCTCCCATCATCTTTCAGTTTGGTTTTCTCTAGGAATGCGTTGAAGTTGAGGGCAACATTAGCGTGGGCCATTTGATCTACAAGATATATTGTAAAGATTTTAGACTAAGTTCATGATAATTAAGTTCATCTAATCAAATTATTCAATGAACTCCCACTCAGATAGACATCCCTCTAGTCATCTAAGTGAAACATGATCCGAGTCAACTAGGCCGTGTCCGATCATCACGTGAGACGGACTAGTCAACATCGGTGAACATCTTCATGTTGATCGTATCTTCTATACGACTCATGTTCGACCTTTTGGTCTCTTGTGTTCCGAGGCCATGTCTGTACATGCTAGGCTCGTCAAGTCAACCTAAGTGTTTTGCATGTGTAAATCTGTCTTACACCCGTTGTATGTGAACGTTAGAATCTATCACACCCGATCATCACGTGGTGCTTCGAAACAACGGACTTTCGCAACGGCGCACAGTTAGGGGGAACACTTTCTTGAAATTATTATAAGGGATCATCTTACTTACTACCGTCGTACTAAGCAAATAAGAAGCAAAATATGATAAACATCACATGCAATCAAATAGTGACATGATATGGCCAGTATCATATTGCTCCTTTGATCTCCATCTTTGGGGCGCCATGATCATCTTCGTCACCGGCATGACACCATGATCTCCATCATCGTGTCTTCATGAAGTTGTCACGCCAACGATTACTTCTACTTCTATGGCTAACGTGTTTAGCAATAAAGTAAAGTAATTTACATGGCGTTATTCAATGACACGCAGGTCATACAAAAATAAAGACAACTCCTATGGCTCCTGCTGGTTGTCATACTCATCGACATGAGAGTCGTGATTCCTATTACAAGAACATGATCAATCTCATACATCACATATAATTCATTCATCACATCCTTTTGGCCATATCACATCACAAGGCATATGCTGCAAAAACAAGTTAGATGTCCTCTAATTGTTGTTGCATGTTTTTACGTGGCTTCTGTAGGTTTCTAGCAATAACATTTCTTACCTACGTAAAACCACAACGTGATATGCCAATTTCTATTTACCCTTCATAAGGACCCTTTTCATCGAATCCGATCCGACTAAAGTGGGAGAGACAGACACCCGCTAGCCACCTTATGCAACTAGTGCATGTCAGTCGGTGGAACCTGTCTCACGTAAGCGTACGTGTAAGGTCGGTCCAGGCCGCTTCATCCCACGATGCCGCCGAAACAAGATAAGACTAGTAGTGGCAAGAAAATTGACAACATCTACGCCCACAACAAGTTTCTGTTCTACTCGTGCATAGAAACTACGCATAGACCTAGCTCATCATGCCACTGTTGGGGATCGTTGCAGAAATTAAATTTTTTCTACGCATCACCCAGAACAATCTATGGAGTCTTCTAGCAACGAGAGGGAAAAGAGTGCATCTACATATCCTTGTAGATCGCGAGTGGAAGCGTTCAAGTGAACGGGGTTGATGGAGTCGTACTCGCCGTGATCCAAATCACCGATGACTGAGCGCCGAACGGACGACACCTCCGCGTTCAACACACGTACGGTTGGGGAAGACGTCTCCTTCTTCTTGATCCAGCTAGGGGAGGGAGAGGTTGATGGAGATCCAGCAGCACGACGGCGTGGTGGTGGAAGCAGCGGGGATCTCGGCAGGGCTTCGCCAAGCTCAGCGAGAGGGAGAGGTGTCACGGGAGGGAGAGGGAGGCGCCAGGGGCTTGGGTGCGGCTGCCCTCCCTCCCCCCTCTTTATATAGGGCCCCTTGGGGGGCGCCGGCCCTAGGAGATCCAATCTCCAAGGGGGGCGGCGGCAAAGGGGGTGGCTTGCCCCCCAAGCCAAGCGGGGCTCCCCCCACCCCTAGGGTTTCCAACCCTAGGCGCAGGGGAGGCCCAAGGGGGGTGCACCAGCCCATCAGGGGCTGGTTCCCTCCCACTTCAGCCCATGGGGCCCTCCGGGATAGGTGGCCCCACCCGGTCGACCCCCCGGGACCCTTCCGGTGGTCCCGGTACAATACCGGTGACCCCCAAAACTTTCCCGGTGGCCGAAACTAGACTTCCTATATACAATTCTTCACCTCCGGACCATTCCGAAACTCCTCGTGATGTCCGGGATCTCATCCGGGACTCCGAACAACTTTCGGATTTCCGCATACTAATATCTCTACAACCCTAGTGTCACCGAACCTTAAGTGTGTAGACCCTACGGGTTCGGGAGACATGCAGACATGACCGAGACGACTCTCCGGTCAAAAACCAACAGTGGGATCTGGATACCCATGTTGGCTCCCACATGTTCCACGATGATCTCATCGGATGAACCACGATGTCGAGGATTCAATCAATCCCGTATACAATTCCCTTTGTCAATCGGTACGTTACTTGCCCGAGATTCGATCGTCGGTATCCCAATACCTTGTTCAATCTCGTTACCGGCAAGTCACTTTACTCGTACCGTAACGCATGATCCCGTGACCAAACACTTGGTCACATTGAGCTCATTATGATGATGCATTACCGAGTGGGCCCAGAGATACCTCTCCGTCATACGGAGTGACAAATCCCAGTCTCGATTCGTGCCAACCCAACAGACACTTTCGGAGATACCCGTAGTGCACCTTTATACCCATCCAGTTACGTTGTGACGTTTGGCACACCCAAAGCACTCCTATGGTATCCGGGAGTTGCACAATCTCATGGTCTAAGGAAATGATACTTGACATTTGGAAAAGCTCTAGCAAACGAACTACACGATCTTGTGCTATGCTTAGGATTGGGTCTTGTCCATCACATCATTCTCCTAATGATGTGATCCCGTTATCAATGACATCCAATGTTCATAGTCAGGAAACCATGACTATCTGTTGATCAACGAGCTAGTCAACTAGAGGCTCACTAGGGATATGTTGTGGTCTATGTATTCACACATGTATTACGATTTCCGGATAACACAATTATAGCATGAACAATAGACAATTATCATGAACAAGGAAATATAATAATAACCATTTTATTATTGCCTCTAGGGCATATTTCCAACATACACCATGGAAATCGAAATACCGACATGTCCCATAGTGTCAACAGTCAACGAAGCTTCACGTCACGCCCTCTTGAAGCCACACGGGCTGAAATAGGGATGCACACGACCAAATACCATCTGATCCAGCAATCTACAGGCGCCAGGCACCCAATGAAGATCTCCGGCGGAGCCTTCCGGAACTCATCAACATGCTAGACCAGTGAGGGCCGGCATCAAGCAGAACACCGTCTTGGCGCTAGAAGACCCATAGGACCACCTCCATTATCCAAGCAAGACTGGCAGGCCCCCACGCCGCCGATCAGAACATCGGAGGAGAAGGCAGCTGCGGCCGCCTACGCGGACCGTCACTCGCCCCCGCCTCGCTGCTCCGGCTCGCGCCAGGCCCTGGCCAGAAGAGCCACGACAACCAGCGCCCCGATCCCCCGGCGGCAAACAAAGGGCAACGATGAGACCATGACCTAGGGATTCAAAATATCCCCCAAATCAGTCGCCTCCGCCACCAGATCGTCGTCACAGGGGATCTCCGCCGCCACCCCAACGCAGGGGCGCCGCCTTGATCGCTGCGCGTCGACTGTCGCCACCGCCGCCCCAACAGCTCTTGTAAACACCTCCAACACACCAGCAATCCCAGCCACCTTCGATAGCTGGGTCCGCCGCCACCGCGACGAGGGCTGGTGGCTGCGGCGACGAAGGGAATCATGGAGGGGAGGGCTTCTGGAGGCGCGAGTCTTCCGCCCTCGGTGCCGCATGATGACGATGGGGAGTTATTTCCAAAAGGAAGTTACGAGAGGTTTAAACTATCAACTCCTCATAGTATAATGCACTCAACTATGTGACGGTATGTGTTAATGTTTGTTTTAACTAGCTTGAAGAGGTATTTTTTTCTAGACATGAAGCTTTTGCAGTAAAATTTTCAAAAAGATGTTGTATTTGCTCGGCAAGCTTCTGCGCGCACGCGTCTGTGTGTGTGTGTGGGGGGGGGGGTCGTTTTGAGATTTTGCTTACCGTACAACAAACCAAATTACTACCCAACCAAAACCCTTATTCTACCATCTATGTGCAAATTGTTTCTTGAATTCCTTTGTGACTTCAAAAACAACAGTTGAATTTTAGTTTATATAAAGTAAACCAAGCATGTGTGTTCTTGAGTAGAAAACCATTTCTAGATGCCACTACTATTCTCTCATGGTGGGAGAGAACACGGGAATGACACAATATGGGATAGATTTGATTGGTTCGGTTCGGTGGCACCACATCGAAAGAGTTACGCCTTTGATGACGTCAATCATACCGAGCACATAAGCCTGAACGGTGGAACCTGTTGCCAGATTATTGCAAATGCTAAATATGGTGCAAAGAGGTGAATAATACACAATACTGGTTTAACATGTCATAAGTGCATTGGCTGCATGCATCATGTTGATGCAGAGGCCGCGGGCTATCTTCCTTTTCAAAAAAAGTCATAAGTGCATAGTTACTTGATTTAAAGTGGAGTTAGCTTTACTATCATATCTAAGGTGATACATATGAATGCATATCATCAAACAAGTCAAAAAAAAGTTACGAGTTTGATGGTAACTAGTAGGGCCAAAGTGGGGCACCTTGGCCCTTCAAATCCTCAATTTTTTTGCAACCACACAAAATTAGCCATTGATTTAAATATTTTTGTACAAATTTTAGAATATGTTTTTATAAAGGTCAAAGGCCATACATTAAGTAGCCCTTTCCCTTGCACAAGAAATGAAGGAACTTCTGCTCCATTCGATGTTTGGTATGGATGCCACAGGTCAATCCAGAAGATTTAAGAGGATCATGCTGCAGTGCAACATAGGTTAGACACTTATTTTCAGGTAAAGTTTTAATACCGTGTAACCATATTGCTGAGACAGTTAGTGTGACAAGTGTATATGGTGAATTCAAGAAGACCTGTGAGTGGATCTAATGGTGTCCTAATATCATAATATGAACAAATGGAGGTGTGTCTATCCTACAGTACGTCGATGATACTATCATCTTCATGGAGCATGACTTGGCGAAAGCGAGAAACACGAAGCTGGTGTTATGCTTATTCGAACAATTGACCGGGCTAAAGATTAACTTTCACAGAAGCGAATTGTTCTGCTTTGGAAGAGCTAATGAGGAACAAGAGGCGTACAAACAATTGTTCGGGTGTGAATTGGGGGCCTTACCTTTCACGTACTTGGGTATACCAATTCACCATCGTAAGC
Organism: Triticum aestivum; assembly: GCF_018294505.1. Taxonomy (NCBI): domain Eukaryota; kingdom Viridiplantae; phylum Streptophyta; class Magnoliopsida; order Poales; family Poaceae; genus Triticum; species Triticum aestivum. The sequence continues at coordinate 64,812,070 of NC_057802.1, forward strand.
TAACAAACAGAGAACGGAAGTGCATTGAGGATCGATTTGAAAAGAAACTGAGCTGCTGGAAGGGCAAGCTGATGTCATACGGGGGCCGATTAATTCTCATTAATTCGGTACTCACGAGTATGCCCATGTTTCTCTTGTCTTTTTTCGAGGTACCAGTTGGAGTTCGGAAAAGACCAGACTTCTATTGTTCCCGCTTCTTCTGGCAGAGTAATGACCTGAAGAGAAAATATAGACTCGCTAAATGGGATATTATTTGTCGACCGAAAGACCAAGGGGGTCTAGGTATCGAAAATCTTGAGGTGAAGAACAAATGTCTTCTCAGCAAGTGGCTGTATAAGCTATCTGTAGAGATGGAGGCTACATGGGCGCAAATTCTGGTAATAAGTACCTTCACTCCAAAACTTTGTCCCAGGTGACAGTGAGGCCGACGGACTCGCCTTTCTGGAAAGGACTGATGAGAGTTAAATCATTTTTTTCAATAGGACAAAGTTTATAGTTGGAAACGGTACTTCTACGAGATTCTGGGAGGATACATGGCTAGGGGAAACACCCCTCGCGCTTCATAACCTTCTCTTTATAGCATTGTTCAACGGAGAGACGCCTTCGTTGTGACAGTAATTTAGTCCACTCCTCTCAATATTCACTTCAGGAGAACGCTAGCCGAAAACCGTTGGGAAGTTTGGCTCCATCTTGTGAGACGACTGATGGATGTGCAGCTTTCTCAAAGACCAGATCAGTTGTGCTGGAAGCTAACTAGGAATGGAGAGTTTACGGTTAAATCCATGTATCTGGATGTTATCAACTCTAGCTCTATTCCTAGTTCGAAACATGTTTGGAATGTCAAAGTACCTTTGAGAGTTAAAGTGTTTATGTGGTTTCTACACAAACAAGTCATTTTAACTAAGGACAACTTGGCCAAACGCAACTGGACTGGATCTACAAGATGTAGTTTTTGTGACCGGGATGAATCCATCAAACACCTCTTTCTTGATTGCCCGTTGGCAAAAATGTTATGGCGGACTGTTCACATAGCTTTTAATATTACTCCTCCGAACACTATCAACACGTTATTTGGGACGTGGCTTGACGGGATAGATTCCGAAACAGCGAGACACATTCGTGTAGGAGTATGTGCTTTATTATAGGCAGTTTGAAACTGCAGAAATGATTTGGTTTTTAATAGAACAACAAATACTCATTTTTTGCAGGTTATCTTCCGAGCCACTGCGTTGATCCGTATGTGGTCGCTACTCACTCCGACAGAGGCCAGGGAGCGTTTGGTTATTGGATCTATCCGACGGGAGATGGTAGCTCGGGCTATTTTCAATCGGTTTGGATGGCGGTTATGTAATAGGATAGGCAATTAGTTTTCCTATCTTTCTTTTGCCAGCTGGTTGTGGCTTTACTTTTACTCTTCTGCTCTTTGTGAGCATTTTTTGGTTCGTTTGTTTGAGACTTCAAGACATATGTTGAACTTATTTGCTTATTAATAAATGTGGCCGTATGCATTGTTCTGATGCAGAGGCCGGAGATCTCCCCCTTTTCGAAAAAAATGAACAAATGGAGTTCTGGGAAATGCTAACATTTTCGAACTGCCAACATGACTGAAAGATTTGTCTTTCTTTGCCTATATGATTAACATACATAAAATGACTATGAATTTGGAGGTTGCTCTTACTAGAACCTTGAAACAATGGTTTTGTCAAGGCGCTGGGAGTTAAAAAAGTATGATTCACTTTTTTTTCACACATCTTCTTTGGCTACACCCTAGCGCTGTTATACGTCTTCATGTTCTTCAATGGCCGAAACAGATAATAAAAAGAAGGGGAAGGGAAAATAGTAGTTCTCTGAGATGTGTATATCATCAATTGGTCCATGCCTCGTATGTCAGCGAGATATTGGAATTTAAGTTGATTACCTAATACTCCCTCCGTTCTAAAACAGATGACCCAAGTTTATACTAACTTTGTACTAAAGTTAGTATAAAATTGAGTCATCTATTTCGGAACGGAGGGAGTATATGTCTCTTGTTTTTAAATACTGCATGCCCATAATTGATTGAACAAAAACTATTTTACTTTCAGTGATACTCTATCCCGCTGGGAGAAATCATAGTATAAATGGAGAACTTGCTAACATTTCGGAACTGCATAAAAAAGGTATGATATACCAAAAATCAAATGAAGGAATGTGTTCTCGAGTATTATGCATGTACTTGAATGCGAAGGATATAGAATAAAGTGTTAAGATAAATTAATGAATTCCCGTGTACAGAATGAAATGAATTACTATTCTCGAAGTAACTTGTGGGCGTGTTACTCCTCAATTGAATAAGTTATTTCCTCAAGATTCACAAAAAAATGTTGTTTCCTCAGGAATTGGAGTTGAATGATTAGAGTCAATGGCTTCATAATTTGACAGATTAAGCTCATAATCAGAATGTGCTCATGGAGATTAGATTTGATATGATCTTCCATCAGTAATGTTCAGTTAACAAAAAAAATTTTTAGCCAATCACCATGTTGTTGCTCATTTGTTGACTCTAGTGTTCTTTCTGACACAAACATCTCTTGTTGTTTATTCCTCGTTGCAGCAAGCATATATGTCTTCCTGACGAGTTGACTTCTTTCACAGGGCAGATGGCGAGCTGGCAAACTTTGTGTATAAAATGATGGTCGCACCTGCAAATTATGCACATTTGGATCTTTAAAAACTTCAGTCATCTAGCGCCACTCGAACGAATGAAATGAAGGGGCTGACTAGATGTAAATTAAGCACTAATAAGCACACCTTCTCTGGTGCATGAATGTCCCCCCATTACCCCATGAAATAAACAGTTCCTTTCAAATTCAGGTGCAGGCCATGGCGGCAAAACAAAAGCCATTGTTCATCGAGAGAGGCAGCAATTGTCAACGTGATAACCAATCAAAGGTATATTTGCCTTTGGTCACTGATGAACAGAACGTGGTCCATCTTGCCAATGTGATGCCTACACTGATCAGTGATCACTGATGGTACGTACGTGCTGCCATCGTTCCTAACCAGAGGAAACGTGTGCCAAACTACCAGTGAATCCCCAGTCAATCTTTTCTACATGCATTGGTCATAAATTCAAAAGAGAGAACTTGTCCGTACCAAGCGAAATGTTTCTCGTCGTCATCGTCGTGATCGCGCGGGATTCGATCTGATCAGACACTAGATCTTGCTGGATCTGCGGATGATGAGGTCGAGCTACAGCTCGTCTAAATCTACAGTAGAATATGGAGGATGAACTGCTGCTCGTCAACACAGAATCGGCTTACACGATTAGACCGTCGTTGTTTTCCGTGGATCGGGAGTCAGAGGATCGAAACGAGCAGGTTTCAATGGCTAACTAATCGATCGGTGCCACTCAGGAATGATCCTTGACACCTAACGAGATCTCTCTCGCACAGTTTGCGTCGTTTCATCCATCCTTTGCGGCAAGTTTCCTAGCACGAAATCTTGGTGGAATCTCGGATGCGTCTGACATTTAGTGTAGTCTATCGGCGGTCAGTCCCTGCTGGCGGCTGGACTGCTTCTTCCCGTTAAAAAACGGGAGGGTGACAGTCGCCATTTTCATTCAGTTCCATCCCCCTGTTTAGCTCCCCTACAGGGGCACCAAGAGCCGGTACCACTAAGTTGAAAAAAAAGAGCCGGTACCACTATAATAACTAGGAAGTCCAAGTAGGAGTAATATTTTTAAAATTGTGAAAAAAATACAGAGTGCTTGAGAGGTGACATTTACAAAGATGAAAATTTTCAGTTTCGAACTCAATTTCACTTTGGGGCTCACTCGCAAAAACAAATTACTTGGGGCAAATAACCAAATTAAGCAACCAAAAGATTGAAACATGTGAAAAATGTGAACTTAATAAAATTGATGCTGAATTTGTTTTCTTGTAGCTCCCAAGTGTTTTTTTGGGCGAAAAGCTCCCAGGTGAAATTGAATTCGAATATGACATTTGCACATTTGTGAAACATGTGACGCTGTGTGTGTTTTTTCAGAATTTTTTGAGCATTTGAAATATGGTTTTCACAAGATTTTCTCTCAGTTTGTATGAGTCCGAATGTCCAATATATTAATGCTCGTGCTTCAAAATGTTGTGAAAACAAGACGGACGTGCAATACCACGTATTATGTGCATGCGTAATCTCTACTTCTAATGTCTGAGTTGATTGAATAGTATGCACTGTTTATTTTCGTCCCACCACTTTCAACCGTTTTATTTCGCTGGGTTTTTTTCGGCCCCCGCACCCCACCGGTTTAGTTTCGCATCACCCTCTCACACAACGAAAAAAATCTGAACGGATCAGAACTTTTCATACCGACGCAAATTATTTAGTAATATCTTTATGTGAAAGAATCAATCACGATCAATCTCTAAAGATCAAATCTAGATTAATTACCTTAAATCGCTCAATCACATTAATTAGGAAACAAATAACCAATTTTAAGAAATCTCATTATTAAAGCATTTATGTACCTACTTAATTTGTAATGGAATATTATCTCATTATTAAAGTATTATGTACCTATTTAATTTGTAATCGAATATTATCCAATGGCAGCAACAAAAAAATGCGGACGCCTCATCTCACTTCCGTCGTCCTGCCCTACCGCTCGAAGAGTCCGAGCGCCGCCGCCACCACGTAGCCTCGTGCCCTACCCCATCCCGGATTCCTCCCTCTCCCTCACTCTCTGTCTCTCGTGCACGCTCACGCAGGGGATGGGCCGCTCGGCCGCTCCCCGCGCAGGTTGCCACCATCCTCCTTTGCATCGTGTCGTCAGCACCTTCGCTAGGTATCGAGGGTTCCAAGAGCTCGGTCTGATCCGGCGTTGTCCGGTTAAGAGTCGTGGTCGCCTTTGCCTCTGTCACATCGAGCATCTCTGTGGCCATGGCCGCGCAGATCGTGTAGACTGTCGTCGATGGTGGCCTCTCTATCACTATGGCGCACTGATTCCCCATGTATCCGCCGCATCTGACGACCTCCTCTGGCAAGGACACAATAGTCGACTCATTGTTGAGGACGGACGGCCGCTGCCACGAGGTGAGAGCTGCCTCATCCTGTAAGGAGGTGGGCGACGTCGCCGCCATTCGTCACGAACCGACATGGATGCCGCTTCCAACGTGTTGGCATGCTTCTCCTGGATCAACAACAAATATCAGCTCTGCGGAGGTCAGGCTTTCTAAATTCTAATAAACTTTTCTCAATTAGATCGGCTTATTAGATTGTCCAATGGACATAGCATGGAGTAGTGATGTACATCAGGTTTGTGGGCGACGATGGTTTATATCTGTTGGATTTCTATAATCGCTTACTGATACGTCTCCAACGTATCTATAATTCTTGATTGCTCCATGCTATTATATATTCTATTTTGGATGTTTAATGGGCTTATTTATACACTTTTATATTATTTTTAGGACTAACCTATTAACCCAAGGCCAGTGCAAATTGCTGTTTTTTTGCCTATTTCAGTGTTTCGCAGAAAAGGAATATCAAACGGAGTCCAAACGGAATGAAACCTTCGGGAGCGTGATTTTTGGAACAAACGTGATCCAGAGGACTTGGAGTGGACGTCAAGCAATCAACAAGGAGGCCACGAGGCAGGGGGCGCGCCTACCCCACCTGGGCGCGCCCTCCACCCTCGTGGGCCCCTCGTGGCTCCACCGACCTACTTCTTCCTCCTATATATACCTACGTACCCCGAAACCATCGAGGAGCACCACGAAAACCTAATTCCACCGCCGCAACCTTCTGTACCCGTGAGATCCCATCTTGGGGCCTTTTCCGGCGCTCTGCCGGAGGGGGCATCGATCACAGAGGGCTTCTACATCAACACCATAGCCTCTCCGATGATGTGTGAGTAGTTTACCACAGACCTTCGGGTCCATAGTTATTAGCTAGATGGCTTCCTCTCTCTCTCTTTGGATCTCAATACAAAGTTCTCCTCGATCTTCTTGGAGATCTATTCGATGTAACTCTTTTTGCGGTGTGTTTGTCGAGATCCGATGAATTGTGGGTTTATGATCAAGATTATCTATGGACAATATATGAATCTTCTCTGAATTCTTTTATGTATGATTGGTTATCTTTGCAAGTCTCTTCGAATTATCAGTTTGGTTTGGCCTACTAGATTGATCTTTCATGCAATGGGAGAAGTGCTTAGCTTTGGGTTCAATCATGCGGTGCTCGATCCCAGTGACAGTAGGGGAAACGACACGTATTGTTTGCCATCGAGGATAAAAAGATGGGGTTTATATCATATTGCATGAGTTTATCCCTCTACATCATGTCATCTTAACTAATGCGTTACTCTGTTCTTATGAACTTAATACTCTAGATGCATGCTGGATAGCGGTCGATGTTGTTGGGAATCGTAGCATAATTTAAAATTTTTCTACGCTCACCAAGATGCATCTATGGAGTCTACTAGCAACGAGGGAAAAGGAGTGCATCTACATACCCCTGTAGATCGCGAGCGGAAGCGTTCCAATGAACGTGGATGACGGAGTCGTACTCGCCGTGATCCAAATCACCGATGATCGAGTGCCGAACGGACGGCACCTCCGCGTTCAACACACGTACGGTGCAGCACGTCTCCTCCTTCTTGATCCAGCAAGGGGGAAGGAGAGGTTGATGGAGATCCAACAGCACGACGGCGTGGTGGTGGATGTAGCGGCTCTCCGGCAGGGCTTCGCCGAGCTTCTGCGAGAGAGACAGAGGTGTTGCAGGGGAGGAGGGAGGCGCCCAAGGCTGTAGGTTGCTGCCCTCCCTCCCCCCTTTATATAGGCCCCCTGGGGGGGGGCGCCGGCCCAGGGAGATGGGATCTCCAAGGGGGGGCGGCGGCCAAAGGGGGAAAGGGGTGCCTTGCCCCCCAAGGCAAGGGGGAAGCTCCCCCCTAGGGTTCCCAACCCTAGGCGCATGGGGGGAGGCCCAAGGGGGCGCCCCAGCCCACTAAGGGCTGGTTCCCTTCCACTTTCAGCCCATGGGGCCCTCCGGGATAGGTGGCCCCACCCGGTGGACCCCCAGGACCCTTCCGGTGGTCCCGGTACAATACCGGTAACCCCCGAAACTTTCCTAGTGGCCGAAACTTGACTTCCTATATATAATTCTTCACCTCCGGACCATTCCGGAACCTCTCGTGACGTCCGGGATCTCATCCGGGACTCCGAACAACTTTTGGGTTTCCGCATACATATATCTCTACAACCCTAGCGTCACCGGACCTTAAGTGTGTAGACCCTATGGGTTCGGGAGACATGCAGACATGATCGAGACGCCTCTCCGGTCAATAACCAACAGCGGGATCTGGATACCCATGTTGGCTCCCACATGTTCCACGATGATCTCATCGGATGAACCACGGTGTCGAGGATTCAATCAATCCGTATGCAATTCCCTTTGTCAATCGGTATGTTACTTGCCCGAGATTCGATCGTCGGTATCCCAATACCTTGTTCAATCTCGTTACCGGCAAGTCTCTTTACTCGTACCGCAGTGCATGATCCCGTGACCAATGCCTTAGTCACATTGAGCTCATTATGATGATGCATTACCGAGTGGGCCCAGAGATACCTCTCCGTCACACGGAGTGACAAATCCCAGTCTCGATCCGTGCCAACCCAACAGACACTTTCGGAGATACCCGTAATGCACCTTTATAGTCACCCAGTTACGTTGTGACGTTTGGCACACCCAAAGCACTCCTACGGTATCCGGGAGTTGCACGATCTCATGGTCTAAGGAAAATATACTTGACATTGGAAAAGCTCTAGCAAACGAAACTACACGATCTTTTATGCTATGCTTAGGATTGGGTCTTGTCCATCACATCATTCTCCTAATGATGTGATCCCGTTATCAATGACATCCAATGTCCATAGTCAGGAAACCATGACTATCTGTTGATCAACGAGCTAGTCAACTAGAGGCTTACTAGGGACACGTTGTGGTCTATGTATTCACACATGTATTACGATTTCCGGACAATACAATTATAGCATGAACAATAGACAATTACCATGAACAAAGAAATATAATAATAACCATTTATTATTGCCTCTAGGGCATATTTCCAACAGTCTCCCACTTGCACTAGAGTCAATAATCTAGTTACATTGTGATGAATCGAACACCCATTGCGTCCTGGTGTTGATCATGTTTTGCCCTAGGGAGAGGTTTAGTCAACGGATCTGCTACATTCAGGTCCGTGTGTACTTTACAAATATCTATGTCTCCATTTTGAACACTTTCACGAATGGAGTTGAAGCGACGCTTGATATGCCTGGTCTTCCTGTGAAACCTGGGCTCCTTCGCAAGGGCAATAGCTCCAGTGTTGTCACAGAAGAGAGTCATCGGGCCCGACGCATTGGGAATCACCCCTAGGTTGGTAATGAACTCCTTCATCCAGACTGCTTCTTGTGCTGCCTCCGAGGCTGCCATGTATTCCGCTTCACATGTAGATCCCGCCACGACGCTTTGCTTGCAACTGCACCAGCTTACTGCTCCTCCATTCAAAATATACACGTATCCGGTCTGTGACTTCGAGTCATCCAGATCTGTGTCGAAGCTAGCGTCGACGTAACCCTTTACGACGAGCTCTTCGTCACCTCCATAAACGAGAAACATATCCTTAGTCCTCTTCAGGTACTTCAGGATATTCTTGACCGCTGTCCAGTGTTCCTTGCCGGGATTACTTTGGTACCTTCCTACCAAACTTACGGCAATGTTTACATCAGGTCTGGTACACAGCATGGCATACATAATAGACCCTATGGCCGAGGCATAGGGGATGACACTCATCTCTTCTATATCTTCTGCCGTGGTCGGGCATTGAGCCGTGCTCAATTGCACACCTTGCAATACAGGCAAGAACCCCTTCTTGGACTGATCCATACTGAACTTCTTCAATATCTTGTCAAGATATGTACTCTGTGAAAGACCAATGAGGCGTCTTGATCTATCTCTATAGATCTTGATGCCTAATATATAAGCAGCTTCTCCAAGGTCCTTCATTGAAAAACACTTATTCAAATAGGCCTTTATACTTTCCATGAATTCTATATCATTTCCCATCAATAGTATGTCATCCATATATAATAAGAGAAATGCTACAGAGCTCCCACTCACTTTCTTGTAAACACAGGCTTCTCCATAAGTCTGTGTAAACCCAAACACCTTGATCATCTCATCAAAGCGAATGTTCCAACTCCGAGATGCTTGCACCAGCCCATAGATTGAGCGCTGGAGCTTGCATACTTTGTTAGCATTCTTAGGATCGACAAAACCTTCCGGCTGCATCATATACAACTCTTCCTTAAGGAAGCCGTCAAGGAATGCCGTTTTGACGTCCATCTGCCATATCTCATAATCATAGTATGCGGCAATTGCTAACATGATTCGGACGGACTTTAGCTTCGCTACGGGTGAGAAAGTCTCATCGTAGTCAACCCCTTGAACTTGTCGATAACCCTTAGCGACAAGTCGAGCTTTGTAGATGGTCACATTACCATCTGCGTCCGTCTTCTTCTTAAAGATCCATTTGTTTTCTATGGCTAGCCGCTCATCGGGCAAGTCAGTCAAAGTCCATACTTTGTTTTCATACATGGATTCTATCTCGGATTTCATGGCTTCTAGCCATTTGTCGGAATTCGGGCCGGCCATCGCTTCTTCATAGTTCGAAGGTTCACCGTTGTCTAACAACATGATTTCCAGGACAGGGTTGCCGTACCACTCTGGTGCGGAACGTGTCCTTGTGGACCTACGAAGTTCAGTGACTTGATCTGAAGCTTCATGATCATCATCATTAACTTCCTCCCCAGTCGGTGTAGGCACCACAGGAACATTTTCCCGCGCTGCGCTACTTTCCGGTTCGGAAGGGGTGACTATCACCTCATCAAGTTCCACTTTCCTCCCACTCAATTCTTTCGAGAGAAACTCCTTCTCTATAAAGGACCCGTTCTTGGCAACGAAGATCTTGCCTTCGGATCTGAGGTAGAAGGTATACCCAATAGTTTCCTTAGGGTATCCTATGAAGACGCATTTTTCCGACTTGGGTTCGAGCTTTTCAGGTTGAAGTTTCTTGACATAAGCATCGCATCCCCAAACTTTTAGAAACGACAGCTTAGGTTTCTTCCCAAACCATAATTCATACGGTGTCGTCTCAACGGATTTAGACGGAGCCCTATTTAAAGTGAATGCGGCAGTCTCTAAAGCATAACCCCAAAATGAGAGCGGTAAATCGGTAAGAGACATCATAGATCGCACCATATCCAATAGAGTGCGATTACGACGTTCGGACACACCATTTCTCTGAGGTGTTCCAGGCGGCGTGAGTTGTGAAACTATTCCACATTTCTTTAGGTGTGCACCAAACTCGTGACTTAAATATTCTCCACCACGATCTGATCGTAGGAATTTTATTCTCCTGTCACGTTGATTCTCAACCTCACTCTGAAATTCCTTGAACTTTTCAAAGGTTTCAGACTTGTGTTTCATCAGGTAGACATATCCATATCTACTTAAATCATCAGTGAGAGTGAGAACATAACGATATCCTCCGCGAGCCTCAACACTCATTGGACCACACACATCGGTATGTATGATCTCCAATAAGTTGGTTGCTCGCTCCATTGTTCCGGAGAACGGAGTCTTGATCATCTTACCCATGAGGCATGGTTCGCACGTGTCAAATGATTCGTAATCAAGAGACTCCAAAAGTCCATCTGCATGGAGCTTCTTCATGCGCTTGACACCAATGTGACCAAGGCGGCAGTGCCACAAGTATGTGGGACTATCGTTATCAACTTTACATCTTTTGGTATTCACACTATGAACATGTGTAACATCACGTTCGAGATTCATCAAAAATAAACCATTGACCAGCGGGGCATGACCATAAAACATATCTCTCAAATAAATAGAACAACCATTATTCTCGGATTTAAATGAGTAGCCATCTCGAATTAACACTACTGGAATCAGCTAATTTGCCATCTGCCGGCTCTTTGTCGTCTGCTAGCTGACGGCAAAGAAGCTCTTTGCCACCAGCTACCCAAAAGCAGACGGCAAAGAAACGGCAGACGGCAAAGAAGCTCTTTGCCATCTGCGAGCTCTTTGCCGTCAGCCAGCAGACGGCAAAGAATCTTTGCCGTCCGCTGGCGGACGGCAAAGAGTGAGGTGGCCCCCACCCCCCGCCCGTTTAGAAAAAACCTAATGGCCCACCTCTTTGCCGTCCGCCAGCAGACGGCAAAGAGGCAAAAAGGGCGGACGGCTAAGAGGGCACTACCTAACGGCCCGTACCCCCCCGCCCGTTACTCACTTCTTCTCTCCTCGCTGTTCTCTCCTCCCACCCCCCCGCCGCCGCCGCCGCCCGCCCCGCCCCGGCCCCCCGCCGCCCCGGCCCGACCTCCACCGCACCCTCGCCGCCTCGACCTCCACCGCACCCTCGCCACCTCGACCTCCACCGCACCCTCGCCGCCTCTTCCACATCGCCCCGCCCACACCAGCCCGTGCCGCCGCCGCCGACCCTGTCCGGCGTAGCCGGCTTCCCCGCCGCCCCGCACCCCTCCCCAACCTCCATCGCGGCCCCGCCGCGCCGCGGCCGTCCAAGCCCCGTTCCGCCGCGCCCGTCCCCTCCCCCGACGCCCGACCAACCGCCGCTGCCGCTGCAGCCGCGGGTCGACCGCCCCCCGAGGAGCGCCGCCCATTGCTGCCCCTCCCCTCCCCATCGCTGCGCCGCCTTGCTGCCGCCCCGTCGCCGCCCCCTCCCCGACCCGTCGCCGCCCCCACGGTGAGCCCCTGCCGCCCCCCTGTGTCCTATTTTTTTCTTCTGTTTTTTTGTTTTTCTTTCCTGTTTAGATAAGGTTTTTAGTTTAGGTTTAGGTTATATAGTTAGCTAGATTAGATTAATTAGATTGGATTATATTAGACTAGTGTTAGGTTTTAGTTAAATAGTCATAATTAAAGGAAGTGAAAAAAGATGAAAAAAGAAGACGAAAAGTAGAATAAGTAGAAGGGGGAAGAAGAAGAAGAAGAAGAAGAAGAAGAAGAAGAGGAGGAGGAGGAGGAGGAGGAGGAAGAAGAAGAAGAAGAAGAAGAAGAAGAAGAAGAAGAAGAAGAAGAAGAAGAAGAAAAGAAGTAGAAGACGGGGGATGAGAAGAAGTAGAAGAATGAGAAGAAGTAAAAGTAGTAGAAGAATGAGAAGACCCCCTGACCCCCCAACCCCGACACCACACCCCGACACCCGACCCCGACTCCACCCCGACACCCGACCCCCTAACCCCCTGACCCCGACACGACACCCCGACCCCCCGACCCCGAAACAGCACCCCGACCCCGACACGACACCCCGACCCCCGACACGACACCCCCGACAACCCGACCCCGAGACCCCGACCCCGACACCGACCCCGACCCCGACACCCCGACCCCGAGCCTGACCCGACACCCCGACCCCGACACCGACACGGCACCCCGACCCCGACCCGGCACCCCGAACCGACACCCGACCCCGAGACCCCGACCCCGACACGGCACCTCGACACCGACACGACACCCCGACCCCCGACACCTCCCGAAAAGGTGTTCTTTGGCCTTCCAGAGGCCGACGGGGTCATATATTTGTGAATTATTAGTTAGGTCATATATTTTTCGATTTTGTTATGAAAAACATCATATATAATTGTGTTGATCGGGTAGTTTTAAATGTGCAGTTGTTTCATCGCTGCGAGGTTTGGTGTTCGACGACCTCGCCGTGCGTTTGACGAGCTCTGCCCCTTCGTTCGTGGGTGAGCACAAATGACATGTCCTCCTCCCCCATTAATTATTTGATCTATTCCGATGAAACTTGATAGCTAGCTATATATGTGTCTTGAATCATCAGTATGCGTAACCAATATGTGTCTCCTGTTCGAAAGCGTCATAGTTATAAATATGCATGCATTTGCATATTTATAACCTTGATTCTTTCAAATTGTCCAACGCTATCCATGGACAGCCCGAGTATGTTTAGATTGGGTTTGTTTTCCCATATGCTTTGCTCCGGATCCGACGCATAAATTTCGTCAGTGCCTCCCCTGTTGTTCTCCGGGTACACATCCTCTCTGTTTATTGCAGAGACGTGTATCAGGAGAACAGCGGGGAGGTGCTGCCGAAATTTTGCGTAGGATCCGGAGCATAGCATGGGAAAATGAACCCAATCTAAACATACTCGGGTGGGATTAGGACCTATCATTACCTATTAGAGTGTAGGTTGCATGGACGTAATAAAATTGACAAAGTAGATCAACTGATGAATATATACATGGTGAATTATATATATATATTTGTTGTGTGTCTAGTAGCTCTGAAAGTCAAGATGAGTGATCGTGCGTGGATGTACACCGGTCACACTGGTCAGAACAAATGGAGCACTGAATGGTTCACAAAAACCAAGGGGTTTGTGCGAGCCACATTTGCAAATGGCCAGAGGAAAACCTGGTGCCCCTGTTTACGGTGCGGCAATTGGGAAAAGAGGACAGAGGCTGAAATGGGCAAACACCTGCAGAAGAGTGGTTTTACGCCCGATTATACGGTGTGGACATTTCATGGTGAGTGTGCCCAACGTGACCGAGCTGAGGTGGATCGTCGTCGCACCGACGAGCATGGTACCGGGATGGAAAACATGGTGCAAGACTTTGATGATGCTCGGGATGGTACCGGGTCGGCTTCCAGAGCTTGGGTTGAGCTGGGAGCACTACGTGGCTGCCCCGGCCCCGCCGGATGTCATTATCGACGGTGTCGTGTGCGACACGAGGGCAGACATGGTGTTCAGGACGTTCTGGGTAATTTCTCCTTTACACATTTCAAAATCTTCAACTAGCTAGTTATTAATTGTACTAATCAATATTGTCTCATTTGATTGCAGACATTCTACAGGTGTGAGGAGGGATACGAGGAGGACGCGGCAAATGTTATCCAGAACGTCTGCAAGCGCCTACTCCAGAACTTACGGCACGAGGCTCGGGTGCAGGCTGTTCGAGACTACTACGCCTTGCGTGGTATCAAGAAGACCAAGCCGGCGTGCCGCGATAAGTTCCTGAGTAAGGAGCAGTACATGAAGGTAATTCTTAAGGCCTTCTACTTAAGTTCCTTCGTTTAGTAATTCTTAGCCGTAGCGCTCAAGTTTCTATTTGCTAACTTAGGCGCCTCCGAGATGGTGTGCGGATCGGATGGATTGTTGGGAGGTGTTGGTCGATGAGTGGTGCTCAAAAGAATGGCTAGCCCTCCACAACGAGGCCAAGGACAAACGTGCCCAAATGGAAGGTGTGCCACACCATCAAGGCAGCTCCAACTTATATCAGTTCGGGCGCAACTGGGTATGTGGTTTGCTTCATGATTCATGCAATTCATTCATCATGCTAGCTTGAGCCCTTTAATTACTAATTTTCATTGTTTCTCTCTTTCAGGCACGCTACAATAAGGTGGATAAGGTGCCGGAGGTGTACAACCTGTATGCCATGGCCCACACTGGCTCTTTCAAGAAAGTCAAGGCTTTCTCTCAGTCTGACCTCGATGATGCAAACAACTTCACCAACATCTCCTCCCACAACAAGCTCGTGCGATATAGAGATGAGGGGAAGGCGAGGAAAGGGGAGGACTTTAACCCGAGCCAGGGTCCCATTGATCCAGAGCTGGTGATGATATCTGGTGGCGGGAGGTCCCATGGCTCCATAGCCATTGGAGATGGACTTATCCGTTGTCCTAGCACTCTCCCGGAGATCAAGGCGCGCCAGTCGAGCTCCGCTCCTGAGATAAGGCCTCGTGAACGGCCAGTGCAACTCGCCATCAAGGTTAGTGATACGTACTCAGTTATCTTTCTCCATTACATTGTGTGCGCTTCCATCAATGATTACAAATGGTCATGTGAGTGGTGTTGCAGGCTCCTATACAGACTGAGAGAGATAGAACGGAGAAACTTCTGGCGGAGGCGGCGGAGAGGCAGCGGGAGATGGAGGAGAGGACGAGAAAGAAGACGGAGGAGGAGAGGGCACGGAATGACATGCAGGCAAGGGCCATGTACGAGCTCCTTGTGGTAAGTTTCTTCTGCAGATTACTTGCTAGTCTTAACATTTGAGTCTCATTACTAACTAGTATGACTCTGTTCTGAAAACCAAATGTGCAGTCTGTGTGCAAGAAGTCCGGTCAGCCCGCTCCGCCGATGCCAGTGATTGCTCCTGGGAGCACGGTGAGTTTAATTTGAATGGACATTACTTGCTATTCTTAACATTTGAGTGTCGTAATGCTAACGAGACATTGGAAATGATCTTTGGTGCAGCTTAACTCCAGAAACGCATCGCACGATCCTTCTCCAGGTAGCGGCACTAGCCACCCCGCTCCTACACCTCCCTGATCACGGTAAGTTTCTCTAGTGTTTTGCTTAACAAATGCATAAAGACCTAGACTTAGCTTTATTTCCTCCAATATGCTTACCATAATGACCTAGAGTTAGCTTCTTTTCCTCCAAAATGACTTAATAAGCTTACTGACCTCATAAACCATCCATTTTGTCAAAAATTGCATAATTAGCTCATAAACGACCCATTTCACCTAGGTTAACTCATAAACGACCCATTTCACCTAGGTTAGCTCATAAACGACCCATTTCACCTAGGTTAGCTCATAAACGATCCATTTCACCTAGGTTAGCTCATAAACGACCCATTTCACCTAGGTTAGCTCATAAACGATCCATTTCACCTAGGTTAGCTCATAAACGATCCATTTCACCTAACTTAGCTCATAAACGATCCATTTCACCTAAGATAGCTCATAAACGATCCATTTCACCTAGGTTAGCTAATAAACGATCCGTTTCACCTAAGTTAGCTCATAAACGATCCATTTCAACTAATTTAGCTCATAAATGATCCAGTTCACCTAAGTTAGCTAATAAATGGCATATACTTCTTCTTCTATTCTTTTTCTTCTAGTCTAATTCTTCTTCTATTCTTCTTTTTCTAACTTTCTTATTTGTCATTTTGCAGGTTTCGTTCACTTCACGGAAGCCAGCTTTCTATGATGGATTGCTTGTTTTTTCCTTTGATGCACTTCTTGTATTCTGCTCGCTTGCTATGATGAAACTAGATTGCTATGATGAAACTTTGCATATTGTAATATGTATGGATCGATGGAACTATGTGCAACCTACTATGTATGTATGGATATATATGTGCTGGATATTTATTATGTTGGATATATATGTGCTGGCTCCTGTGATATATTTGCTGTGATATATTTCCTGTGATATATTTCCTGTGATAATTGTTGGATATAAGAAAAACAGAATAAAAAGAGGCAGTGCAGGCTCTTTGCCGTCCGCCGCGGACGGCAAAGACACCTTTGCCATAGGCAGCAGACGGCAAAGGGGGCACGTGGCGCCCACCTGTGCTTCCTGAGAGATGGACCA
The DNA here is from genome assembly GCF_018294505.1 of Triticum aestivum. Classification (NCBI taxonomy): domain Eukaryota; kingdom Viridiplantae; phylum Streptophyta; class Magnoliopsida; order Poales; family Poaceae; genus Triticum; species Triticum aestivum. Next base: position 64,828,544 of record NC_057802.1, read on the forward strand.
TTTGGCAAATTTGCCTACCGTGGCGGACGACAAAGCTAAGCTGACGGCAAATACTTTCCCCTTTGCCGTCCGCCGTGGCAGACGGCAAATAACAGCGGGCGCTGACGCATTGCTGACGTCAACTGGCGGACGGCAAAGAGGCGCTCAAATTTGCCGTCCGCTGGCCGACGGCAAAGGCCGCCGTTAGCCGCCTAACGGACTAACGCTGGCGGACGTCCAGTATTTTTGCCGTCCGCCCTCTTTGCCGTCCGCCGCTGTAGGCAAAGGACTCTTTGCCGTCCGCCATAAAAAGCAGACGGCAAAGGACCTGTTTACCGTAGCCTACTTTGCCAGAGCCTTTTGCCGTCCGCGGCTGACGGCAAAGGCCTTTGCCATCCGCCGTTCGAGCCTTTGCCGTCCGCCGTGGCAGACGGCAAAATAGTTGTTTCCTGTAGTGTAAACGAGATCCAGATACAATGTTCATGCTCAAAGCTGGCACTAAATAACAATTATTGAGGTTTAAAACTAATCCCGTGGGTAGATGCAGAGGTAGCGTGCCGACGGCGATCACATCGACCTTGGAACCATTCCCGACGCGCATCGTCACCTCGTCCTTCGCCAGTCTCCGTTTATTCCGTAGTTCCTGTTTTGAGTTACAAATATGAGCAACCGCACCGGTATCAAATACCCAGGAGCTACTACGAGTACTGGTAAGGTACACATCAATTACTTGTATATCACATATACCTTGGGTGTTGCCGGCCTTCTTCTTGTCCGCTAAGTATTTGGGGCAGTTCCGCTTCCAGTGACCACTTCCCTTGCAATAAAAGCACTCAGTCTCGGGCTTGGGTCCATTCCTTGACTTCTTCCCAGTAACTGGTTTACCGGGCGCGGCAACTCCCTTGCCGTCCTTCTTGAAGTTCTTCTTACCCTTGCCCTTCTTGAACTTAGTGGCTTTATTCACCATCAACACTTGATGTTCTTTTCTGATCTCCCCTTCCGCTGATTTCAGCATTGAATATACCTCGGGAATGGTCTTTTCCATCCCCTGCATATTGTAGTTCATCACAAAGCTCTTGTAGCTTGGTGGAAGCGACTGGAGGATTCTGTCAATGACCGCGTCATCCGGGAGATTAACTCCCAGCTGAGACAAGCGGTTGTGCAACCCAGACATTCTGAGTATGTGCTCGCTAACAGAACTGTTCTCCTCCATTTTACAGCTGAAGAACTTGTCGGAGACTTCATATCTCTCGAGCCGGGCATGAGCTTGAAAAACTAGTTTCAGCTCCTCGAACATCTCATATGCTCCATGTTTCTCAAAACGCTTTTGGAGACCCGGTTCTAAGCTGTAAAGCATGCCGCACTGAACGAGGGAGTAATCATCAGCACGCTGCTGCCAAGCGTTCATAACGTCTTGGTTCTCTGGGATTGGTGCTTCACCTAGCGGTGCTTCTAAGACATAATCTTTCTTGGCTACTATGAGGATGAGCCTCAGGTTCCGGACCCAGTCCGTATAGTTGCTGCCATCATCTTTCAGCTTGGTTTTCTCTAGGAACGCGTTGAAATTGAGGACAACGTTGGCCATTTGATCTACAATACATAGTGTAAAGATTTTAGACTAAGTTCATGATAATTAATTTCATTTAATCAAAATATTTAATGAACTCCCACTCAGATAGACATCCCTCTAGTCATCGAAGTGAAACATGATCCGAATTCGACTAGGCCGTGTCCGATCATCACGTGAGACGGACTAGTCAAGATCGGTGAACATCTCCATGTTGATCGTATCTTCTATACGACTCATGCTCGACCTTTCGGTCCTCCGTGTTCCGAGGCCATGTCTGTACATGCTAGGCTCGTCAAGTCGACCTAAGTGTATTGCGTGTGTTCCGAGGCCATGTCTGTACATGCTAGGCTCGTCAACACCCGTTGTATTCGAACGTTAGAATCTATCACACCCGATCATCACGTGGTGCTTCGAAACAACGAACCTTCGCAACGGTGCACAGTAAGGGTGAACACTTTCTTGAAATTATTATAAGGGATCATCTTACTTACTACCGTCGTTCTAAGCAAATAAGATGCAAAAACATGATAAACATCACATGCAATCAAATAGTGACATGATATGGCCAATATCATCATGCTCCTTTGATCTCCATCTTCGGGGCACCATGATCATCTTCGTCACCGGCATGACACCATGATCTCCATCATCATGATCTCCATCATTGTGTTTTCATGAAGTCGTCACACCAACGATTACTTCTACTTGTATGGCTAACGCGTTTAGCAACAAAGTAAAGTAAATTACATGGCGTTATTCAATGACACGCAGTTCATGCAAAATAATAAAGACAACTCCTATGGCTCCTGCCGGTTGTCATACTCATCGACATGCAAGTCGTGATTCCTATTACAAGAATATGATCAATCTCATACATCACATATATCATTCATCACATCTTCTGGCCATATCACATCACATAGCACTTGCTGCAAAAACAAGTTAGACGTCCTCTAATTGTTGTTGCAAGTTTTTACGTGGTTTGTAGGTTTCTAGCAAGAACGTTTTCTTACCTACGTATGACCACAACGTGATTTGCTAATTTCTATTTACCCTTCATAAGGACCCTTTTCATCGAATCCGTTCCGACTAAAGTAGGAGAGACAGACACCCGCTAGCCACCTTATGCAACTAGTGCATGTCAGTCGATGGAACCTGTCTCACGTAAGCGTACGTGTAAGGTCGGTCCGGGCCGCTTCATCCTACAATGCCGCCGAAACAAGAAACGACTAGTAGCGGCAAGAAGAATTAGCAAACTCAATGCCCACAACTGCTTTGTGTTCTACTCGTGCATAGTAACTACGCATAGGCCTGGCTCATGATGCCACTGTTGGGAATCGTAGCATAATTTAAAAAATTTCTACGCTCACCAAGATGCATCTATGGAGTCTACTAGCAACGAGGGCAAAGGAGTGCATCTACATACCCTTGTAGATCGCGAGGGGAAGCGTTCCAATGAACGTGGATGACGGAGTCGTACTCGCCGTGATCCAAATCACCGATGATCGAGTGCCGAACGGACGGCACCTCCGCGTTCAACACACGTACGGTGCAGCGACGTCTCCTCCTTCTTGATCCAGCAAGGGGGAAGGAGAGGTTGATGGAGATCCAACAGCACGACGGCGTGGTGGTGGATGTAGCGGCTCTCCGGCAGGGCTTCGCCGAGCTTCTGCGAGAGAGAGAGAGGTGTTGCAGGGGAGGAGGGAGGCGCCCAAGGCTGTAGGTTGCTGCCCTCCCTCCCCCCCTTTATATAGGCCCCCTGGGGGGGCGCCGGGCCAGGGAGATGGGATGTCCAAGGGGGGGGGCGGCGGCCAAAGGGGGAAAGGGGTGCCTTGCCCCCCAAGGCAAGGGGGAAGCTCCCCCCTAGGGTTCCCAACCCTAGGCGCATGGGGGCAGGCCCAAGGGGGGCGCCCCAGCCCACTAAGGGCTGGTTCCCTTCCACTTTTAGCCCACGGGGCCCTCCGGGATAGGTGGCCCCACCCGGTGGACCCCCGGGACCCTTCCGGTGGTCCCGGTACAATACCGGTAACCCCCGAAACTTTCGCAGTGGCCGAAACTTGACTTCCTATATATAATTCTTCACCTCCGGACCATTTCGGAACCTCTCGTGACGTCCGGGATCTCATCCGGGACTCCGAACAACTTTCGGGTTTCCGCATACATATATCTCTACAACCCTAGCGTCACCGGACCTTAAGTGTGTAGACCCTACGGGTTCGGGAGACATGCAGACATGACCGAGACGCCTCTCCGGTCAATAACCAACAGCGGGATCTGGATACCCATGTTGGCTCCCACATGTTCCATGATGATCTCATCGGATGAACCACGGTGTCGAGGATTCAATCAATCCGTATGCAATTCCCTTTGTCAATCGGTATGTTACTTGCCCGAGATTCGATCGTCGGTATCCCAATACCTTGTTCAATCTCGTTACCGGCAAGTCTCTTTACTCGTACCGCAATGCATGATCCCGTGACCAACGCCTTAGTCACATTGAGCTCATTATGATGATGCATTACCGAGTGGGCCCAGAGATACCTCTCCGTCACACAGAGTGACAAATCCCAGTCTCGATCCGTGCCAACCCAACAGACACTTTCGGAGATACCCGTAATGCACCTTTATAGTCACCCAGTTACGTTGTGACGTTTGGCACACCCAAAGCACTCCTACGGTATCCGGGAGTTGCACGATCTCATGGTCTAAGGAAAATATACTTGACATTGGAAAAGCTCTAGCAAACGAAACTACACGATCTTTTATGCTATGCTTAGGATTGGGTCTTGTCCATCACATCATTCTCCTAATGATGTGATCCCGTTATCAATGACATCCAATGTCCATAGTCAGGAAACCATGACTATCTGTTGATCAACGAGCTAGTCAACTAGAGGCTTACTAGGGACACGTTGTGGTCTATGTATTCACACATGTATTACGATTTCCGAACAATACAATTATAGCATGAACAATAGACAATTACCATGAACAAAGAAATATAATAATAACCATTTATTATTGCCTCTAGGGCATATTTCCAACAGATGTGTGGAGTAATAGTAGTAGATGCAGGCAGGAGTCGGTCTACTTGTCGCGGACGTGATGCCTATATACATGATCATGCCTAGATATTCTCATAATTATGCACTTTTCTATCAATTGCTCGACAGTAATTTGTTCACCCACCGTAATACTTATGCTATCTTGAGAGAAGCCACTAGTGAAACCTATGGCCCCCGGGTCTATTTTCCATCATATTACTCTCCCGTCAACTAGTTATTTCTGTTGCCGTTTATTTTGCTTTCTTTACTTTTAGTCTTTATCAGAAAAATACCAAAAATATTATCTTATCATCTCTATCAGATCTCACTTTTGCAAGTGGCCGTGAAGGGATTGACAACCCCTTTATCGCGTTGGTTGCAAGGTTCTTATTTGTTTGTGTAGGTATGAGGGACTTGCGTGTGGCCTCCTACTGGATTGATACCTTGGTTCTCAAAAACTGAGGGAAATACTTACGCTATTTTGTTGCATCACCCTTTCCTCTTCAAGGGAAAACCAACGCAGTGCTCAAGAGGTAGCACTTACCTGCAGACCTTGCACTATATTTTACACCAGGCACGCAAGCTATATGTGGGTGAGAATTTCTGCACGATCTTCGGATTCCTTGAGATTGCACTGATGTACGTACTTTTCATGATAATGAAGGAGAGAACATCGTTTAATTAATAGTAACAAGACACGATCACCAACTATGATAAATAGCAGGTGTAAGATATATATGCACCGCTTTGCTAGCTCCAATAAATCTATTGATTACTCATGTTGCTTCAATTGGGTTGTTACGAAAACATGAAAAGTACTTTAAAATTATTCTAAGTTGTATAACACCCAATAAATATATTGATTAGTCATGCTGCTTCAGTTGGGCTATCGTCGACATTGACATTGAAAATTCTACTGCCACGGTTCATACCCAAGTCTGCATCAGATGATCAGAATACTAACTATTGTAGGTGATGCTCTTTCTTCCCAGTTTTCACTTTTCATTAGGGCCTTATATAAGGTTGATTGACTGGCGGTATGCTTGCTCTGGTCCCGAGAAAGAGGATGAACAGAGAATGATGGTCGATTGCTGCTACTGCACTGTATATCTTCTGAATTGGCAAGTAGTACAGAGTACATAATGTTTGCCTCAAAATAAAAGATTGTACAACCGATACTATTTGTCATATATAAATTATGCTCTTTCATGCTAAATTTTATTGCTACTATTTGCAGATGAAGTGGATACTACCAGTGTGTTACTGTACGATACTGTGTGCTTATGATATAAAAGAAAGTATCAGTGCAGTAACCATATTGCGGACATTTTTGTTGCTTACCACCAATCGTTGGGCTTCTCTATTAGCAAGAAGTCAATTTGTCAGTGGAGACATAGCTGCAAGGATGCAGTATTTCAACTTTGAGGTTATTTAAGCATTTGGATTTCAGATTATAGTTGCCATCAACAAAACAGGTATGCTCTTGTACTAATGTCTGTTTGTATTTATATGCCCTAGAGGCAATAATAAAGTTGCTATTTATATTTCCTTATATCATGATAAATTTTTATTATTCATGCTAGAATTGTATTAACCGGAAATTTAGTACATGTGTGAATACATAGGCAAAACAGAGTGTCCCTAGTATGCCTCTACTTGACTAGCTCGTTAATCAAAGATGGTTATGTTTCCTGACCATAGACATGTGTTGTCATATGATGAACGGGATCACATCATTAGAGAATGATGTGATGGAGAAGACCCATCCATTAGCTTAGTATAATGATCATTTAGTTTTATTATTATTGCTTTCATCATGACTTATACATGTTCCTCTGACTATGAGATTATGCAACTCCCGAATACCGGAGGAACACCTCGTGTGCTATCAAACGTCACAACATAACTGGATGATTATAAAGATGCTCTACATATGTCTCCGAAGGTGTTTGTTGGGTTGGCATAGATCGAGATTAGGATTTGTCACCGTGTATCGGAGAGGTATCTCTGGGCCCTCTCGGTAATGCACATCACTATAAGCCTTGCAAGCAATGTGACTAATGAGTTAGTCACGGGATGAGCATTATGGAACGAGTAAAGAGACTTGCCAGTAATGAGATTGAACTAGGTATGATGATACCGACGATCGAATCTCGGGCAAGTAACATACCGACGACAAAGGGAACAACATATGTTGTTATGCGGTTTGACCGATAAAGATCTTCGTATAATATGTAGGAGCCAAGATGAGCATCCGGGTTCCGCTATTGGTTATTGGCCGGAGATGTGTCTCGGTCATGTCTACATAGTTCTCGAACCCGTAGGGTCCGCATGCTTAACGTTCGATGACGATTTGTATTATGAGTTATGTGATTTGATGACCGAAGTTTGTTCGGAGTCCCGGATGAGATCACGGACATGACGAGGAGTCTCGAAATGGTCGAGAGGTAAAGATTCATATATTGGAAGGTTGCATTCGGACATCCGAATGGTTCCGAGTGATTCAGGCATTTTTCCGGAGTACCGGGAGGTTACGGGAACCCCCCGGGGAAAGATATGGGCCTTATGGGCCATAGGAGGGAGGCTAACCAGCCCACAAGGGGCTGGTGCGCCCCCCACAAGGGAGGAGGCCGAATTGGACTAGGGAAGGGAGCTTCATCCCCTTTCCTTCTCCTACTCCCTCTCCTTCCCCTTTCCCCCCCTCCGGTAGAAGGAAAAAGGGTGGGGCCGAATCCTACTAGGACTGGAGTCCTAGTAGGACTCCCCTCTCCCTGGCGTGCCCCTTGTTGGCCGGCTTCCTCCTCCCCTCCTTTATATACGGGGGCAGGGGGCACCCCAAAGACACAACAGACAATTGTCTTAGCCGTGTGCGGTGCCCCCCTCCACAGTTACACACCTCGGTCATATCGTCATAGTGCTTAGGCGAAGCCCTGCGCAGGTAACTTCATCATCACCGTCGCCACGCCGTCATGCTGACGGAACTCTCCCTCGTCTACGAGGGTACGTGGACACACTCTCCCCTCTCGTTGCTATGCATCTCCTAGATAGATCTTGCGTGATCGTAGGAAATTTTTGAAATACTACGTTCCCCAAGAGTGGCATCCGAGCCAGGTCTATGCGTAGATGTTATATGCACGAGTAGAACACAAAGAGTTGTGGGCGATAATAGTCATACTGCTTACCAGCATGTCATACTTTGATTCGACGGTATTGTAGGATGAAGCGGCCTAGACCGACATTAGATGACCGCGTTCATGAGACTGGTTCTACCGCTGTGCTTCGCACACAAGTGGCTAGTGGGTGTCTGTTTCTCCAGCTTTAGTTGAATCGAGTTTGACTACGCCCGGTCCTTGTTGAAGGTTAAAACAGCACACTTGACGAAAAATCGTTGTGGTTTTGATGCGTAGGTAAGAACGTTTCTTGTTAGAAGCCCGTAACAGCCACGTAAAACTTGCAACAATAAAGTAGAGGATGTCTAACTTGTTTTTGCAGGGCATGTTGTGATGTGATATGGTCAAGACGTGATGAGATATAAATTGTTGTATGAGATGATCATGTTTTGTTAAAGTTATCGGCAACTGGCAGGAGCCTGATGGTTGTCTCTTTATTGCATAAGATGCAAGCGGCATATAATTGATTTACTTTATCGCTATGCGATAGCAATAGTTGCAAAAGCAATAGTTGGCGAGACGGCCATGTGACGACACGTTGATAAAGATCAAGATGATGGAGATCATGGTGTCATGCCGGTGATGATGGCGATTATGACGGTACTTTGGAGATGGAGATCAAAGGCACAAGATGATGGTGGCCATATCATGTCACATATTTTGATTGCATGTGATGTTTATCTTTTATGCATCTTATTTTGCTTAGTACGACGGTAGCATTATGAGATGATCCCGTAATAAAATTTCAAGGTATAAGTGTTCTCCCTGAGTATGCACCGTTGCGACAGTTCTTCGTGCTGAGACACCATGTGATGATTGGGTGTGATAAGCTCTACGTTCACATACAACGGGTGCAAGCCAGTTTTGCACACGCAGAATACTCGGGTTAAACTTGACGAGCCTAGCATATGCAGATATGGCCTCGGAACACTGAGACTGAAAGGTCGAGTGTGAATCATATAGTAGATATGATCAACATAGTGATGTTCACCATTGAAAACTACTCCATCTCACGTGATGATCAGACATGGTTTAGTTGATATGGATCATGTGATCACTTAGATGATTAGAGGGATGTCTATCTAAGTGGGAGTTCTTAAGTAATATGATTAATTGAACTTTAATTTATCATGAACTTAGTCCTGATAGTATTTGCATAACTATGTTGTAGATCAATAGCTCACGATGTAGCTCCCCGTTTGTTTTTGATATGTTCCTAGAGAAAAACTATATTGAAAGATGATAGTAGCAATGATGCGGACTAGGTTCGTGATCTGATGATTATGCTCATTGCTGCACAGAAGAATTATGCCCTTGTTGCACCGCTAGGTGACGGACCTATTGCAGGAGCAGATATAGACGTTATGAACGTTTGGCAAGCTCGGTATGATAACTACTTGATAGTTTAGTGCGCCATGCTTTACGGCTTAGAACCGGGACTTCAAAAACGTTTTGAATGCCACGGAGCATATAAGATGTTCCAAGAGCGGAAATTGATATTTCAGACTCATGCTCGAGTCAAGAGGTATGAGACCTCTGACAAGTACTTTGCCTACAAGATGGAGGAGAATAGCTCAACCAGTGAGCATGTGCTTAGATTGTCTGAGTACTACAATCGCTTGAATCAAGTGGGAGTTAATCTTCCAGATAAAATAGTGATTGACAGAGTTCTCTAGTCACTATCACCAAGTTACTGGAACTTCGTGATGAACTATAATATGCAAGGGATGACGAAAACGATTCCCGAGCTCTTCGTGATGTTGAAATCGACGAAGGTAGAAATCAAGAAAAGCATCAAATGTTGATGGTTGACAAGACCACTATTTTCAATTAAAAGGGCAAGGGAAAGAAAGGGAACTTCAAGAAGAATGGCAAGCAAGTTGCCACTCCCATGAAGAAGCCCAAAGCTAGACCTAAGCCCGAGACTGAGTGCTTCTACTGCATAGGAAATGGTCACTGGAAGCGGAACTGCCCCAAATACTTGGCGGATAAGAAGGATGGCAAAGTGAACAAAAGTATATATATGATATACATGTTATTGATGTGTACTTTACTAGTGTTCATAGTAGCCCCTGGGTATTTGATACTGGTTCAGTTGCTATGATTAGTATCTCTAAACAGGAGTTACAAAATGAACAACGACTAGTTGAGGGCAAGGTGACGATGTGTGTTGGAAGTGATTCCAAGGTTGATAAGATCACCATCGCACATTCCCTTTTACCTTCGGGATTAGTGTAGAACCTAAAATAAATGTTATTTGGTGTTTGCGTTGAGCATGAATATGATTGGATCATGTTTATTGCAATACAGTTATTCATTTAAGTCAAAGAATAATTGCTATTCTGTTTACATGAATAAAACCTTCTGTGGTCATACACCCAAGGTGAATGGTTTATTGAATCTCGATTGTAGTGATACACATATTCATAATATTGATGCCAAAAGATGCAAAGCTGATAATGATAGTGCAACATATTTGTGGCACTGCCGTTTAGGTCATATTGATGTAAAGTGCATGAAGAAACTCCATGTTGATGGGTATTTGGAATCACTTGATTATGAATCACTTGATGCTTGCGAACCATGCCTCATGGGCAAGATGACTAAGACTCCGTTCTCCGGAACAATGGAGCGAGCAACTGACTTATTGGAAACAATACATACTGATATATGCGATCCGATGAGTGTTGAGGCTCGCGGCGGGTATCGTTATTTTCTGACCTTCACAGATGATTAGATATGGGTATATCTACTTGATGAAACATAAGTCTGAAACATTTGAAAAGTTCAAAGAATTTCAAAGTGAAGTGGAAAATCATCGTAACAAGAAAATAAAGTTTCTACAATCTGATCCCGGAGACGAATATTTGAGTTACGAGTTTGGCCTTCATTTGAAACGATGTGGAATAGTTTCGCAACTCACGCCACCTGGAACACCACAGCGTAATGGCGTGTCCGAATGTCATAACCGTACTTTATTAGATATGGTGCGATCTATAATGTCTCTTACCGATTTATCACTATCGTTTTGGGGTTATGCATTAGAGACAGTTGCATTCACGTTAAATAGGGCACCATCTAAATCCGTTGAGACGACACCATATGAACTGTGGTTTGGCAAGAAACCTATGTTGTCGTTCCTTAAAGTTTGGGGCTGCGATGCTTATGTGAAAAAGCTTCAACCTGATAAGCTCAAACCCAAATCGGAGAAATGCGTCTTCATAGGATACCCAAAGGAGACTATTGGGTACACCTTCTATCACAGATCCGAAAGCAAGATATTTGTTGCTTAGAATGGATCCTTTCTAGAGAAGGAGTTTCTCTTGAAAGAAGTGAGTGGGAGGAAAAGTAGAACTTGATGAGGTAATTGTACCTTCTCTCGAGTTGGAAAGTAGTTCATCACAGAAATCAGTTCCGGTGATGCCTACACCAATTAGTGAGGAAGCTAATGATGATGATCATGAAACTTCAGATCGAGTTACTACCGAACCTCGTAGGTCAACCAGAGTAAGGTCCGCACCAGAGTGGTACGGCAATCCTATTCTGGAGGTCATGTTACTCGACCATGACGAACCTACATACTATGAGGAAGTGATGATGAGCCCAGATTCCGCAAAATGGCTTGAGGCCATGAAATCTGAGACAGGATCCATGTATGAGAACAAAGTATGGACTTTGGTTGACTTGCCCGATGATCGGCAAGCCATAGAGAATAAAATGGATCTTCAAGAGGAAGACAGACGCTGATAGTAGTGTTACTATCTACAAAGCTCGACTTGTCGAAAAAGGTTTTTGACAAGTTCAAGATGTTGACTACGATGAGATTTTCTTACTCGTATCAATGCTTAAAGTCTATCTGAATCATGTTAGCATTGCATACAATAAAGCGACAACCATATGGCTCTTGCCAGTTGCCGATAACTTGGTTACAAAACATGATCATCTCATACAATAAAATTCAGTATCATGTCTTGACCATATCACATCACAACATGCCCTGCAAAAACAAGTTAGACGTCCTCTACTTTGTTGTTGCAAGTTTTACGTGGCAGCTACGGGCTTAGCAAGAACCATTCTTACCTACACATCAAAACCACAACGATAGTTTGTCAAGTTGGTGCTGTTTTAACCTTCGCAAGGACCGGGCGTAGCCAAACTCGATTCAACTAAAATGAGAGAGACAGACACCCGCCGGTCACATTTAAGCAACGAGTGCTCGCAACGGTGAAACTAGTCTCGCGTAAGCGTACGCGTAATGTCGGTCCGGGCCGCTTCATCTCACAATACCGCCGAACCAAAGTATGACATGCTGGTAAACAGTATGACTTATATCGCCCACAACTCACTTGTGTTCTACTCGTGCATATAACATCAACGCATAAAACCTGGCTCGGATGCCACTGTTGGGGAACGTAGTAATTTCAAAAAAATTCCTACGAACACGCAAGATCATGGTGATGCATAGCAACGAGAGGGGAGAGTGTTGTCCACGTACCCTCGTAGACCGATAGCGGAAGCGTTAACACAATGCGGTTTATGTAGTCGTACGTCTTCACGATCCGACCGATCAAGTACCGAACGTACGGCACCTCCGAGTTCAGCACACGTTCAGCTCGATGACGTCCCTCGAACTCCGATCCAGCCGAGTGTTGAGGGAGAGTTTCGTCAGCACGACGGCATGGTGACGATGATGATGTTCTACCGACGCAGGGCTTCTTCTAAGCACTGCTACGATATTATCGAGGTGTAATATGGTGGAGGGGGGCACCGCACACGGCTAAGAGATCAATAGATCAATTGTTGTGTCTATGGGGTGCCCCCCTGCCCCCGTATATAAAGGAGCAAGGGGGGAGGCAGCCGGCCTAGGAGGAGGGCGCGCCAAGGGGGGAGTCCTACTCCCACCGGGAGTAGGACTCCTCCTTTCCTTGTTGGAGTAGGAGAAGGGAAGGGAGAAGGAGAAGGAAGGAAGGGGGCGCCCCCCTCCCTAGTCCAATTCGGACTAGTCCATGGGGAGGGGTGCGGCCACCCTTTGGGGCCTTTCTCTCCTTTCCCGTATGGCCCATTAAGGCCCAATACGAATTCCCGTAACTCTCCGGTACTCCGAAAAATACCTGAATCACTCGGAACCTTTCCGATGTCCGTATATAGTCGTCCAATATATCGATCTTTACGTCTCGACCATTTCGAGACTCCTCGTCATGTCCCTGATCTCATCTGGGACTCCGAACTCCTTCGGTACATCAAAACACATAAACTCATAATATAACCGTCATCTAACTTTAAGCGTGCGGACCCTACGGGTTCGAGAACTATGTACACATGACCGAGACACGTCTCCAGTCAATAACCAATAGCGGAACCTGGATGCTCATATTGGCTCCCACATATTCTACGAAGATCTTTATCGGTCAAACCGCATAACAACATACGTTGTTCCCTTTGTCATCGGTATGTTACTTGCCCGAGATTCGATCGTCGGTATCTCAATACCTAGTTCAATCTCGTTACCGGCAAGTCTCTTTACCCGTTCTGTAATACATCATCCCGCAACTAGCTCATTAGTTGCAATGCTTGCAAGGCTTATAGTGATGTGCATTACCGAGTGGGCCCAGAGATACCTCTCCGACAATCGGAGTGACAAATCCTAATCTCGAAATACGCCAACCAAACAAGTACCTTCGGAGACACCTGTAGAGCACCTTTATAATCACCCAGTTACGTTGTGACGTTTGGTAGCACACAAAGTGTTCCTCCGGTAAACGGGAGTTGCATAATCTCATAGTCATAGGAACATGTATAAGTCATGAAGAAAGCAATAGCAACATACTAAACGATCGAGTGCTAAGCTAACGGAATGATGTGATCCCCTTAATCAAATGACAACTCATGTCTATGGCTAGGAAACATAACCATCTTTGATTAACGAGCTAGTCAAGTAGAGGCATACTAGTGACGCTCTGTTTGTCTATGTATTCACACATGTATCATGTTTCCGGTTAATACAATTCTAGCATGAATAATAAACATTTATCATGATATAAGGAAATAAATAATAACTTTATTATTGCCTCTAGGGCATATTTCCTTCAGTCTCCCACTTGCACTAGAGTCAATAATCTAGTTCACATCGCCATGTGATTTAACACTAATAGTTCACATCACCATGTGATTAACACCCATAGTTCACATTGCTATGTGACCAACACTCAAAGGGTTTACTAGAGTCAGTAATCTAGTTCACATCGCTTATGTGATTAACACCCAAAGAGTACTAAGGTGTGATCATGTTTTGCTTGTGAGAGAAGTTTAGTCAAGGGGTCTGCCACATTCAGATCCGTATGTATTTTGCAAATATCTATGTCTACAATGCTCTGCACGGAGCTACTCTAGCTAATTGCTCCCACTTTCAATATGTATATAGACTGAGACTTAGAGTCATCTAGATTAGTGTCAAAACATGCATCGACGTAACCCTTTACGACGAACCTTTTGTCACTTCCATAATCGAGAAACATATCCTTATTCCACTAAGGATAATTTTGACCGCTGTCCAGTGATCTACTCCTAGATCACTCTTGTACTCCCTTGCCAAAATCAGTGTAGGGTATACAATAGATCTGGTACACAGCATGGCATACTTTATAGAACCTATGGCCGAGGCATAGGGAATGACTTTCATTCTTTTTCTATCTTCTGCCGTGGTCGGGCTTTGAGTCTTACTCAATTTCACACCTTGTAACACAGGCAAGAAACTCTTTCTTTGACTGTTCCATTTTGAACCACTTCAAAATCTTGTTAAGGTATGTACTCATTGAAAAAACTTATGAAGCGTCTTGATCTATCTCTATAGATCTTGATGCTCAATATGTAAGCAGCTTCACCGAGGTCTTTCTTTGAAAAACTCCTTTCAAACACTCCTTTATGCTTTGCAGAATAATTCTACATTATTTCCGATCAACAATATGTCATTCACATATACTTATCAGAAATGCTGTAGTGCTCCCACTCACTTTCTTGTAAATACAGGCTTCACCGCAAGTCTGTATAAAACTATATGCTTTGATCAACTTATCAAAACGTATATTCCAACTCCGAGATGCTTGCACCAGTCCATAGATGGATCGCTGGAGCTTGCATATTTTGTTAGCTCCCTTTGGATCGACAAAACCTTCCGGTTGCATCATACACAAGTCTTCTTCCAGAAATCCATTCAGGAATGCAGTTTTGACATCCATTTGCCAAATTTCATAATCATAAAATGCGGCAATTGCTAACATGATTCGGACAGACTTAAGCATCTCTACGGGTGAGAAGGTCTCATCGTAGTCAATCCCTTGAACTTGTCAAAAACCTTTCATAACAAGTCGAGCTTTATAGACAGTAACATTACCGTCAGCGTCAGTCTTCTTCTTGAAGATCCATTTATTTTCAATGGCTTGCCGATCATCGGGCAAGTCAACCAAATTCCATACTTTGTTCTCATACATGGATCCCATCTCGGATTTCATGGCCTCAAGCCATTTTGCGGAATCTGGGCTCACCATCGCTTCTTCATAGTTTGTAGGTTCGTCATGGTCTAGTAACATAACCTCCAGAACAGGATTACTGTACCATTCTGGTGCGGATCTTACTCTGGTTGACCTACGAGGTTCAGTAATAACTTGATCTGAAGTTTTATGATCATCATCATTAACTTCCTCACTAATTGGTGTAGGCGTCGCAGAAACCGGTTTCTGTGATGAACTACTTTCCAATAAGGGAGCAGGTACAGTTACCTCATCAAGTTCTACTTTCCTCTCACTCACTTCTTTTGAGAGAAACTCCTTCTCCAGAAAAATTCCGAATTTAGCAACAAAAGTTTTTGCCTTCGGATCTGTGATAGAAGGTGTACCCAACAGTCTCCTTTGGGTATCCTATGAAGACACATTTCTCCGATTTGGGTTTGAGCTTATCAGGATGAAACTTTTTCACATAAGCATCGCAACCCCAAACTTTAAGAAACGACAACTTTGGTTTCTTGCCAAACCACAGTTCATAAGATGTCGTCTCAACGGATTTAGATGGTACCCTATTTAACGTGAATGCATCTGTCTCTAATGCATAACCCCAAAACGATAGTGGTAGATCGGTAAGAGACATCATATATCGCACCATATCTAATAAAGTACGGTTACGATGTTCGGACACACCATTACACTGTGGTGTTCCAGGTGGCGCAAGTAGTGAAACTATTTCACATTGTTTTAACTGAAGGCCAAACTCATAACTCAAATATTTTACCTCTGCGATCATATCGTAGAAACTTTTATTTTCTTGTTACGATGATTCTCCACTTCACTCTGAAATTCTTTGAACTTTTCAAATGTTTCAGACTTGTGTTTCATCAAGTAGATATACCCATATCTGCTCAAATCATCTGTGAAGGTCAGAAAATAACGATACCCGCCGCGAGCCTCAACACTCATCGGATCGCATACATCAGTATGTATTATTTCCAATAAGTCAGTTGCTCGCTCCATTGTTCTGGAGAACGGAGTCTTAGTCATCTTGCCCATAAGGCATGGTTCGCAAGCATCAAGTGATTCCAAAGCCCATCAGCATGGAGTTTCTTCATGCGCTTTACACCAATATGACCTAAACGGCAGTGAGACAAATAAGTTGCACTATCATTATTAACTTTGCATCTTTTGGCTTCATTATTATGAATATGCGTATCACTACGATCGAGATCCAACAAACCATTTTATTGGGTGTATGACCATAGAAGGTTTTATTCATGTAAATAGAACAACAATTATTCTCTAATTTAAATGAATAACCGTATTGCAACAAACATGATCAAATCATATTCATGCTCAACGCAAACACCAAATAACACTTATTTAGGTTCAACACTAATCCCGAAAGTATAGGGAGTGTGTGATGATGATCATATCAATCTTGGAACCACTTCCAATACACATCGTCACTTCATCCTTAACTAGTTTATGTTCATGCAACTCCCGTTTCGAGTTACTACTCTTTAGCAACTAAACCAGTATCAAATACTGAGGGGTTGCTATAAACACTAGTAAGTACACATCAATAACATGTATATTCAATATACCTTTGTTCACTTTGCCATCCTTCTTATCCACCAAATACTTGGGGCAATTCCGCTTCCAGTGACCAGTCCCTTTGCAGTAGAAGCACTTAGTCTCAGGCTTAGGTACAGACTTGGGCTTCTTCACTTGAGTAGCAACTTGCTTGCCGTTCTTTTTGAAGTTCCCCTTCTATCCCTTTGCCCTTTTCTTGAAACTAGTGGTCTTGTTAACCATCAACACTTGATGCTCTTTCTTGATTTCTACCTTCGTCAATTTCAGCATCGCGAAGAGCTCGGGAATTACTTTCGTCATCCCTTACATACTATAGTTCATCATGAAGTTCTACTAACTTTGGTGATGGTGACTAGAGAATTCAGTCAATCACTATTTTATCTAGAAGATTAACTCCCACTTGATTCAAGCGATTGTAGTACCCAGACAATCTGAGCACATGCTCACTGCTTGAGCTATTCTCCTCCATCTTTTAGCTATAGAACTTGTTGGAGACTTCATATCTCTCAACTCGGGTATTTGCTTGAAATATTAACTTCAACTCCTGGAACATCTCATATGGTCCATGACGTTCAAAACGTCTTTGAAGTCCCGATTCTAAGTCGTTAAGCATGGTGCACTAAACTATCAAGTAGTCATCATATTGAGCTAGCCAAACGTTCATAACGTCTGCATCTGCTCCTGCAATAGGTCTGTCACCTAGCGGTGCATCAAGGACATAATTCTTCTGTGCAGCAATGAGGATAATCCTCAGATCACGGATCCAATCCGCATCTTTGCTACTAACATCTTTCAACATAATTTTTCTCTAGGAACATATCAAAAATAAACACGGGGAAGCAATAGCGCGAGCTATTGATCTACAACATAATTTGCAAAATACTATCAGGACTAAGTTCATGATAAATTTAAGTTCAATTAATCATATTACTTAAGAACTCCCACTTAGATAGACATCCCTCTAATCCTCTAAGTGATCACGTGATCCATATCAACTAAACCATGTCCGATCATCACGTGAGATGGAGTAGTTTCAATGGTGAACATCACTATGTTGATCATATCTACTATATGATTCACGCTCGACCTTTCAGTCTCCATGTTCCGAGGCCATATCTGTTATATGCTAGGCTCGTCAAGCTTAACCTGAGTATTCCGCGTGTGCAACTGTTTTGCACCCGTTGTATTTGAACGTAGAGCCTATCACACCCGATCATCACGTGGTGTCTCAGCACGAAGAACTTTCGCAACGGTGCATACTCAGGGAGAACACTTATACTTTGATAATTTAGTGAAGGATCATCTTATAATGCTACCGTCAATCAAAGCAAGATAAGATGCATAAAAGATAAACATCACATGCAATCAATATAAGTGATATGATATGGCCATCATCATCTTGTGCTTGTGATCTCCATCTCTGAAGCACCGTCATGATCACCATCGTCATCGGCGTGACACCTTGATCTCCATCGTAGCATCGTTGTCGTCTCGCCAACTATTGCTTCTACGACTATCGCTACCGCTTAGTGATAAAGTAAAACAATTACCTGGCAATTGCATTGCATACAATAAAGCGACAACCATATGGCTCCTGCCAGTTGCCGATAACTCGGTTACAAAACATGATCATCTCATACAATAAAATTCAGTATCATGTCTTGACCATATCACATCACAATATGCCCTGCAAAAACAAGTTAGACGTCCTCTACTTTGTTGTTGCAAGTTTTACGTGGCTGCTACGGGCTTAGCAAGAACCGTTCTTACCTACGCATCAAAACCACAACAATAGTTTGTCAAGTTGGTGCTGTTTTAACCTTCGCAAGGACTGGGCATAGCCACACTCGATTCAACTAAAATGAGAGAGACAGACACCTGCCGGTCACCTTTAAGCAACGAGTGCTCGCAACGGTGAAACCAGTCTCGCGTAAGCGTACGCGTAATGTCGGTCCGGGCCGCTTCATCTCACAATACCGCTGAACCAAAGTATGACATGCTGGTAAGCAGTATGACTTATATCACCCACAACTCACTTGTGTTCTACTCGTGCATATAACATCAACGCATAAAACCTGGCTCGGATGCCACTGTTGGGGAACGTAGTAATTTCGAAAAAATTCCTACGAACATGCAAGATCATGGTGATGCATAGCAACGAGAGGGGAGAGTGTTGTCCACGTACCCTCGTAGACCGATAGTGGAAGCGTTAACACAAGACGGTTGATGTAGTCGTACGTCTTCACGATCCGACCGATCAAGTACCGAACGTACGGCACCTCCGAGTTCAGCACACGTTCAGCTCGATGACGTCCCTCGAACTCTGATCTAGCCGAGTGTTGAGGGAGAGTTTCGTCAGCACGACGGCGTGGTGACGATGATGATGTTCTACCGACGCAGGGCTTCTTCTAAGCACTGCTACGATATTATCGAGGTGTAATATGGTGGAGGGGGGCACCGCACACGGCTAAGAGATCAATAGATCAATTGTTGTGTCTATGGGGTGCCCCCCTGCCCCGTATATAAAGGAGCAAGGGGGGAGGCAGCCGGCCTAGGAGGAGGGCGCGCCAAGGGGGGAGTCCTACTCCCACCGGGAGTAGGACTCCTCCTTTCCTTGTTGGAGTAGGAGAAGGGAAGGGAGAAGGAGAAGGAAGGAAGGGGGCGCCCCCCTCCCTAGTCCAATTCGGACTAGTCCATGGGGAGGGGTGCGGCCACCCTTTGGGGCCTTTCTCTCCTTTCCCGTATGGCCCATTAAGGCCCAATACGAATTCCCGTAACTCTCCGGTACTCCGAAAAATACCTGAATCACTCGGAACCTTTCCGATGTCCGTATATAGTCGTCCAATATATCGATCTTTACGTCTCGATCATTTCGAGACTCCTCGTCATGTCCCTGATCTCATCTGGGACTCCGAACTCCTTCGGTACATCAAAACACATAAACTCATAATATAACCGTCATCTAACTTTAAGCGTGCGGACCCTACGGGTTCGAGAACTATGTACACATGACCGAGACACGTCTCCAGTCAATAACCAATAGCGGAACCTGGATGCTCATATTGGCTCCCACATATTCTACGAAGATCTTTATCGGTCAAACCGCATAACAACATACGTTGTTCCCTTTGTCATCGGTATGTTACTTGCCCGAGATTCGATCGTCGGTATCTCAATACCTAGTTCAATCTCGTTACCGGCAAGTCTCTTTACCCGTTCTGTAATACATCATCCCGCAACTAGCTCATTAGTTGCAATGCTTGCAAGGCTTATAGTGATGTGCATTACCGAGTGGGCCCAGAGATACCTCTCCGACAATCGGAGTGACAAATCCTAATCTCGAAATACGCCAACCAAACAAGTACCTTCGGAGACACCTGTAGAGCACCTTTATAATCACCCAGTTACGTTGTGACGTTTGGTAGCACACAAAGTGTTCCTCCGGTAAACGGGAGTTGCATAATCTCATAGTCATAGGAACATGTATAAGTCATGAAGAAAGCAATAGCAACATACTAAACGATCGAGTGCTAAGCTAACGGAATGATGTGATCCCCTTAATCAAATGACAACTCATGTCTATGGCTAGGAAACATAACCATCTTTGATTAACGAGCTAGTCAAGTAGAGGCACACTAGTGACACTCTGTTTGTCTATGTATTCACACATGTATCATGTTTCCGGTTAATACAATTCTAGCATGAATAATAAAAATTTATCATGATATAAGGAAATAAATAATAACTTTATTATTGCCTCTAGGGCATATTTCCTTCAATTAGTCACATGGCGATGTGAACTAATCACATGGTGATGTGAACTATTGGTGTTAAATCACATGGCGATGTGAACTAGATTATTGACTCTAGTGCAAGTGGGAGACTGAAGGAAATATGCCCTAGAGGCAATAATAAAGTTGTTATTTATATTTCCTTATATCATGATAAATGTTTATTATTCATGCTAGAATTGTATTAACCGGAGACTTAGTACATGTGTGAATACATAGACAAAACAGAGTGTCCCTAGTATGCCTCTATTTGACTAGCTCGTTAATCAAAGATGGTTATGTTTCCTGACCATAGACATGTGTTGTCATTTGATGAACGGGATCACATCATTAGAGAATGATGTGATGGAAAAGACCCATCAATTAGCTTAGCATAATGATCGTTTAGTTTTCTTGCTATTTCTTTCATCATGACTTATACATGTTCCTCTGACTATGCGATTATGCCACTCCCGATTACCGGAGGAACACCTTGTGTGCTATCAAACGTCACAACGTAACTGGTGATTATAAATATGCTCTACATATGTCTCTGAAGGTGTTTGTTGGGTTGGCATAGATCGAGATTAGGATTTGTCACTCCGTGTATTGGAGAGGTATCTCTGGGCCCTCTCGGTAATGCACATCACTATAAGCCTTGCAAGCAATATGACTAATGAGTTAGTCATAGGATGATGCATTACGGAATGAGTAAAGAGACTTGCTAGTAACGAGATTGAACTAGGTATGATGATACCGACGATCGAATCTCGGGCAAGTAATATACCGATGACAAAGGAAACAACATATGTTGTTATGTGGTTTGGCCGATAAAGATCTTCATAGAATATGTAGGAGCCAATATGAGCATCCAGGTTCCGCTATTGGTTATTGACCGGAGATGTGTCTCGGTCATGTCTACATAGTTCTCGAACCCATAGGGTCCGCACGCTTAACGTTCGATGACGATTTGTATTATGAGTTATGTGATTTGATGACCGAAGTTTGTTCGGAGTCCCGGATGAGATCACGGACATGACGAGGAGTCTCAAAATGGCCGAGAGGTAAAGATTCATATATTGGAAGGTTGCATTCGGACATCGGAATGGTTCCGAGTGATTCGGGCATTTTTCTGGAGTATTCGGAGGTTACCGGAACCCCCGGGGGAAAGATATGGGCCTTATGGGCCATAGGAGGGAGGCTAACCAGCCCACAAGGGGCTGGTGCACCCCCCACAAGGGAGGAGGCCGAATTGGACTTGGGAAGGGGGTGCCATCCCCCTTTCCTTCTCCTACTCCCTCTCCTTCCCCTTTTTCCCCTCCGGTAGAAGGAAAAAAGGGTGGGGCCGAATCCTACTAGGACTGGAGTCCTAGTAGGACTCCCTTCTCCCTGGCGCGCCCCTTGTTGGCCGGCCTCCTCCTCCCCTCCTTTATATACGGGGGCAGGGGCACCCCAAAGACACAACAGACAATTGTCTTAGCCGTGTGCGGTGCCCCCCTCCACAGTTACACACCTCGGTCATATCGTCGTAGTGCTTAGGCGAAGCCCTGCGCCGGTAACTTCATCATCACCGTCGCCACGCCGTCGTGCTAACGGAACTCTCCCTCGTCCTCAACTGGATCAAGAGACCGAGGGACATCATCGAGCTGAACGCGGAGGTGTCGTACATTCGGTACTTGGATCGGTTGGATCGCGAAGACGTTCGACTACATCAATCATGTTACTAAACGCTTCCGCTTTCGGTCTACGAGGGTACATGGACACACTCTCCCGTCTTGTTGCTATGCATCTCACAGATAGATCTTGCGTGATTGTAGAAATTTTTTGAAATACTACGTTCCCCAACAAGTTATCTTTAATCTGTAGAACTTTGTAATTAAATTTGTTTGATATTCTGATTTGGACAATTGGATTTAGGGAGAACCCACTTTGATTACTTTTCACCATTGGATTTATGTCCCACCGCCATAGGACCATACGAGAAGACCACAGTGGAGACAGACCAGGTCTCGTCGCCCTCCTCTGACCCTCCTGCCTCAAGACCATCGCTTGTCTTATGCATCAACGTGTTTATAATTTTTTTGCTTCTGATTACATGGAGTGGAAAAGATGAATTTACAATGAAGTTTCACATTTATTTAAATTTATTTTATGCAAATAATTAATAATGTTTTTGGTTTTATAACCCATGATAAGAACGGTCAAATTATAACCCATAATCATATAAGAACCGGAACATACCTCTCTGATTGTGAATACATTCTTCTTCATTAAATGCCAAAAGTCGCACATATGTGATCTTCAGTAAGTAAGTAAGTAGTTCCCGGTCAGTACACCATGCATGGCAGTTATCATGTTGAAAGTTGTTAACATTTTTGTTCGCACAATAATATTGAACATTACCTACACAAAGCTTGTCCAAATTTCTGTACATAATGGTATGTCCTTTCTCTCTACCATTCCCTTTTCCGCAGAACAGGGCTACTAGGTTTCGCACCCTCCCTTATCCCATCCAGCCTTCATCCTGTGCTCCTGGGTTCCACCCCATGGTGATACAGACCATTATAGGTAATGCGGAGTTTCCTTGTGGTTAGTAATTGGTGCGACAAGGCACAAAAAATAAAAAGAAGTAATGGGTGCGGCAACTACGATTGAGTGTTTACCATTCTCCGGTCTACACATATGGCATTTGCTAATTAACTGTATTCTTTTTCTTCCTTGAATAGTGCCCGTGAGAACTATTTCATTTTTAAAGCAGACAATATGCCATCTTTCGCAGTACATGAGGACCATTTCATTGATTTCCTAAAGTTGAAAATAAAAACGCCAAATGATAGTAAAGTGAGAAGATAAAGTTTGGGATTTGACAATAATATTAGAGTAAAGGCGGATGAAGAGATAGAAGTAAAATTTGGTCCCATAGAGAAAAGACTCCGCTCGAGTGCCGCTCCTGGCGGCACCTGATACGTCTCCAACGTATCTATAATTTTTTATTGTTCCATGCTATTATATTATATGTTTTGGATGTTTAATGGGCTTTAATATGCTCTTTTATATTATTTCTGGGACTAACCTATTAACCGGAGGCCCAGTGCCAGTTTCTGTTTTTTTGCCTATTTTAGAGTTTCGTAGAAAAGGAATACCAAACGGAGTCCAAACGGAATGAAACCTTCGCGATGATCTTTCTTGGACCAAAAGCAATCCAGAAGACTTGGAGTTGAAGTCTAGAATGCCACAAGGCGGCCACGAGGCAGGAGGGCGCGCCCAGGGGGGTAGGTGTGCCCCCACCCTCGTGGGCCCCTCGTAGCTCCATCGACGTACTTCTTTCGCCTATATATACTCTTATACCCTAGATTGATCAGGGGGAGCCACGAAACCACTTTTCCACCGCCGCAACCTTCCGTACCTGTGAGATCCCATCTTGGGGCCTTTTACGGTGATATGCCGGAGGGGGAATCGATCACGGAGGGCTTCTACATCAACACCATAGCCTCTCCGATGAAGCGTGAGTAGTTTACCACAGACCTTCGGGTCCATAGTTATTATCTAGATGGCTTCTTCTCTCTCTTTGATTCTCAATTCAAAGTTCTCCTCGATGTTCTTGGAGATCTATTTGATGTAATACTCTTTTGCGGTGTGTTTCCCGAGATCCGATGAATTGTGGATTTATGAACAGGATTATCTATGAATATTATTTGGTTCTTCTCTGAATTCTTATATGCATGATTTGATATCTTTGCAAGTCTCTTTGAATTATAGGTTTAGTTTGGCCTACTAGATTGATCTTTCTTGCAATGGGAGAAGTGCTTAGCTTTGGGTTCAATCTTGCGGTGTCCTTTCCAGGTGACAGTAGGGGCAGCAAGGCACGTATTGTATTGTTGTCATCGAGGATAAAAAGATGGGGTTTATATCATATTGCTTGAGTTTATTGATGACCCACAAGTATAGGGGATCTATCGTAGTCCTTTCGATAAGTAAGAGTGTCGAACCCAATGAGGAGCAGAAGGAAATGATAAGCGGTTTTCAGCAAGGTATTCTCTGCAAGCACTGAAATTATAGGTAACAGATAGTTTTGTGATAAGATAATTTGTAACGAGCAACAAGTAACAAAAGTAAATAAAGTGCAGCAAGGTGGCCCAATCCTTTTGGTAGCAAAGGACAAGCCTGGACAAACTCTTATTTAGAGAAAAGAGCTCCCGAGGACACATGGGAATTATCGTCAAGCTAGTTTTCATCACGTTCATATGATTCGCGTTCGGTACTTTGATAATTTGATATGTGGGTGGACCGGTGCTTGGGTGCTGCCCTTACTTGGACAAGCATCCCACTTATGATTAACTCCTATTGCAAGCATCCGCAACTACAAAAGAAGTATTAAGGTAAACCTAACCATAGCATGAAACATATGGATCCAAATCAGCCCCTTACGAAGCAACGCATAAACTAGGGTTTAAGCTTCTGTCACTCTAGCAACCCATCATCTACTTATTACTTCCCAATGCCTTCCTCTAGGCCCAAATAATGGTGAAGTGTCATGTAGTCAACGTTCACATAACACCACTAGAGGAGAGACAACATACATCTCATCAAAATATCGAACGAATACCAAATTCACATGACTACTAATAGCAAGACTTCTCCCATGTCCTCAGGAACAAACGTAACTACTCACAAAGCATATTCATGTTCATAATCAGAGGGGTATTAATATGCATAAAGGATCTGAACATATGATCTTCCACCAAGTAAACCAACTAGCATCAACTACAAGGAGTAATCAACACTACTAACAACCTACAGGTACCAATCCCAGACTTAGAGACAAGAATTGGATACAAGAGATGAACTAGGGTTTGAGAGGAGATGGTGCTGGTGAAGATGTTGATGGAGATTGGCCCCCTCCAGATGAGAGGAGCATTGGTGATGACGATGGCGATGATTTCCCCCTTCCGAAGGGAAGTGTCCCCGGCAGAACAGCTCCGCCGGAGCCCTAGATTGGTTTCGCCAAGGTTCCGCCTCGTGGCGGAGGAGTCTCGTCCCGAAAGCTTGCTTATGATTTTTCTTCGTACGAAAGACTTCATATAGCAGAAGATGGGCACCGGAGGGCCAACAGGGGGCCCATGAGGCAGGGGGCGCCCAGGGGGGTAGGGCGCGCCCCCACCCTCGTGGCCAGGGTGTGGGCCCCCTCTAGTATTTCTTCCGCTCAATATTTTTTATTATTTCCAAAAATAACTTCCGTGGAGTTTCAGGACTTTTGGAGATGTGCAGAATAGTTCTCTAATATTTGCTCCTTTTCCAGCCCAGAATTCCAGCTGCCGGCATTCTCCCTCTTTATGTAAACCTTGTAAAACAAGAGAGAATAGGCATAAGTATTGTGACATAATGTGTAATAACAGCCCATAATGCAATAAATATCGATATAAAAGCATGATGCAAAATGGACGTATCATTTATCCCTCTACATCATGTCATCTTGCCTAATGCGTTACTCTGTTCTTATGAACTTAATACTCTAGATGCATGCTGGACAGCGGTCGATGTGTGGAGTAATAGTAGTAGATGCAGAATCATTTCAGTGTACTTGACATGGACGTGATGCCATATTCATGATCATTGTCTTAGATATCTTCATAACTATGCGCTTTTCTATCAATTGCTCGGCAGTAATTTGTTCACCTATCGTAATACATGCTATCTTGAGGGAAGCCACTAGTGAAACCTATGGCCTCCGGGTCTCTTTCTTATTATATTGCATCTCTTTATTTACATCGCATCTCATTTACTATTTTGCAATCTTTACTTTCCAATCTATACAACAAAAATACCAAAAATATTTACTTTATTATCTTTATTAGATCTCACTTTTGCGAGTGACCGTGAAGGGATTGACAACCCCTTTATCGCGTTGGTTGCAAGGTTCTTGATTGTTTGTGCAGGTACTAGGTGACTTGTGCGTTGTCTCCAACTGGATTGATATTTTGGTTCTCAAAAACAAAGGGAAATACTTACGCTACTTTGCTGCATCACCCTTTCCTCTTCAAGGGAAAACCAACGCATGCTCAAGAGGTAGCAGCACCAGGGCGCCAAACCTAGCCGCCAGAGGATAGGCCAAATCAAGCGGCATGCCTCCACTGCCGCTGGCGCTTGCATGGCGGCGGTGGGGCACCCATACGTCGTTCTGACAACGGTGCCGGGAGCTCGCGGCGGCGGCCCCGAGGTTGGTCGCGGCGCTGGTCTGGTCGGTGTGACTGCAGATGCGGCGGTCCCCTTCGGTTGCGTGGGCGACGAGGAGGCAACCGGGAGATGGGTGTCCTTCTTCATGTTGCTTGGGAAGCGTCCTTGGGGTGCCTCGACGACGTCTGGCAGGGACGGTGTGGCGGTTGGCGGCGCTCCGGCGGCTACTGGCATGTGGATCTGACGGTTGGCTACTTGCCACCCACTCCAAGGGCGGGGTTGCGGCTACTATGGGTTGCTCAGGCTTCGGCCCGGCAGCTTTGCTCTGCGGGATGGGGCGGGCTGTGGGCCCCCCTCCAGGCTTGGTGCGATGAATCTGGCCATCTTGCTAACCCGGCAAGGTTGTGGCATGGTGGAGGCTGCTGGAGCGGTGGCCCCGGATTTGGTGTTAGCGGCTTTGGCTGGGGGAGGGGTGGTGCGTGCGTCTAGACGTGGTGCATCGTGGGACCCCACGACAAGTTCATTGTCGCCTCGGCAGGATGGGGTTTGTTTGTTGTGCCGGTGCGAGCAGTTGATGGTTGAGTATCTCCGGGAGAAATCCTATGTTTGGCCTTTGCCGGGTCCGGCGACGGCGATGCCTGTGGGCATCATGCTCTTTCTTGGAAGCGTTGTTGTTGTGTGGTGCTCCTCGCAGCCCGTGTGATGCCCGGATAATTAAGCTACAGTAAACCTCCGTTAATGATGCCTCGTCACCTCAGTTACTGTTGTTAAACTCGTGTCAAATCAAAACCCAGTCCGAATTTCAAATCTTAAAGTAAAACCAAACAACAAAAGTTTTCAAACAATAAAACAAAAATGTTCGGGTTGTGACAATTATTGCATAGGTAGATCTGTTGAAGAACCCATATTTAAATAAGATATTTAAATGCACGATAGTAGATAAAACCGTGACAAAAAAATTATTTAAATGCAAATACTAAACAAATTTTAAACTATTTCATTTGGTCACCAAGTTTGTTGAGGAAGTGGCCTATGTTATTATGATAATTTAAAAGCTGGGGTTATATTTTTGTAAAATGGTTTGCTAACTAAAATAAATAAAACAGAGAGAAAATGAACAAAAGACAAAACAAAATAAAAACCCCCATCTCTTCCCTGGGCCACGGCCCAACCGGCCGCTCACTAGGCCGGCCCATCACCCCGCTCTCCCTGGCCATATGACCTCCCCACGCGGACCGAACCCTAGCGACCCCTCCCCACTTCCCCACGTACCCTACTCCCCCCGTTTCACTCATCTCCCTCGTCACTCCCCCCCCCCACGATCCCAATCTGGATCGGGACCCCGCTTCCTCGACGCCGCGCCCGACCCGCCGGCCATGGAGGCCCCGTGCGCCCGCAGCTTCACCTCCAGCAGGCCACTGCCTCGCGCCGTCCCCGTCTTCGCTCATCCTCAAGCGTGGCCACGCCTGAAGACCGCTGTCCCCGCCCCCGCTTCTCCTTCCCGACCGGCTCCTCCACCGGACTCCGTCGAGCCTCGTCGCCCCCGACCCGAGCCGCCACGACATCGCCGGATCGCTTCTCCGGCCTTGCCCTCACCGGACCACCTCGACCCCCACTGCCTAACCCCTACCGCCCCTGTGAGCTTCCCCTCTCCTCTCTCCCCTGCGCGCCCTGCCTCTCCCCCGCACTATGCTCCGCCGTCGCCCGCGGACAGCCTCACCCGTCCAACCCCGCGGTGCCCCGCCCGCGCGTCTTGCTCCGGCACCCCGCCTCCGGCCTCCTTTCCACGCCTGCAGCCCTCCCCCACTACCGCGTCGCCCCGCCTGGCCTCGCAATTTCGCCGAGCCGCGCCTCGCTGCATGCTCGTCGCCGCCAGCGCCTCTGATCGCGCGTCGCCGAACCCCCTGCTCCTCGCGTCGCCGCCCCCTGCTGCTAGAGCGCGCGCCCGCGCCGTTCCGTTGCCCCCCGCGCCGCCGCTGCCGTCCTGGTTGGCCGCCGACGCCCCCCCTGTGCGTGCACGCATGCCCGACCAAGGCCTCTGCCTTGCCTGGCTGTGCCACTGCCAGCGGGCCCTGCCTAAGTTAATTAGGGCCTATGACAGTTGGGCCCCACGCCCAGAACGTTTAAAAAACAGAAATTAATAATAATAATAATAATAAAATAAATGAATAATAATTTAATTAGTTAATTAATTAATTTGTTAAAGAATTAATTAACTTAATTAATTTTTATTAATTAAACTAATTAATCATGATTAATTAGTCTAGTCAATGACGAACGGGACCCACACGTCAGTTTGACCAGTCAACACCCCTGTTGACTCCTGACGTCATGCTGACGTCAGCGTGCACTGTTATGGATAATGTTGAATTAAATTAATTAAATAAATTCTAAAAATGATTAAATCTTTTTAAATTAATATAAAATAAACCGTAGCTCGGATGGAAAAACTTTGTACATGAAAGTTGCTCAGAACGACGAGGCGAATCGGGATACGCAGCCCGTTCGTCTACCACACATCCCTAACCTATCGAACTCGCAACTCCCCCCCCCCCCGGTTCATCTGTCCGAAAACGCGAAACACCGGGAATACTTTCCCGGATGTTTCCCCCCTTTGCCGGTATCACCTACTACCGCGTTAGGGCACACCTAGCACCGCGCATTGTCTTGTCATGCACCGTCGTGCTTATGTTTGCAGTATATTTATTGTTTCTTCCCCTTCTTCTCTCGTTAGACACCGAGACCGACGCCGCTGCTACCCAGTACGACTACGGTGTTGACGACCCCTCCTTCTTGGCTGAGCTTCCAGGCAAGCCCCCCTGATCACCAGATATCGCCTATTCTTCTCTATACTGCTTGCATTAGAGTAGTGTAGCATGTTACTGCTTTCCGTTAATCCTATCCTGATGCATAGCCTGTCCTTGCTACTACTGTTGTTACCTTTACCTGCAATCCTACATGCTTAGTATAGGATGCTAGTATTCCATCTGTGGCCCTACATTCTTGTCCGTCTGCTGTGCTATATTATCGGGCTGTGATCACTCGGGAGGTGATCACGGGTATATACTATTACTTTATACATGATACATGTGGTGACTAAAGTCGGGTCGGCTCGTGGAGCACACGCGAGTGATTCACGGATTGGGGGCTGAAAGGACCTTTGTCCCGACGGCCCTCTGGGTGAATCTTTGTGGCGGAGCAATAGGGCAGGTTGAGACCACCTAGGAGAGAGGTGGGCCTGGCCCTGGTCGGTGTCCGCGGTTACCTCAATTAACATGCTTAACGAGATGTTGGTATTTGATCTGAGTCTGGCCATTTGGTCTATACGCACTAACCAACTACGCGGGAACAGTTATGGGCACTCGACGTCGTGGTAGCAGCCGAAGCCTTCGTGACGTCAGCGACTGAGCGGCGCGCGCCGGATTGGACTGGAACGCCTGCTAGGCCAGGTCTGCTTCCGGCTGCCCATGCAACGTGCAGGTGTGCAATGGGCGATGGGCCCAGACCCCTGCGCCATAGGATTTAGACCGGCGTGCTGACCTCTCTGTTGTGCCAAGGTGGGGCTGCGATGTGTTGATCTTCCGAGGCCGGGCATGACCCAGGAAAGTGTGTCCGGCCAAATGGGATCAAGCGTGTTGGGTTATGTGGTGCACCCCTGCAGGGAAGTTTATCTATTCGAATAGCCATGTCCCTCGGTAAAAGGACGACCCGGAGTTGTACCTTGACCTTATGACAACTAGAACCGGATACTTAATAAAACTCACCCTTCCAAGTGCTAGATATAACCCGGTGATCGCTCTCTAACAGCGCGACGAGGAGGGGATCGCCGGGTAGGTTTATGCTATGCGATGCTACTTGGTGAACTTACCATTTACTCTCTTCTACATGCTGCAAGATGGAGGTGGCCTGAAGCGTAGTCTTCGACAGGATTAGCTATCCCCCTCTTATTCTGGCATTCTGTAGTTCAGTCCACCGATATGGCCCTTTACACATATACCCATGCATATGTAGTGTAGCTCCTTGCTTGCGAGTACTTTGGATGAGTACTCACGGTTGCTTTTCTCCCTCTTTTCCCCCTTTCCCTTCCACCTGGTTGTCGCAACTAGATGCCGGAGCCCAGGAGCCAGACGCCACCGTCGACGACGACTCCTACTACACCGGAGGTGCCTACTACTACGTGCAACCCGCTGACGACGACCAGGAGTAGTTAGGAGGATCCCAGGCAGGAGGCCTCCGCCTCTTTCGATCTGTATCCCAGTTTGTGCTAGCCATCTTATGGCAACTTGTTTAACTTATGTCTGTAGTCAGATATTGTTGCTTCCGCTGACTCCTCTATGATCAAGCACTTGTATTCGAGCCCTCGAGGCCCCTGGCTTGTATTATGATGCTTGTATGACTTATTTATGTTTTAGAGTTGTGTTGTGATATCTTCGCGTGAGTCCCTGATCTTGATCGTACACGTTTGCGTGCATGATTAGTGTACAATTGAATCGGGGCGTCACAAGTTGGTATCAGAGCCGACTGCCTGTAGGAATCCCCCTTCCACACTCCTTGGCCGAAGTCGAGTCTAGACATTACAAAACTTTTACTAACATGGTTGTGTGTCTTACGGGCCCACGTCGCCATTGGGTGGTATTAGGATCTTTTACTCCTCGTCTATACTCTGGGACTCTGATCTCTCACCTATTCGGGTTAAATGATCTTGCTAACCCTAACTCTAGGTTCTCGTAAATACTTTCTCCCGGAGAGCCCCTCGGTACGAACGATCGCTTGCTTCACCAGAAGATTCCGAAGACACCCTACGATGTTCTCTCGAGACTATGTGCCATCCTTATGGATAACTACCTACATTTGTCATTCGTACATTCAACCCAGTTGATCTTGTTATTACAAGATACACCGAAATTCTCTCTATGGTTCCGAGAATGCTTTGTGCCTACTGCCTTGCAGTTCTTTGCCACCTGAATACCCCTACGAATAATTTCTCGCACTTATCGAGTATCCACTCATCCTAGATGATTCATGTATTTCACAAAATTCTTCGAAATACCATTCGGTTTTCCAAAAATCCTGAGCAGCCAATTGCTCCTGAAATTCTTGTTTGCTTGCGTTATGGTTAATACCATAAATCTCGTAATCTTATTGGCATCCCTCGTCATTTTCATTTTGAGTCTGTTGAATCAATATGTTGTGAATGCTCGCAATCCTTAATCAGATCCTTCATTTCGTCCTTCCGGCTCAGAGGTAATTTTAAACATGAGCTGGATCTCGACCAATCAAATTGCCATCGATTGTACCCCTAAGGCTCTTCAACTTACCCATCCTTAATCAGAGCGTTTGCTTCTGATCCCTTGATTTGGAAATCATAATTCCTTGGCATTTGAGCATTGAATTAGTCGGTTGCTTCTATAATCCAATGTCTTTGCATTGTTTCTTCGTCTGGTTGTGAGCCGATGCTCACATCAGCTCCGTTATGGACCGTCAGATCCTTTGTAAAATTATCATCCGACAACATCCTTCGTATATAAAAACCTCGAGAATTTGTTTCCCTGATACATAATGCCTTAGGTAAATTGTATCCTCTGTTTTTGTCAACCATGCTCTACTATCGAGCTTGTGTTATTTACTATTGAAGCTTGTGGTATATGTTTCCACGATACCCTGATGGGTTGAACCTATGCCTTCCTTAATATGTGTGAACTCGAAAGTTTTCACGAGTCATACTCTTCTGGTACTTTGCCAGATAAAATTTCAACACTACAACTTCTTCGAAAATGAGAAGTGAATGAAAGGTTATGCATTGGAGAAGTGGGAGTCGACCTTGAACCTTGTGTTCATGCCCATGGACACGATGTAGATCCTATCATGTAAGCTTCTTGTAATAATAACTATTTCCTTGATATAATATCCTTTGGTATCGGTGAAGTTGATCCTTTGCAATTGTGGTTCCGACCATATGTTCTTCTTCGATCCCATTTCTCGGACAAGTTAAAGCACTTGTCTTTTGCAAGTCAATACACCAATCCAACCTCTACCTTGATCTACCATCGAGTATTTCCCTCTGGTATCTCGAGAATATCTAAGAACTGTGTTGCATCTTATGAGTCTTCATCAGCTATTATTTCTCACTGATTCCAATTTTTCATGGGCTCTGAGTTATTAAACACTCAAAGACATCGATAACTGAACCAAGTCCGCACTACAACTCTTAGTAATCTTCTTTAAGTACGAGTTTGTACCCCATCGCGCCATTCCTAGCATGTTTGGCTATATCATTGTCGTGATGATTTTAACTGTGCTACCTGGTCCTTATTCCCGGAGCACCACTTTTGACGATGAGCTAAGCTTACGTCGATTTTCCTCGTCATATCATGTCAGCTTGAACAGCAAGCTTGATTTCGAGCTTGTGTCGTACTCGTGGTTCAAATAACCTTTCGCTTCACCATTCCTTTGACTTGATGTCATCGCCGATTGATTACATCTTCATGAAATCTCTCGACAATTGTGTCGTGATCATCATCAACATTTTGAGCTCTTCCAGGATATCAATTGAATTCATGAAGAGAAATACCATCCTTGCCCTCGATGATTTGTGTTATCATCGACCACTTTATTGCCTTCCGTTCAACACAAACTTGTTCGTGTTTCATGTTATACCTTGAGATCCATGTTATCCAACAATTGTTCTTCTTTACCTTGGAGTATTAC
This sequence comes from Triticum aestivum, assembly GCF_018294505.1. Classification (NCBI taxonomy): domain Eukaryota; kingdom Viridiplantae; phylum Streptophyta; class Magnoliopsida; order Poales; family Poaceae; genus Triticum; species Triticum aestivum. The sequence goes on from NC_057802.1 coordinate 64,862,054, forward strand.
CATCTTTTATGTCAATAATGTCGTGAGAATTTCACCACCTCTTATGCATTCTCGGTACAAGTGATACTTCCTGCCATCTCCGTTCATTCCTTGGTCCCCGTGATTGTCTCTAACCGAAAAACCAAAAATTGAACTATGATGTGTGAGTTCGAAACTTCTAGCAACCCTATTGCTTTGAAGTTAATGGTCGACATTTCATTCTTAGGCCATTGATTATCGAATCACCATGCTAACATTGACCGTACTACCTAAGCCCATATTCGGGTGCACTTTTCAACCAATGTTAATTGTGTATGTTTTCCTCGAGCATACATCGTTATACCATTTGATCTGACAAATGTTATCTCCTTGTCCACATGATTGTGGAAATCCATCTTTTTGGAAATCTTGATGACTTGTCGCTGAGACCATCAGCCACCCCTCATTCTCTCCTTGGTTTAATGATGAACTCTTGTTTTGGAACTCTCTTCCATAGTTCGTTCCCCGAGAGTCTTACGATGTCACCTCGTTAATTTGTGTCGCACCTTTTCTTCTCAGGCATCCTGAGCCTGAGGTATCCCAACACCAATCAGATCTGAATCTCGGTCAGATATGATGGTTGGAACATATTCCCAAGAGTTATAACACTGGTCTTTTATATGACCCAGTAAGATGATGTCATGCCTAGCTCACCTGGCCGTAGGACCTATTGATATAGTTCCCTTCTTAGCGAGGTTAGCAATTCTTCCATGAGGAAATTGTAAGGCTTATTCTATAAGTTGTTCCTGATGAATCCTTTCTGTATCCAAGTCCGACCTTTGCTTGAAGACCTTGTTTATGCTATCTCGAAGCATGTCCATGGTACTCCGATTTTCAACAGGAACATTTGAAGCCCAATGTTAAATGTTTCTTGCTCAATTATCCAAACACCGTTGTATGGGTAATGTCATGAAATTTATCCCCCTTTACCTAAAGAGTTTTCTACATTATATCATGTCATGGATATCATGCTCTGCTTGTCCTTGGGAAGGATATACCCTTGAAATATGTGTTTAAACATATTTTCCTTTCCATTGTCCTATTTGATCTGATAATCATATTTTCCTTTCCATTGTTTGGTTTAACCTTTCTGGGGATCTATATGATCTAAGCAGTAATATTCTTTTGCTTATGTAAACACCTAGGTGTACAATCGTGTCGGTAAGACCCTGTTACTATTGATGATGACATTCTGGTAACCACCGATGGACGAGAACTTTGCCTAATGGTCCGCCTCGTTCAACGAGCAGGAAAATGGTTCTCTTCATCCCTCGCCCTTGTTACCAATGTTGTTGTCGACATAACTGACAGGCTATCCTCTGACTTGTCTTGCGCACATGTTTGTGCAAGGTGTCACCGCTCCTCCTACTTTTAACCCACATGGTGGGCCCATAACCCACAGTTCCACAGGATCGAAACCTGACTCTCCTGTACACCCTGCCGCCAAAGTTATTCCTCGAGCCTGGCTACGTATGTAATTGACGGGACACCTTCCTAGTGATCTATTCTGGTATCAGACGCAATACTTATTCTCGTTGCCCTGAAACCCCTTCACCTTCTAATTAGGCATCGAACGATTGCCTATCCGTTTGAAACTTCTCATGCTACCTTCTTACCTTGCTCTCGATACCTTCTTAAGTTTCAATTCGAGAGGTACTTATGCTTCTTCCCCTGAGTTAACCGTCAGATGCTCCATCTTGCCAGAATCCGTCCCTATAGAGTTTTTTTCCTTCTTACCCATTCGTAAGTACGGTGAAGATCCTAAAGGAAGGACGACAACTTCATCATGATGACCTGAAGCAGAGAAATGAAGACATCAATGTAATGGATCGACCTCTTCGAGAAGAGCAACTAAGACCGAGAAGAATCATTAGGATTTAGTAACCAGATCTTTCCCCTTACTCCACCTCTTAAATCTCGGGACAAGATTTCTTGTAGTGGAGGAGAATTGTGATGCCTGGATAATTAAGCTATAGTGAACCTCCGTTAATGATGCCTCGTCACCTCGGTTACTGTTGATAAACTCGTGTTAGATCGAAACCCAGTCCGAATTTCAAATCTTAAAGTAAAACCAAACAACAAAAGTTTTCAAACAATAAAACAAAAATGTTCGGGTTGTGACAATTATTGCATAGGTAGATCTGTTGAAGAACCCATATTTAAATAAGATATTTAAATGCACGATAGTAGATAAAATCGTGACAAAAAAATTATTTAAATGCAAATACTAAACAAATTTTAAACTATTTCATTTGGTCACCAAGTTTGTTGAGGAAGTGGCCTATGTTATTATGATAATTTAAAAGCTAGGGTTATATTTTTGTAAAATGGTTTGCTCACTAAAATAAATAAAACAGAGAGAAAAATGAACAAAAGACAAAACAAAATAAAAACTCCCCTCTCTTCCCTGGGCCACGGCCCAACCGGCCGCTCACTAGGCCGGCCCATCACCCCGCTCTCCCTGGCCATATGACCTCCCCACGCGGACCGAACCCTAGCGACCCCTCCCCACTTCCCCACGTACCCTACTCCCCCCGTTTCACTCCTCTCCCTCGTCACTCCCCCCCCCCCCCCACGATCCCGATCTGGATCGGGACCCCGCTTCCCCGACGCCGCGCCCGACCCGCCGGCCATGGAGGCCCCGTGCGCCCGCAGCTTCACCTCCAGCAGGCCACTGCCTCGCGCCGTCCCCGTCTTCGCTCATCCTCAAGCGTGGCCACGCCTGAAGACCGTTGTCCCCGCCCCCGCTTCTCCTTCCCGACCGGCTCCTCCACTGGACTCCATCGAGCCTCGTCGCCCCCGACCCGAGCCGCCACGACATCGCCGGATCGCTTCTCCGGCCTCGCCCTCACCGGACCACCTCGACCCCCACTGCCTAACCCCTACCGCCCCTGTGAGCTCCCCCTCTCCTCTCTCCCCTGCGCGCCCTGCCTCTCCCCCGCGCTCGGCTCCGCCATCGCCCGCGGACAACCTCACCCGTCCAACCCCGCGGTGCCCCGCCCGCGTGTCTCGCTCCGGCACCCCGCCTCCGGCCTCCTTTCCACGCCTGCAGCCCTCCCCCACTGCCGCGTCGCCCCGCCTGGCCTCGCAATTTCGCCGAGCCGCGCCTAGCTGCATGCTCGTCGCCGCCAGCGCCTCTGACCGCGCGTCGCCGAACCCCCTGCTCCTCGCGTCGCCGCCCCCTGCTGCTAGAGCGTGCGCCCGCGCCGTTCCGTTGCCCCCCGCGCCGCCGCTGCCGTCCTGGTTGGCCGCCGACGCCCCCCCCCCCTGTGCGTGCACGCATGCCCGACCAAGGCCTCTGCCTTGGCTGCCTGTGCCACTGCCAGCGGGCCCTACCTAAGTTAATTAGGGCGTATGACATTTGGGCCCCACGCCCAGAACGTTTAAAAAACGGAAATTAATAATAATAATAATAAAATAAATGAATAATAATTTAATTAGTTAAAGAATTAATTAACTTAATTAATTTTGATTAATTAAACTAATTAATCATGATTAGTTTGTCTAATCAATGACGAATGGGACCAACACGTCAGTTTGACCAGTCAACACCCCTATTGACTGCTGACATCATGCTGGCGTCATGCTAACGTCAGCATGCACTGTTCTGGATAATGTTGAATTAAATTAATTAAATAAATTCTAAAAGTGATTAAATCTTTTTAAATTAATATAAAATAAACCGTAGCTCGGATGGAAAAACTTTGTACATGAAAGTTGCTCAGAACGACGAGACGAATCCGGATACGCAACCCGTTCGTCCGCCACACATCCCTAACCTATCGAACTCGCAACTTTCCCCCTCCGGATCATTTGTCCGAAAACACGAAACACCGGGAATACTTTCCCGGATGTTTCCCCCCTTCGCCGGTATCACCTACTACCGCGTTAGGGCACACCTAGCACCGCGCATTGTCTTGTCATGCACCGTCGTGCTTATGTTTGCATTATATTTATTGTTTCTTCCCCTTCTTCTCTCGTTACACACCGAGACCGACGCCGCTGCTACCCAGTACGACTACGGTGTTGACGACCCCTCCTTCTTGGCTGAGCTTCCAGGCAAGCCCCCCTGATCACCAGATATCGCCTATTCTTCTCTATACTGCTTGCATTAGAGTAGTGTAGCATGTTACTGCTTTCCGTTAATCCTATCCTGATGCATAGCCTGTCCTTGCTACTACTGTTGTTACCTTTACCTGCAATCCTACATGCTTAGTATAGGATGCTAGTATTCCATCTGTGGCCCTACATTCTTGTCCGTCTGCTGTGCTATACTATCGGGCTGTGATCACTCGGGAGGTGATCACGGGTATATACTATTACTTTATACATGATACATGTGGTGACTAAAGTCGGGCCGGCTCGTGGAGCACCCGCGAGTGATTCACGGATTGGGGGCTGAAAGGACCTTTGTCCCAACGGCCCTCTGGGTGAATCTTTGTGGCGGAGCGACAGGGCAGGTTGAGACCACCTAGGAGAGAGGTGGGCCTGGCCCTGGTCGGTGTCCGCGGTTACCTCAATTAACACGCTTAACGAGATCTTGGTATTTGATCTAAGTCTGGCCATTTGGTCTATACGCACTAACCAACTACGCGGGAACAGTTATGGGCACTCGACGTCGTGGAATCAGCCGAAGCCTTCGTGACGTCAGCGACTGAGCGGCGCGCGCCGGATTGGACTGGAACGCCTGCTAGGCTAGGTTTGCTTCCGGCCGCCCACGCAACATGCAAGTGTGCAATGGGCGATGGGCCCAGACCCCTGCGCCATAGGATTTAGACCGGCGTGCTGACCTCTCTATTGTGCCTAGGTGGGGCTGCGACGTGTTGATCTTCCGAGGCCGGGCATGACCCAGGAAAGTGTGTCCGGCCAAATGGGATCAAGCGTGTTGGGTTATGTGGTGCACCCCTGCAGGGAAGTTTATCTATTCGAATAGCCGTGTCCCTCGGTAAAAGGACGACCCAGAGTTGTACCTTGACCTTATGACAACTAGAACCGGATACTTAATAAAACACACCCTTCCAAGTGTCAGATATAACCCGGTGACCGCTCTCTAACAGGGCGACGAGGAGGGGATCGCCGGGTAGGTTTATGCTATGCGATGCTACTTGGTGAACTTACCATTTACTCTCTTCTACATGCTGCAAGATGGAGGTGGCCTGAAGCGTAGTCTTCGACAGGATTAGCTATCCCCCTCTTATTCTGGCATTCTGTAGTTCAGTCCACCGATATGGCCCTTTACACATATACCCATGCATATGTAGTGTAGCTCCTTGCTTGCGAGTACTTTGGATGAGTACTCACGGTTGCTTTTCTCCCTCTTTTCCCCCTTTCCCTTCCACCTGGTTGTCGCAACTAGATGCCGGAGCCCAGGAGCCAGACGTCACCGTCGACGACGACTCCTACTACACCGGAGGTGCCTACTACTACGTGCAGCCCGCTGACGACGACCAGGAGTAGTTAGGAGGATCCCAGGCAGGAGGCCTGCGCCTCTTTCGATCTGTATCCCAGTTTGTGCTAGCCATCTTATGGCAACTTGTTTAACTTATGTCTGTACTCAGATATTGTTGCTTCCGCTGACTCGTCTATGATCGAGCACTTGTATTCGAGCCCTCGAGGCCCCTGGCTTGTATTATGATGCTTGTATGACTTATTTATGTTTTAGAGTTGTGTTGTGATATCTTCCTATGAGTCCCTGATCTTGATCGTACACGTTTGCGTGCATGATTAGTGTACGATTGAATTGGGGGCGTCACAGCCCGTCCCCGCGGCCTTGTCTCCAGAGGGAAAGCTCGGATCCTCAGGATCGGGCGACAAAGGGGCCTTCACGTCTTCTTCCTTCTTTGGGGCATCGTCTCAGAGTCGGCCACTACCCGGAGACTAGTGGATGGCGGCATGTCCGCTGCATGGGCATCTTCGCCGTGTAGTTTGTTGAGGCAGCCATTTCGGGGGCGATGGTGTCTGTTTGGCAACGATGATGTAGTCGAGAGGAGCTTCGTTCGTGGCTCGGGCTTCGGTAGTCAGATCTTCTCGACATATCCGAGGTGGTCTTTCGCTGGTTGTTTGGTTGCTTTGAAGTCAAAGCTGCAGCGCCGCAAGTCCTGCACATTTCCCTCGTGATGCTCGTCATCAGAGTCGGAGTTGTCGGTTGTTTGCGCGTGTGGCCTTCCGTTGGCATGTGTCGTCATGGTTTCGGTGCAGCTGCTTGCAGGGTTGGCTTCGATGATGAAGTTCTATGGTGAAGACGGAGTTGCTCGTTCGGAGGTAACCGGTGATGACGATGACGCTTGCGACTACTCGCCAGCTGTCTTTTCCTCTTTGTAGCTTTATGTTCTATGTCGATAGCCAGGTTGGCCAGTGTACCCATATTATGTGGGTTGGATATATCGGTTTTAGCCTGGTTTCCCGTCAATTAACAGGCAATTCTCACTCTCTAATCAATGAAAATGGCAAGCCTTTTGCCTCGTTTCAAAAAAAGAGATAAAGGTGAATGGGGAGGAGGGACGACAAGACATAGGCCGCTTTGTTTTTCACTGATGGTTAAGGAGATGCTGCCTCCGCAAGAAGAAAGACAAGGATAGAAAGAATTGGGCTGCTTTCGATCTGGAGGTATCCAAAACATAGGATTGGAAGCATGTGTAGGAATAGAAGATGATTGCAGCTATAAAATGGAGGAGCAAGAAACCAGAAAAAAGCTTACAACGAGGCCCGCGACAACATTTAAGATGGAAGATGATTGCAGCTATAAATTGAGCATTGTTTACAATTCATTTGTGGCCCGTGGAAACACACGGGCAGTCTACTAGTTAATATAAAATGGTACCTTTTCATACCTTTAACCAAAAAGAATATTACAGTGTGTATAAATAGGTGTTTGGTCCTTCACGTCTATCTTCAGGTGACAAATAAGCGATGACAAGTCTTAAGGGCAACTCCAACATGGTTCACCAAAACGGACATCACCAAATATGCGCGGACACATTTGAACGTGTCCACGAATAGCCGAGCGGGCGCCAGTGATCAATCATATTCACCAAATGTCTGTGTGTTGTCCAACGGAAAGAGGAGAGAGAAGGGGGGAGGGGGAAAGTGGGTTTGTGGTGGGAAAGATAAGAGAGAAGGAGGGAGGGGGAAAGTGGGTTTGTGGTGGGATTCAAGGCTGAGTTGGCGTGTCCGCGGTATGTCCCAAACCTTCCCTATATTTGGTACTGATTTGTGGGATTTCGGATGTTCAGAGTGTTTGGTCCACTGTCCACAGACATTCGATGACTTCTATTGGATGGCAAAACATATCTAGACCATCCGATTCAAACATCTACGGGTGATTTGGTGATCCATGTTAGAGTTGTTCTAAGCTAGGGCGATAAGGACACCCATCCAAAGATCTTTATCTTAAGAGGCGCAACCCATAAATATGATGGTGGAATGGCCGACCTTCATTTTTATTTGATGACCTTCATTACACGGCTAGGCATGTTGGTACTCCTACAAAACGTAGCCGCGCATAACATCCAACCAGTCGCTGCCAAGCTTCAAAATATCGGATATCGGGTTCGTATCAGTTTGGCTTCGACATATCGGATGCCATCTATCAGGTGATATATCGGACGATATGTAGATATATCGGAGAAAACATGTCTAGTTTTTTTTCATTATTCTTGTTCAAAACATGTATTTTTAGTAAAACAAAATGTATGATGTCAATGCTTAAACATAACACTTTCAGTTTCCTAGTTCATTAACTTGTTAATTAAGAAACTATTAATTAAAGATTCACAAAATCCTTACTTTATGATTGAAAATAATATGATATATATGCATTTGAACAAACATTGTGCATGACTTTGATAATATATGATGAAGTTGTAAATGCATAATCTTATTACACTACTTTCGAATAAAGAGTTGTTGTCATCTATGTATCGGTCAATATCGGTGGACATATCTGCCCAGATATCGGCCATATCGGTTGATTTTTGGACCATATCGGATGGTATGTTTGAAAATGATATTTACAAAATGATATGTTATGTTTATATCGGTAAAGCCCCAAAAGAGATATATCGACCTATATATCGGTCGTATCGGCCTAGATTTAAAGCCTGGTCGCTGCCACCGCCTCCTACCTCACTATCCTCCCTTACCCTCGTCGCCACTAGAAACCAGCGGTCGGGCTAAGTCCTAGGACGGTTCGATGAAGGCGGAGCAAAGAGGTTTCTCCTCTGGTAGCCTTCAGCAACGAGATGTGATACAAATAATGATTTGAGACACATGATATGGTCGTGCAGTAGTGGCGGTGATGTTTCCAACCCGACCGGTTGTCTCTAGTGGCAAGGCGTTGGAGGTCGCGATCACATCCATAGGTGAGCAGGAAGCGAAGGCACCCCTCTATGTCCCAACGAGCCAGTCTTCCGCTTGAGCGCGTAGACGGTGCCATGGTCCTGCACTGCTAGGTGGTCTTGCAATGAGCCAAAGGGTCTTCGGCCTTCAGATCTGGTAGCAATGACGAGTATGTTTTGCTGACCAATTCTATAGCATAGGCAAGGATGGAGGAGCATGAGGACGGTGCGGGACTGCCAGATTGTTTTGAATAGGAATTTTGGCAATACTTGGTGACCTTCCTCCTTCACCAATCTTCATCTCATGTGTGACGGCAACCCACGTCGGTCTGAGCCTTTGGGGTTGACTGTCACTTGTTGCGGCTTGACTATTGCTTGTGCAAGCATGGTCTTCATTTGTGAGGCATCTAACCTCAAGGTCGTGCTACACATGTACTTGCTGGGATCTTGGAAAGTGGTGACAACAACACATGATGACTTTGATTTGGTGGTGCTTCTCGAGTATCCAGTCACGAGCTCCTGAATGAAACCCATATATTTTATCCTAGTTGGTTATGCATGGCAATGACAGTGTTTTTGTGATGTTATCTTGTTGAAGGCATTTCTCGGATTTGCTCAAACTTTATCCTCGGAGTGAAAACCCAGATCTACCCATTGGTGATTGGATTCAGCGATGATGGTGCTTGAGCATCGTTCCTTCCTGGAGGCATTGCAATTAGAGAATCATTCTCATTGTCTTGTAATGTTACGAGATGGTTGGTGTGGTATGGTTGTTGTAGTTAGTCGATCGCCATTTTGATCACTTTGGGGTTTTTGTTTCTTTTTTCCCTTCATCTAGGTGTATATCTTCTATAACTTTGCTATTTGCCTGCGTAATTTTGCGTCTGCGCAGGGGAGGGGGGAGTATCCAGTGCACCGGTGCTTGTGCTGCTACCGGTGCACCGGACGCCTTAGCGCGTTCAAAAATGTTCTAAAAAATATGTAACAAATGTAGCACATTGACACAACATCGATCTATGTTGTCGCAAAAAAAATCAAATCAAAATTTGAAACATTGCACGAGATACAAAAATGACAAATTAAGCATCAATGTGGTAATGGGCCAAATCTGAAGCCCAACTTATGTTGTGTACTATTCATTGTCGATTTTGTGATTTTAATACCTTGAGCAATGTTTCAAATTTTGAGTTGAGATTTTGTGATAAATAAGACAGCACTAAAAAAATCAAATTTTTTTGAACATTTTTAAATGCGCTACGGGCTTTCGGTGCACCGGTAGCACAACAAGCACCTGTGCACCAGATACTTTCCCGCACGCGGAGGGGGGGTGGGGGTGGGTTGGGTGTATGCATCCTAGTCATCCAGAGGCCGTATGTCTGCTCATTGTGTTTGCATCCATTGATGCTTCATTTCACGTTAATAAAATCCATTATTTGTCTTCCCGCAAAAAAATCCATTATTTGTCGAAACAAAACAACCCATAAATATCAAAGAGTGCACATGTACTTAAAAAAACAACCCATAAATATTTGGCGAACAATCTAAACTTCTTTTAAACGTGATCAAGAGAAGTCAAGTAGTTGGCATCTAGGAATGGGTACACAATTTATGCATGTTACAATATATTTTTCTATGATAAATAACGTATAAACAAAGTGAACAACACTGCAAATCCTAGAAGTTCGATTTCCTTATACTGATGTGTATTACATAACATCATGACGTTGATATAAGTGCATACTCCCTCCATCTGGATTTGTTAGGCCCCCTCTTATTTTGGGTAAATGTTTAAGCACGGATTAAAACAATATATCATAAAAACTATACCGTGTAATCTCTTTTGAATGCAAATCTAACAATGTATGTTTTTTGTAGCATATATTTATAATTTGTTTGTTATATAGATGGTCAAACTTTAACTCAAAATACGAGGGGGCAATAAACCCATATAGAGGGAGTAAAAGGCATGTGCCAATGGCCCCACTGAAGCAAGAGGGGAAGACGGGATTTGAGGTCAATTTGCTAGTTGACACTTTGTGCAATCTAGAACTATACTATTTAATTTGACCTAAGCTTGATACTCCTGTACTCTAGAAACACCCCGCCAAGTTACTTACTAGTAATTCGCTACCAAATCTTGTTGATATTTGAAGGATACTATATGAAAAGGATACATCAAGCACATAATTTCATGAACTCCACTAAACAACATAGTTTTTAAATATTCCAAACTAAATAGAAACCAGTTTTGCAACAAGAATATGCGATGTTAGTTTGGCAACAGAAAATGTATTTGATGATCATTATTAGAACGGTGTGAAAACTATGCAACTTAATATAATGAGTGTGTTTATATTGATAGTTCTAGTAGTTATAACTAAAATTATTATTCAATATAGTATAACGAATGATGTATATAAATAAAAATAGCATACATTTAGCGACAAAATAAGTTATGATGAAGTAAAAAAGTTCAATATAAATATTGAGCATGTTTTAACCCATGTTAGACCAACAAAACAATTGGTCCACCACGTAATGTGCTTATCTCTCAATTATATACCATATAAGGGTTTGGCTACCAAAATGAGATTTTGGCAAGGGGTAGCTATATTTATGGTTGCAGTTGTTACAGGAGAATAACTCGATATCATCAGAAATTTTCAAACTAATTTGGAATTCAGAACTTCTTGTTCAACATAATTATGCTTTGAATATTTGTGATACATAAATATTGTTTAGCATGGCATAAGTGTATAATTACATGGTTCGGGATCCTCTGACATTGGGAGGAGGTCACGGGATGCTATAGTACCCTGACATTCCTTTGCCAGATTTACACAAACTGCGATCTAATCCCGCGATTTGTACACAGTAATCGTGAGCAGTGATTTGTGAACAACAATACATCTACAGTGATTTGTAGAACAGTGTAAGATCCCTGACTTCCCTTTGCCATTTTACATATAAAGGCACTGTAGCCTTCTGACTTGCCTTCTACAAGTCAGAGGATCCGGCTCCCATATATAGGTGATACATATGAATGCATATCACCAACATTTCAGGAAAAAAAAGGTTTCGAGTTGCAATTGGTGGCAGTTAGTGGGGCACCTTGGCCCCTCAAATCCTCAACAATTTTGCAACTGCACAAAATTAGCCTCTTTGATTTACTGGATTTTCATATAAGTTTTAGATGATTTGAATCCTCACTTTTACATATGACGATTCTTTGATTTGCAGGAGGAATCCATTAGTAATTTTTTTTGCTAAGGATCCTTTGCACTTCATTTTATAGGAGAATTACAGTTGAATCAAACTTCACAGAACTTTTTCTATGTTCATATGACAACTATATGACACACACCTAATCCTTGAAGAAGTTCCCAGGTTTTTTCTTGATGCAATCAAACAACTTATATTCAAATGATGTTGATTTATGTACACTTTGACTTATATTGTTAAACAGCAGCCCCTAGGGTCTAATCCATTAATTAAGAAGAAGGTGCCTAGTTAATTAATGAAAAACCAAGCGAAAACAGTAACAACTCGCTACTCGGGCCCACACAAGATATATCACACACAACAATGCAAAGAAAACCTCGTCGAGGTTGCACATGGGCGTCATTGTCAACACTTGTCCCCAAGAAAGTGACCCCCGACTTTGCCGCAAAAGGACCGCCGACCAAGCCCACACCTTAGAGCATGTGATAAGCCACACGAAGATCCATGCCAAGCAATCGGTCGCATGTGTCGGTCACAACTCTGATTATGACGATGAGCTACGAAGAAAATTATGCAAGGTTGGCGTCGCAGGATCTGACATAAGAGGCCGGTGTCGACCATCATCTTTACTATGCAAACTCCGTCGCCGCAACTCCGACTTCACAGGAGCAAGGAACCCAAAATGAACCCATGAACACATGAAGTGCCGACTACCATAACCTCTGTCGCGACTCCGACACCTCTCACCCCCGCCCTCGTTGCCTTTCACAGATCCCTCTTGCCGATGACCAGCTCCAAAAATGATGCCCCAGAAGATGAAGGCTACACAGAAGTGTCGCCATCGTCCGATCACACATATCTAGGGTTCCCTTGGAGCTGCAAAGGTGAAGGGCGGAAAGCATCACCTCTACGTTAAGAAGGGAACAACGCCTTGAGAGCGTCATTATCGCCGGCTCTAGCTACGGTTGGAAACAAGGCTTGCGTTTGGATCTTGGAACCCCACACCCATGTTATGAATGTGAACTAAAACCACGACACTTATTTTGAATCAGAGGAAGTATTTTCTATGTCATGCGTCTTTGGAGTCCTATGAGTCAAAGAGATCCTAGCAGTGATTGAGTTTTTCAAAACAATGGATCTAGATCTGTTGGTCCAAGTTGTCCCACTGACCGCGTTATAGAAATAGACCTTGATCGATTAGCCAGGCCATCTGTGACTGTGAGGCAGATCTTAGGCGTCATCCAAGGGCTCGACCGGTACCTCAGCGGATCTCACAAACTACGACCGTGATCGCTACACGTATGTACATTCCACGAGCGTAAGAACGAACGCCCTCGAAGTTAGTCATTAAAAACCAAGCGAAACAAACACCTCTTGCCTCTTGGCCTTTTTAATAAAGAAGAGGCCACATGCATACGAACGATGTCTCAACAATCAATTGATTTGCCCTGTCAACGACTGGCAAGATTTGGTTACAACGCCAAATCAGGCTAGCGCTCGTGCTGCTGACCGAAACCAAGCCTTGATGAAAATTGTGTACGTACCCCAAACGTGCTCATGTAAAAAAAGATCAAGAACTATCCTAGAAAAAGATCAAGAACTGTGCATGTGCATACACATAACCAGGAGACGGTCATTCAGGACAGAGACAACTCTTGGTCTTCGGATGACATGCGATATGATCCTCGAAGATCTTGCAAAGATACGGCAATATCACCTAGACGATCACCTAGGAAGGAGTGTGCCTTGCGGGGCAGAAGCACCGGATTTATTTTTTTGACCATAGTATAGACACAGGCGCTCATATATACTCTGTGCATACAATCATCCATATGAACACACACAGGCATACCCTATGCCTATTAGCACATTCGAGAAACTGAACCGACATATCATCTTAGAATTGACGAAGTCATCAAAAACGCCTCGTAGTCGATGGGAATGTCTCCTCCCACTGGTTTCTTTCAAAGCATGTGTAAGCATGGATGGTCGATGGGCTAGCTAGCAGGACACTTCCACCGTACAAGAGAACTTCCCCGCACCAAAAAAAAAACCAGGAGAACTGAATGCACACGTGTTTCACAATAGGCGAGGGTAGAAGCCCTGGCAATTATGTTTTTTTCTTCTTCTGAACATGGTACAATAGCAGATGCCCAAATACACGCATTTTATTTCTAGAAATCGAAGAGCTAGCTTTATCGTTTACTTTGTTTGTTATTCAACATGTAATGAGAAATGCCAACACTTTGGCTCACTTGTGTGTGAAACATGCTTGCACACTGGAGGTGACGAGTTGTTGGATGGACTCCCGCCCCCTCCCCATTTCCTCATGACCAGTGTTTTGGCTTATCGTGCTGGAGTTGTTGATGATTGAATAAAGCTCTAAGTTTCCCTCAAAAAAATACACACACATACACTTATCCCTATGAACGCATGCATGCACATCTTATCTCTATGAGCACGTTCGACATATTGAGTTGGCAGGTATGATATATTTGATCGACCAACTATGAGGACATGGACGTTGGATAACACTTTGCTGAACTTGCCAAATTCTAGGGTCATCAAAATCGTCTAGAGTAAAAGAATTTGCAATGCTTTTCCTGATTGGTATTGTATTGATGTTGTGCTACAAACCATGTTAGACTATTGCTAGACTATTGTAGAAATCTAGCACGCATCTTAGGTTGAAGCGGGACAATATGCATCTATAAAACAGCCGAATAGGCTCTAAACATAGGTTAAAGCAGAGTGTAGATTATGAACAGATATGGTTTAGAAATTGAGATGTCTAATTTTAGTTCTTGTAAATAGGACATGTGACGGCATAGATGATATCTTTTCAACAAGGAGGATTCACACAATAACACTCCCTCCGTTCCTAAATATAAGTCTTTTTGGACATTTCAAATAAACTACAACATACGGATGTATCTAGACATATTTTAGAGTGTGTATTCACTCATTTTACTCCGTATGTAGTCATTTGTTGGCATCTTTAAAAAGACTTACATTTAGGAACGGAGGGAGTATATCAGTGCGAGGGACGTGTGACACCAATGTTAAACAATATCAAGCATTGATACTCAACAAATCAGCTTAAACAAGAAAAAGGAAAACCCGAGGCCATTCGTATTTGGACGAACCTCGCGATAGCACCTCCACAATTCTACCACCAATTCTATGACTGTGGACATTAATTCATCACTCAAGCAACGTGTGACAAGACAAAGCCATCAAAAAGAAATCATTGCTCGCATGACGATGTTGGTTGGTCCAACCGAAATCTAAACGTAGGGCTATCAACCCATAAGCAGAACTCCGAGCAAACACCTTCAACAAGAAAGTCAACACTGGCTGAAATAAGAGAAGGAAATAAAAGTACTATTCCACTCTCATATAATTCTAAGAAAAATGTTACAAGATACAACTATACAAGATGAATAATATCCATTTGTATTCGTGTCTGCTTCGATTTTGCCTCTACACGAAAGGTATCCTATATGGTTGTAGAGTGGATTGCAAAAAACCACCGCATTTGGGGCTTCATTTGCGGAAAACCACCAGGTCGCTAATCATTTGCAAAAATCACCGTGCATTCAGTAAACCTTTTTGCAAAAAGCACTGATCAGGTGATTTAGCCCGTTTAACTACTTTCTGACAAGTGGGGCCGGAATGTAAGGAGCTGATTTGGCAACAAATTGACATATACCTCCCTGGATCTTAAAAAAAGCAATCAAGCCCCTCCCCCTCCCCACGAAGGGCATCTCCTTCCTCGCGCGCAGCGACAGGGGGGCACACCGGCCGGCAAGGCGCGTCGCGGTGGCCGACCTGCCCAGCATGGTGCGCCCTGGTGATGTGTCCAGCCGTCCTCACGACAAGGCTTGGATGCTTCTGCCGCCGGGCAGAGGGCAGGCGAACGAGGTCAACGGCGAGCGGGGCCGCTCCAGCTCCACCGAGCACCGGGGTCGCCG
This sequence comes from Triticum aestivum, assembly GCF_018294505.1. Lineage (NCBI taxonomy): Eukaryota > Viridiplantae > Streptophyta > Magnoliopsida > Poales > Poaceae > Triticum > Triticum aestivum. The sequence continues at coordinate 64,877,604 of NC_057802.1, forward strand.
GATCCGCCTGAATCCAGGGCGCCCCGCCCACCGCTGCTTCACGAACCGTAGACCACCGCTGGGATCTGGCGATGCCAGACCACCTGCCCAGCCGTCGCGCGTCATGGTGATGTGTCGCGGGCGCGCCCAGCAGGAGGACGAGCACGAGGCCGTGTCGTTGTGCCACGAGCGCGCCGACCTGCCCGCGGTCGATGCCCACCACCGTGACGCGCTCGGGACGCGCACGCCTTGCTCGTCGGCTCACTCCTGTCCATCTCCTCGCTCCACCCTCGTCGGGAATGGTCGTGGCGCTGTGTCATGGGTGCGCCGAGCAGGAGGCCATGGCGCTCTGCCGGGGACGCGCCGGCCTGCTTGTCGTCGCCGTCGGCCACCGCGACGCGCACGCCGCGCTCGCCGGCTCACTCCTATCCATCTCCTCCTCGCTCCACCTTCTCCTCGTCTCCGCGACCGCCCGGTCGGCGGGCGTCTTCCGGCGGCGGCGACGGGAGCCGAGCTCTGCCGGGCATGGTCCGGGGGCTGATTGCTTTTTTTAAAATCTATTAGGGGTCTATGTGTGATTATTTTGCCAAGTCAGCTCCTTACAGTCAGGCTCCACATGTCAGAAAGTGATTAAATAGGCTAAATCACCTGTTCAATGCAAACTGCAAAATGTTTACTGAATGTGCGGTGTTTTTTCAAATGATTAAGGACCTGGTGGTTTTCCGCAGATAAACCCCAAACGTGATGGTTTTTTGCAATTCACTCATGGTTGTAAGTAGCGCTGGCAGATACTCATGGAGCTATAGCTTACGGCTTGGGCGGGCAGGCCAGAAATAGCATTAAGAAGAGCCTGACACGCCACTGCTTGCTTCGGTACGTGTGAGAGGGGCATGCTCCCAAGACCGATCGATCGCTGTAGGCATAGATGCATAGATTGTGTGGTGTGACATGGAAATGGTCAATGATACGTTCGATCCAGCGGACTGCAACGTTATGCGTTACTAATTAATGGCCTCCTCAGATTAGATGTGGTGCGTAGACGTGCATGCTATGGATGCCTGAACTTGTTAGAAAGATGCGTTTGTCGCATGCTGAATCCATCGATCGAGACAACACATTTGACAGTGCCTAAAGCTCTGAGAGATTGTGGACACACGTAGTGCACATGTTGTAGTATATAATGTGTGAACATGTCAAAGTTTAATTCAAACAATATGACCATTTGTGGCTGAAAAGGATACATTCATACATGCACTACAGTATGACATGTAAGTTTCTGAAATGATGGCACTTAGTGGTTGATGTGTTGTCGAGGTGTACCTTGCAGCTTTTGGTTTCTATTTATAGAAATAGGGAAGGCCCGTTTATTTATTGAGAAAATATAAGTTTTCACATAATGCTTGCGATTGTCGTACTTTTTATGAAATTTTAGAAGTTTAAATTTTATAACATAGATCGATCACATCAAATATATATTATTCGTTTTAGACCTTGTGGTGCCTGGATATGGCAGTAACTTTTAAGATATTATAGTCATGAGCTAGCAATAAATTTGAAAAAAAAAACTAGACGAGGCAAAGAAAATCAGTACTCCCTCCGTTTCAAAATACCAGGTGCATTATTTTTTTTAAAGTCAAATCTCTCTATTGTTGACCAAGTTTATAGACATAAATATTAATATCTTCAATACCAAATTAGTACCCATAAATTCACCATAAAATAGCAAAGTGGTCGTAGTTTTTTTTTTGAGACAAAAGTGATCGTAGCTCAGATGATTAGGTTCCTTTTGGTGGAACCGGGCCATCAGGGTTCAACTCCTAGATTTGGCACTTGTGCTCACATTTTTCTGAATTTATTTCAGGCTTACCGGCGATATTCGTTTAGTGGGAGGAGACGTTCTCGTTGACTACTAGGCAGCTGTGGTGACTTTGCCAACCTCAAGATGTAATGTTGGCTCTCAAGATGTGATGTCGGCTCAGTATCTCGGAGGTACTCATAAGGATAGGGTGTGCGTGCGTGCGTGCGTTCTAGGGGTGAGTGTATGTGTGTGTATGTCACCATAAAATATAAATATGTTTCATATTTTGTTTATTTGGTATCATACATGTTGTTATTTCTCTCTATAAAATGGGTCAAACCTAGAAAGATTTGACTTTTAGAAGAAAAAATTGATACACCTCATAATGGAGGGAGTGTGTCACAATCAAGTAAAGTCTATTATTGTTATTTTCTCAAGCAATGTTTTTAAATATAAAAAAATGTGATTAAAATGACATGAAATCTGGAAGAAACCTAATGCAGCCCAGTGGCAATACACCTTGCTCTCTGTGGTAGCCAAAAATCCTGTTACTAGTTGTATAATTGCATTACGTGTTGTAGAACTTTATGGTGACTCAGTATGGCAACACGAAAATGGTTTTCACCAGCTGTTGTATTTGGATTAAATTCTCCAGAAAACGGCAAATTGCCAAATTAAATTCCAGGATATTTTAGCCCAAGTGCTAAACAACTTTCAAAGAAACTAGGTGAGGTGATGAAAACTTTTTTTTTTTTGCGGGTAAGGTGATGAAAACTTGATCTCTTTTGTCCAATCTGTTGCCATTTCCATCAAACGCTGTTTATAAATATATGTCAAGACGAGAAAGAAGTGACATCAAACCTAAAATATCCAGCTCACCACGTGGCGAGAGCTTTGCTGTCCATGGTGGTCAAATGTTTAGAGAGTCGGCCTGCAGTACCGGTTACACACACACACACACACACACAAAAAAAAGGATCCAATATTATCAGTGCAGTACACACAACTACACGAGCACACAGATTGGCACACGTAGATCACAAACAAGCACGTATTTTTCCCCCTGGTCAATCAATAAACAAGGCGATAAACAATGAGCCCTTCCTTTGATATAGAGAAATCTTATAGGAATACAAAAATTTCCTTTGAAGACTTTGAAGAATTGGATTCCTATTTTTGTGTAGGATTTGTTTCTATCCTTCACATTTCGAAGGAATAAAAATAGCTCAGAGCTAACAGAAAAATTCCTACTTTATGAAACAATTGACATAATTTTTTCTATAGGAATTAATATACATACCATTTCATTTATCATGACTTCCCTAACTATGATATTACTATCCTGTGAAAAAAGGAGGCCTCAACTTTCACCGCCGTAGCAGCATCTTGGAGAATTAACGCATACGTTTATGTTGCACCGGCCGATCCATCTTCCCCCCGTAGGCCGGCTATATATACGGGGTGCAACTCCGAGGAGCAAAACACCACAGGATAATTACCCAGCAGATCATCATCATCACATTAACGCGCCTAGCTAGCTAAACGCGAAGCGCTAATGGCGATCGTTTACGTGCTTCTGGTGGCGCTGATCACCGCGGCGTCTCATGCGCCGGACGGCGCGCACGGCCAGACGTGGCACGGCGACCTCGCCGCGCTCGCCGCGGCCGGCAGGCTCCGCAGCGACCCAAACGCCACCCTGGCGGCCTCCACGGACTTCGGCAACATCACGGCGGCGCTCCCGGCGGCCGTGCTGTTCCCGTCGTCCCCGGCGGACGTGGCCGCGCTCCTCCGCGCCGCGCACACCACCGCGGCATGGCCCTACACCATCTCGTTCCGCGGCCGCGGCCACTCCGTGATGGGGCAGGCCTTGGCCCCGGGCGGCGTGGTCGTCGACATGCCCTCCCTGGGCGGCCCGTCCTCCGCGGCGCGCATCAACGTGTCGGCGGACGGCCAGTACGTGGACGCCGGCGGCGAGCAGATGTGGATCGACGTGCTGCGGGCGACGCTGGAGCGCGGCGTCGCGCCGCGGTCGTGGACGGACTACCTCCACCTCACCGTCGGCGGCACGCTCTCGAACGCCGGCATCAGCGGCCAGACCTACCGGCACGGCCCCCAGATTTCCAACGCCCTGGAGCTGGACGTCATCACCGGTACGTACGCGCGCACGATATGGGCAAGCACGCACCAGCATGCACCACGCTCACAAGCAACTCCCTCTCGCAAGTAGTTACGTACCCCACACTGCAATGCTGCAAAAATAGCTATAACTTGTTTCGGTGCAACTCGCAACTCGTTCATCTTCTACGCACACGGCAGTCTCAAAAGGTGCCGGTAAAAAAATGTCATTGAGTACTAATTAATGGATGGTTTAATAGTAATTAATGGAGTACAGTGTAAATTGATAGTGGTAGTTACTACAGCTGACCAGCTGGCGGCTGCTGGGCCGGCCGGGCAGCCGGCGTCGACGTCTTTCAAATTTCAATAGATTTGCCGGCGGCCAACAACACGTTGACTTTGACATTTCCCCTCTGCGTTAAATTACTCCATTACTCTACCCGGCCCGGCCGCATGCACCTTTGCGTTGACACGGTGCAATTAACGCGCGTGCAGGCTACGGCGAGATGGTGACGTGCTCCAAGTCGCTCAACGCGGACCTGTTCGATGCGGCGCTGGGCGGGCTGGGCCAGTTCGGCGTGATCGTGCGCGCCCGGATCGCGCTCGAGCCGGCGCCGACGCGGGCGCGGTGGGCGCGGCTCGTCTACACCGACTTCGCCGCCTTCTCCGCCGACCAGGAGCGGCTCGCCGCGCCCGGGCCCGACGGCGCGTTCGGGCCGATGAGCTACCTCGAGGGCGCGGTCTACGTGAACCACAGCCTGGCCGCCGGGCTGAAGAACTCGGGCGGGTTCTTCACCGACGCCGACGTCGCCAGGATCGTGGCCGTCGCCGCGGCGAGGAACGCCACCACCGTGTACGTCATCGAGACGACGCTCAACTACGACAGCGCCACGGCCGCGTCCGTGGACCAGGAGCTCAGCTCGGTGCTGGCGACGCTGAGGCACGAGGAGGGGCTCGCGTTCGTGCGGGACGCGTCGTACCTGGAGTTCCTGGACCGGGTGCACGGCGAGGAGGTGGCGCTGGACAAGATCGGGCTGTGGCGTGTCCCGCACCCTTGGCTCATCGTGCTCGTGCCCCGCTCCCGCATCGCCGACTTCGACCGCGGCGTCTTCAAGGGCATCCTCCAGGGCACCGACATCGCCGGGCCTCTCGTCGTCTACCCGCTCAACAAATCCAAGTACGTACGCGTCCATCGTACATGCATGCATGCGATCCTGCATGGTATATATCACGCACTTAACTGACACTGGCTCGGTCGTCGTTTCAGGTGGGACGACGGCATGTCGGCGGTGACGCCGGCGGAGGAGGTGTTCTACGCAGTGTCGCTGCTCTTCTCGTCGGTGGCCAACGACCTGAAGCGGCTGGAGGCGCAGAACCAGAAGATACTGCGGTTCTGCGACCTCGCCGGGATAGGGTACAAGGAGTACCTGGGACACTACACGGCCCACGGTGACTGGGTCCGCCACTTCGGCAGCAAGTGGCAGCGCTTCGTGGAGATGAAGGACAAGTACGACCCCAAGAGGCTGCTCTCCCCTGGCCAAGACATCTTCAACCTACTCCTTTGAGTAGATGCAATTTAGTTGTTACTACTTGTGGATTAACGTGTGGACAGTAACACAGCAGTTTAACTTTAATTTCCCGTTTTTACTCATGCAATAGCAAATTTGATAGTAGGTTGTACGCTAATAATATGCTCTGTCGAGCTTTAATCTCCACATGTACCCGTTATTAATAGTACTACTGTAAGCAAAAGTGTGAACAAAGCTCCAACAATGTACACTTTGCCAGATAAATGTTTCATTTGAGCTCAGAAGAGGACTTTGGCATGTCTTGTTCCTTTATTTGTTTGAGCTCTTTTATATGATTGCTCCAACTGACCTCCTAGGGGGTAAGGGGAGTGTTTAGTCTGAGCTATCCATGACTGATCAAGGGTTTTGGCTAAATGAGCATCCACTTTCACTGGAAAAAAAAGAGCGTCCACTTAAGGCAAGTTATTTCAATGTGTTAAAAACGGAAGGATTTTAGTTGACTTAATTGTCATTTTCTACTACAGTTTTTGCTAAAGCACATCTAAATGTGCCATAAGTATTGCACATCTAAGTCTTATATCATTGATCTTACACGAAGATTCGTGTGAATATTTTTCTTTTCTTTTCCTTTTTCTTTCTATGCTTGCTTGTGTCACTTGGATGTGCAATAGCTGAGGCACATCTAGATGTACCCTAGACAAACCCTTTCTATACTCCCTCCGTTCCATAATGTAGTGCATATAGTTTTTTTTCTAAAAGTCGAACATTATAAATTTTGACCGTTTATAGAGAAAAATAGGTACATCTAGAATACCTAATGCACATCATTGGATACATCATGAGTTATGTTTTCATAATGTACGTGTCTGGTAGTGTAGATGTAGACATTTTTCTCTATAAACTTGATCAAAGTTGGCACATTTTGACTTAAAAAAAATCTATATGCACTATATTGTGGAATGGAAGGAGTAATATATTAGAGACCTTCCATATATGATGGTATAACACCATCGCACTTTATTTCATACCATGAACGGATCGTAGCAGCTAGAAGTATCTTTGTGTTTTTTGTTGTGCAGCCTCCAAAGCTAAAGAGAGAAGCTAAGATATCGTGTTTGATAATGTTTGTAGTCTCATATGACATCCATCCAGACCAGGAATTCATACTCAAAGCATCTCATGTTCGAACACATCATATTTGTGATGAATTGTGTACATGACTTCTAGCACGTCCATGTGACATGTCTACCCCGTCAAGCTCACTACTCAAAGTCAAACACGAAAAGTAGATACATGAAAAGAAATTCTACATATTCTGATGTGTCCTATCCATAGCAAACTAGTATTTTTGAAAATTCACAAATTTTATGAATGTTTTACTAATGACATGTGAACTACTTTGAACTACCAATATAAAAAGACCCAAAGGGGCAGATCCAATTAATCTCGGCCATCAAATCATGTCAATCCAACGACCTAGACTGCTTCAATGTCGAGCGCTCATCACATTTAGCGTGCAGTTAATTTCATGCCAAATATACTGCTAATCACATAATAACACGTGAATAATACCCTACTTAATATCCGCATGCACTTAATATATACTTCCAAATTAATGTGCATTGCACGTACACATTGACTAGTATAGTCTAGGAGCACATATTCATGCATGGGGTTGGTAGCAACGAATAAAAGATCATAACAGAATTGGTTTCCCTTAATTACCCTCTCTTATTTTCTCACTCGTCGCCATCATCCTTAATGACGTAATGTATTGTTCCACAATGGGGAGTCGATATTAACCTTAACGGTCGTTGACACATTCTTACCGAACATGATGTAAGGGTGTGTGTTAAAATATCTCTGTTTGTGGTTAAAAAAAAAGACATCGCAGACATTTAAGAATAATTGATTTCAAGGTGACTATTACACGTGGAAATATGTAACACATCTCTAAATCTAAAATATCATCCTCGATATCTAAAATTGCATATCAATTTGAAATGTGTGTTAGAAATAAGAATTAACTTAGAATTAGGAACTAAGATTGGATATAAGAATTAATTTCATCGGGAGAACCTTATTTCATTTTCAGAGGGTGTGTGGAGGTGTGTCTCCGACGAATCTCACGAGATTCGGTCGGTGCTGGTTTTCGGTGGATCTGCTTGGATCCAGTATTTTTTGTCGTCTACAGGTTGATTTCTTTCGACCTACATTTATTTTCATCGGCGACGGTTGTTGTTCTCGTGCGCTGGTTATGTGGGGTCTTAGCACGATAACTTTCCGACTGTCTAGTGCAACAAGTTTTGCCCGGCTCCGATGAGGGAAGGCGATGACGGCGATGCGCCTTCAACTCGCTCCAGTGATTGTGAACGTCGCTAGGTGGTCTATGAACATAAATGTAATTTCTTTTGTTATTTTTGTGTTCTTCATACCGCCATGGCATGACGAACGGATCGAAAGTTTCATGAAAAAAAAAGTGGGCGTGTGATGGAAAGGACATGCAAGGCGACAACTCACGCCACGTTCGTTTGCTTGAAAAGGCCGGGCACCGTCATTTGCAATGGACGTTTCGTTTGTACTGAAAAAGAAAAGCTCCAACTGTCTTTTGCTTCGAGATTTAGCACAGATTGAGACGTGTTTCCTAAAACTGCACTGGCATCTCCTTAAAATACAAGGCCAAATGGCCAATACACGATTAACTATCATTTGACGCCGATAACAAGAAAGGCTCCTCCAACTCAAACAAGAAATAGAGAAGAAGAAAAAAAAAGGATAGGTTGCTGCTAAAATCGCACACAACTTGAGACTGCAGCTTCAGCTTGACGCCGCGCTAAGTTGAGTCGACAGAGATGTAACCCTGTCGGCCGGGAATTAGCCACACGTTACCATCGGTGCGAATGAGTTTACTACCACCACTACGCGCGGACAGCCACGCCAATTTGTCAACAGTGGAGCACCGCGGCATCGGCAAGGTGCGTGCATGCTCAGGTTCTCTGGAACTCCAGCTACTGGCCGGCCGCTATAAGTAGAGAGCGGTTCGGCCAGAACTTTTGCTTGTTTTCGCAAGCACTTGCCAGATGCATGCACCGGGCCGCTGACTAAACCACGTTGTGTGCGTAGATTCAGGAGGCCAACTAGCAAAGGTAAAACAGCACTGCTGACCTGAGCGTACGAAAGGCGGTTGGCCATAAGAGACTGGATTAGCATCGGTGACCATCGCACATACGCAAGCCCGTGCCAGAGCCTATCATTGGATCGCACGAACTAGAATTGTTAGGCAGCGATGCTTCAGGCCTCTTTGTAAAGCTAGTGTAGATGCTTGCCATACCGTTGTGTTCGGGCACGTAAATGGAGCAATCGCTTGTTTGGACGCCACACCATTGCCATATATAGGTTGACGTCATGGATGGCACGCAACTCAAGCGGGGGGGCGGGAGTAGTTTATGGCGCTGCGTTGGGAAATGGATCGATGGATTACTGCTCGTCAGGCTTTCCAGACCGTGCATGGGAAATGACGAGCTGTTATTTTACTTGAATGGCATAATAATTTACATTTCTACATAGCACAGCGGTGGAGCTCAGCGCATGCATGAGCATGATCGACTATGCCTATGCATGTCTAGCTGACGTTTATGGCAGCGCTGGTGTCGGGGACTCCTCGCCCTGGGGCGCCCACATCCACACCTTGAGCTCGCCCGCGCCATCTCCAGTGAAGAGAAGCCTCGATGGCCCTCCTTGGGAGAGTTCGATGGTCTTCACTTCTGTTTTGGAGGAGAGCGTGCCCATCTCCTCGAACCTGAAAGACGGGAACAAGTAATTGCAGGTTACTGGTGAGGAGGAAGCAGAGACAACTGACAGCGTGTTCTGAATGGCACTCACGATGGCAGGTCCAACAGGCGGACGCGGCTGCTCTTGTGGAGGGAGCAGAGCAGAACCGGCGTCTTTCCCGGACGATGCATGCCAAAGAGGGTGCGTAGCCCCTGCAAAGGAGGGTGGATGCAGGTTTAGCAACACTAGAAAGCAACTGATTAACTGTTGGAAAGGAAGTTCAGGAACAAACCATTGCCCCCAAGGACCATAACAAAGCAGAAAGTTTATCAAGGACACTAGCATCATGCACTACATCATAACAGAGCTTACAAACGTACACGGACAAACATGCTTCCAGGAAGAGAAATACTTGAGAAAGCCAATAACCGGACATCGGGACATTCAGACTTTCGTAGAACAAATTGCTCTGGTATTGCATCTAGTTCCTGCTGTATGAAGGTTCCTAACAATTCTGACGTTGCCGGTACACTTTTATTTGATCCTCCCATACTAACTCTTCAGTCAGGGAAACAGATGAGCTCAGCAGACTGATGACGTTGCTGATACTTACATATCTATTTCATACTCCCATACTAACTCTTCAGTCAGGGAAACAGATGAGCTCAGCAGACTGATGGGCTGATGGCAGCCATTCCCAAGAAAGAGAGCTTCTATTAGGCTCAAACCCTTTATCTGCTGCTCGATAGCACAAGATAAATTCCCAGCATACTAGGAAGAACACCTACTACGTGCCAGACATGTAACAAAGGCATACTGTGCAAACTATAATGCTTGACCGAATGCAGATGGAGTCACAACTTCCAGAAATGGAGACCTTCATGCACCGACAGCAATAACATCAGAAGATTGATCCAGCAATAATAACTATGAGAAAAATCTAACATTTGATTTGAGACAAGTTACTGCGACTACTGGAATTGTGGGATCACTTGAGAACAGATAGAAGCTGCTTAATCCAGTAACACATATCAAGTAGCTGCAAAGATCCTCCACTTGATTTTAGACAAGTAATTGTGACTAGGTTGAATTGTGGGATCAGTGAGAACAGATAGAAGCTGCTCAATCTACTAGCACATATCAAGCAAAAAAATTATAAATGAAATAAAGAAAAACAAAAGTACGACAACATAGTTATATGTAGCAAGTGCAATTCAGTAAATTATTTTACACATAATCGTGCATATTCTCTGGCTAAAGATTAGCCTACTCATTCACCACGAAATATTTACCTAACCTACCACTAAAATTAACCTTAATATCATTTCTGTTACTGCACCTGAAGAAATACATAAGCCATAAATATTCAACACATACAGTTTACACTGTTCAATCAGACTAGTTAAGGACAATATCATACTACCACTGATAAAAACACAAAGTTGCAGCTAATATAAGCTTTCATGTTGGAATTTTCAATGAAGTTTTCAGAAAATAACGCTGATGGAAATATCCATGTAAATTAAGTCTGCAGAACTTACATGCTCCTCGGAATGGGTATGCATGAGTTGAAGGCTTCCAGATTCTGAAGCAGCCCAGACCTTTACGGTCTTGTCCAGAGAGCAAGATAGTAACTTCTGATCCCAACAAAGCACAGAAGTAACAGCAGCTTTATGCTCAGAGAGTGTTTGGACACACTGAAGATTTTTAAGGTCCCATACCTGATAAATACCAAGAATATATCAGACACAAACATAATGTTCAGTAGCCAACAGAAATCAGCAGGTCTGCAGCATTTTCGTACTCTGATTGTCTTGTCAAGTGAGCCAGAGTAAAGCCTTGTTGCTGAGACAGCAAGTGAAATCACATGACGGTCATGGCCAGCAAGGATTGCCACCAGTTCCGAGTTGATCTCCTTAGCAGGAAATTTCCAAGCCATGATGCGCCCGTCCGCCATGCCAGCAAACAGCATCTCATCCTTGATAGTCATGGAACAAACAAGCCCAGAAGGTCCCTGAAGACTTAGCTTCATCCCTGTCTGTATGTTCCATGCCTAGAAACCATCGGAACAACGAAGAACAATAGTTCAACACCCAATAGCGCTTCAATATATAGCATAAGATTGACTTGCACTCCCAGTAAAATTGAGAATACCTCCACGGATTTTGAGATTCCAACAAATACCCACTTGTCATGAGTGATCATACAGCCAATCTTCCCTCCCATCTTGATGACATCAACACACTATTGCAGAAACATTAAGAATAGAAAGGGCAACATAGTAGATTAGAAACTCTCTTTTTTTTTCTCTACTACACAGCAATCTTTTCTTAAAGTTTCTCCTTTGTTCTTGAAGAACCTTCTCTTCTTAAAGCTCATCTCTCTTTTTCATTTCTTTTTTTTTTACTCTTTTTCTTTCTTGCTATTAAACACATGGCCGTCTGGCAATGAGAGTACAACTTTAACCCCAGAGAGCTTTGCCTGTCAGTCAACCAGCCTGATCACCTCCTGAGACTGATCCGGTGCACACTGATTATCACAAACAGGCGAAAGGCCTCCAAGGCAAATCAATCTGACATGTTGTCGACCCCAGGCGTGCCAAATGACAACCTGATCTGAATCAACGGGTACATCAGACGCGCTGAGGAATGAGAGGAGCTCCCCAGTTGATCAAGCAGTCAGCACACATCAACCATCATAAGCGATGCACTATCTGAGCCCATCGGCACATCGACCACCTCAAGCAACCAGAGTTACTCCCCAATTGATCAGGCAGCAGAAATCAACCAGCAGAGGCAATGCAGGAATCAACGCAGACACGACCCCAAAAGTGAACCGAGCATAAAGAGTCTGAGAGGAATCCCGAGAGCGGATAGCCCAGCTACCTTGCCAGAGTTGCCGTCCCATACGCGAACAGAGCCATCGGCACTGCCAGAGTAGAGCTTGTCGGACCCCATCGGCATAGAGATTCCAGTAATAGCCTGCAGCATCCGATAAAAACCGTAAGAGCCCGTAGCATTGCACAATTACTTGCAGCAAAGTAGATTCTTAACAGTTATAAAAAGTAACAACGGGCTTGCTAATTATCCAAGTAATTACAAATTATTTGCAAGTACAAAGTAACAACGGGGGTTGCTAATTATCCAAGCAATTACAAATTATTTGCAATTACAAAGTAAATACGGGCTTGCTAATTTGACGCACAAGGATCTGAGTATCCAATCAGAACAGCGCCGCGTTACGATAATCGATTTCGAAGAGGGACAGGGTCGCAGGGAAATAGTCACGCACCTCCTTGTGTCCAGCGAGGGCGCAGAGGAAAGCGAAACCGCCGCAGCCACGGCTCTCCTCGACGCGCGGCTCCTGGATCGGCTCTGGATTCGTACCCGCCGGCTTGGGATCCGTCTTCCGGTCCGACTTCTTCAGGTCTCCAAGCCGCCGTCGTGCAGGTGTAGGGGCTGCGGTGCCGAACGCGGCGCCGCGGCTCGATCCGCGGGATTCGGCCCTCCGCGCGGGGCCGAGGAGTCTCGCCGTCGCGGGTTCGAGGCGGAGGGGCGGGCGGGAGGCCTTGGCGCAGCCGCTTCCAGCGCCGCTCCTGCGGGGTTCGGAGGGGCGGGCGTAAGGACTCCATCGTGCGCGCGCGGGCGCGGGGCCAGGGCCGAGGCGCGCGGAGAGGGAGGATGAGATCGGCATGGCGGGGTCCCGTCTCGCGGAGGCGCGGCGACGGCGGGGGGCGAGGCGGCGCTAGGTATCGCGGTGGTGCGGGGAGGCTGTGACCGCGTCTGCGCGGCGTATTGTTGGCCGGAAAGGAGCGAGATGTTCTCCGAGGCGGTTGTGAACTTTTTATTTTTCGATGAGGCGGCGGTTGCGAGCAGACAGGGCACAACACGGCCCACGACAGCACGCTTAGTATATGGATCGTATAACTCTCTGCAAGGCCCAGGCAAGGCACTGTAAGCGTGCCGGCCCACCGGCACATTTGGCCCGCGTGGCAGGGTGCTTTTTAGGCCTTATAGACTATTTTGGGCCATTTTTAATTAAAAAAAATAAACGGGTCGTGCCTTGTCGGCACAGGTGCCCAGCCTCGCGGCCCAGGTACAGTCCTAGGCGGGCGGCACGAACCGGGCGGCCGGCCCGCGACCGCACGATCGCTTGCGATCGGCCTCGCGCGAGCGCCAGGTGTCGCCTGGTCGGTTTCGTACAACCGCGCGATCGTGGGCGGTTTTGTCTGCATCCGGACGAGCTTGGACCCACATGTAAGCGGGCGTGGCGTAGATCGTGGGCGGCCGTTTCCGAAACGCGAGCCATTCTCGCCCTTTCTCTCCTGTTCCTCCCCCATTCTCCGCTCCTCTCCTCCGCCCTCGCTCTCGCTCCACGGCGAAATCGCGCCACGGCTCTCCAAATCTCTGGTGGACCGCGGGGGGATTCGCTGCTGGCCCTCGTCGGCGTTGCAGGTACCCAGTGCATCTCTCGTTTCTCTGTCTCATCGCCGGGGGTCTAGGTCGTCTCGAGGTCGTCGGCGGCGGAAATGGCGGGCTGGGATTCCTAGGGTTTCTGCAGTTTCTGTGGCATCAACTTCCTCAGCACGGTCGTTTTGGTGTAGACGCTTTTCGGGTGGGATGGGTGTGCTTCCATTCGACTCTTATGTCATTGGATCTGTGCGGCAGCAAGGGACAGTAAATGGTGGGGATTCGTGGGGGGGATGCGTTTGTTGTTGGTGCAGGTGGTTGTTGTTGGGGAACGTAGTAATTTTAAAAAAAATCCTACGCACACACAGGATCATGGTGATGCATAGCAACGCGAGGGGAGAGTGTGTCCACGTACCCTCGTAGACCGAAAGCGGAAGCGTTATGACAACGCGGTTGATGTAGTCGTATGTCTTCACGATCCGACCGATCCAAGTACCGAACACACGGCACCTCCGAGTTCTGCACACGTTCAGCTCGGCGACGTCCCACGAACTCACGATCCAGCAGAGCTTCACGGGAGAGTTTCGTCAGCACGACGACGTGATGATGGTGATGATGATGCTACCGACGCAGGGCTTCGCCTAAGCACCGCTACACTATGACCGAGGTGGAATATGGTGGAGGGGGGCACCGCACACGGCTGGGAGAGATCAATAGATCAACTTGTGTGTCTATGCGGTGCCCCCTAGCCACGTATATAAAGGATGGAGAGAGGAGGAGGCCGGCCCTCATAGGGCGCGCCCAAGTGTGGAGTCCTACTAGGACTCCCTAGTCCTAGTAGGATTCCACCTCCCACATGGAATAGGAAAAAGGGAAGGGAAAAGGAGAAGGAAGGAAGGCCCCCCCCTCCCTAGTCCAATTCGGACCAGTCCATGGGGAGGGGTGTGCCCACCCTTTGAGGCCTTTCTCTCCTTTCCCGTATGGCCCATTAAGGCCCAATACGAATTCCCGTAACTCTTCGGTACTCCGAAAAATACCCGAATCACTCGGAACCTTTCCGATGTCCGAATATAGTCGTCCAATATATCGATCTTTACGTCTCGACCGTTTCGAGACTCCTCGTCATGTCCCCGATCTCATCCAGGACTCCGAACTACCTTCGGTACATCAAATCACATAACTCATAATACAAATCGTCACAGAACGTTAAGCGTGCGGACCCTACGGGTTCGAGAACTATGTAGACATGACCGAGACACGTCTCCGGTCAATAACCAATAGCGGAACCTGATGCTCATATTGGCTCCCACATATTCTACGAAGATCTTTATCGGTCAAACCGCATAACAACATACGTTGTTCCCTTTGTCATCGGTATGTTACTTGCCCGAGATTCGATCGTCGGTATCTCAATACCTAGCTCAATCTCGTTACCGGCAAGTCTCTTTACTCGTTCCGTAATACATCATCCCGCAACTAACTCATTAGTTGCATTGCTTGCTAGGCTTATAGTGATGTGCATTACCGAGAGGGCCCGGAGATACCTCTCCGATAATCGGAGTGACAAATCCTAATCTTGATCTATGCCAACTCAACAAGTACCATTGGAGACACCTATAGAGCACCTTTATAATCACCCAGTTACGTTGTGACGTTTGGTAGCACACAAAGTGTTCCTCCGGTATTCGGGAGTTGCATAATCTCATAGTCATAGGAACATGTATAAGTCATGAAGAAAGCAATAGCAATATACTAAACGATCGAATGCTAAGCTAACGGAATGGGTCAAGTCAATCACATCATTCTCTAATGATGTGATCCCGTTAATCAAATGACAACTCATGTATATGGCCAGGAAGCTTAACCATCTTTGATTCAACGAGCTAGTCATGTAGAGGCATACTAGTGACATTCTGTTTGTCTATGTATTCACACATGTACTAAGTTTCTGGCTAATACAATTCTAGCATGAATAATAAACATTTATCATGATATAAGGAAATATAAATAACAACTTTATTATTGCCTCTAGGGCATATTTCCTTCAGTTGTTGGATTTGCGCTCGAGGCAGACGTCCGCGACTGCCCTCTGCTATCCTCCCTCTCTTTGTCTCATCGCCGGTGGCGAGGTGGTGTCTAGGTCGACGGGTGGCGGATGTAGCGGGCTGCATAGAGGGGGGGCCTTGCTGTGTTTTGCTTCGTTTTTGTGCGGTAGTGGTGGTGGTGGTTTTTGTCCCGCGATTTGTCCTTGATTCGTTGTTCATGGCCGCTGCGGGAAGTTTATGAACTGGTTGGCTATGCATTTGCGGTTCTGTGAACTTGCTGTCTCTTAGTTGTGTTCGAGTTTGCAGAAGTTGATGTGTAGTTGGTAAACACTTGTGTTCCAGTTGCACAAGTTGTTCGTTCTTAGTTGGATATATGTTTGAACTAGTTGGTATTCATTTTTAGTCCGGTTGCACAAGTTGATGAACCCAGTTGGCTGCTTTTGAAGTTGTTGTACATATATTGTTAGATGTGCGTAATGCTTCGCGCAATGTATTGGCTGATTTGAAGTTGTTGTACAAAGATTTAGGTAGAGAGGATTTTCTATTAGTTGCACAAAATTCTATCCAGTTGGCTTCATTCATATAGTAGTTGGCTGTCCCTATGTTCTGCAGTTGCACCAGTTTGTGCTAGTTCATGTGTGTTTCCCCTGCTGTGTGCAACTAGGGTCCATTATTTGTGCAAATTAGTTACAATGCCTGCCAATTTTCCAATATTGTTTATTGTTGTTGCACAAGCTCTGTTTTGTCCCAGTTGCACAAGTTATCATAATGAGCTTGTTGCCTTTAGTTCACTATTTTCTGCCTAGTTATTACTTTGCCACAGTTAAACTTTAGTTGATTTATATGATTTCTCCTAGTCCTTCTTCAAGTTTTATGTTGAGTTCATGTTGCTGTTTTTTAGATGTGCGCATGCTGTGTGCAATGCAATGGCTGATTGAACTTGTTGTATATGTTTGTAGTTGCACAAAGTTCTCCCCAGTTGGCTGCATCCATATATTAGTTGGTTGTCCATATGCTCTGCAGTTGCACTAGTTGTCTTGGTTAGTTGGTTTACTGTTCCTAACTGCTTGTACTAGTTGGTTGTCTACACGCTGTTCAGTTGCACAAGTTGCCTACTGATTTTGCTGCATCACTATACTAGTTGGCTGTCCATGTGTTTTACAATGGACACTAGTTGCCCTGCTTAGTTTGCCTGCTGTTTTGTGCTAGGTTGTCTGTCTACGCGTTGTTCAGTTGCACAAGTTGCCTGATTAGTTGGCTGCATCCATGTACTAGTTGGTTCTGTACTTCATTTTGCGCATCTTCTAACTATGTTTCTTTTCTTGTATTTTCCCCACAGGCTAAAAATGGTTATAATAGGAGGAGAAGCTGATGGCAATCAAGGAGATGTATTTTTCTCATTTTTTCCTGCATATTTGAGTTGTTTTCAACTTATCCATGTATGCTTATGTCCTTTTTTCATGTTTTTTTGGTTGCTTAATTAGGGTTCTGGAAGTCAGTCCCTTCGACGGAGGACAAAGCGTGCTGCTAATCGCCAGCCACGCCCAAAACGTAGTGTTGAGCAGGGAGAGGAAGTTGAGGTAAGGGCATGCTGATTAGACGTTCACCTTATTTTGGGTCATATAATAATTTTTTCCCACATCCATGTTTTTTCTATTTTCTTAGGATGTTGATCGGTTTCGGGTTGTAAAGCGGACTAAACGTGCAGCAGCAGCAGGGCGAGCTGAATCATCTACTAGGGTAAGTAAATCCTTGAATATCAATGTTTCTCGGGTTTTTAGGGGCTGATGAATTTATGATGCTGTTGGCACAACTATTTTTGTTCTAGTTGCTCAATTACCATCTTGTAGTTGACATCACTGGTCATCTTGATGTACATATAGTTTTCACAGAAGTTGACATCTTTGTAGTTGACATCATTTGTCACCATTTTTGTGCAGGCAGCAGTTGGTGGAGGAGCTGCCTCATCTTCCGCAGCAGATGCTGAGGTATGTGGTTTTTTTGCGTATGTTTATGAGCTATTGAACTGTTTCTTGCAAACCTTTTTTTAGTTGCTCTTATCTTCTTTCCAACATCATGCTTTATCGTTGCACATCCCCTAGAACTTTCTGTAGTTGTCAGGTCTAGTACGTTTTCCTAGTTTTCTTGGTGTTTGCAAACTGGTAGTCTTCAGTTGCCATGACGAGCTTTCTTAGTTGCACAAAAACACCATATCAGTTGGCATGATCCATTTTATGTTTATATAGTTTTTGCAATAATGATCCACATGAACATTGCTAGTTTTTTCACAGTTCAGTTTTCTGTCCTGTGTTTAATTTTTTAATTTTTTTCATCATCGGGCCAGCGTTGAAGGAGTTGAGGTGGCCGCCCGGGAAGATGTGGAGCGACCATCACAAGCTGGCAGGTTAAGGGAATCACCAGGGCGGTTTGCGAAGTTCAACAACTCGTTATCCCCGCTACAGAAGTCAGAGCTAGTTTCAAGGTTGTTTGGGGGCCTCTTGAACTTATCAGATACACTTCCAGGGGACTTCAGTAAATTCCTGGTGCAGTCCTACCAGCCAGAGACATCTGAAATGGTGTTCCCAGGCAGGGGAAGTATCCGTGTCAATGCTGACAGTGTTCAAGGGGTATTTGATCTTCCTAACAGGGGTGTAAAAGTCAGCCATAAAGTTGACAAGGATACAACTAGGAGATTCAGAGAGACTTTCAACATAACTGGAAGTTCTCATCCCCAGATCAGTACATGGACCAAGATGATTAAGGATATGGGGGGAAGAACGGATGACACATTCTTTATGGCTTGGCTTGCGGTTGCATTCAGCACTTTCCTAGCACCAACCACGGCCCTGAGGCTGAGCCCAAAGTGCTACGGACTCGTGCTAGATCATGGAAACCTCAAGAACATGAACATCTACCTTTTTGTAGCAGAACACATCAATGAAGCTTTCCGGAACATGGACCAGGCAAAGCAAACTGTTTGCTGCTGCTTGTATCACTTGATGGTGAGTGGACACTTCAATGTGTTTTTCTTCTTTTTGTGCAGTCATAGTTTCTGAAAAATACCCCTCATAATAACTAAAATTTGGTTTTTCTTTTTTGGTTATGCGGCAGATATTGTACCTTGACGCGCTCGTTCATGACATCCCAGTAAGCAACTGTGCTATACGATCGAATGCATGGGACAGTAACCTAATTGCCAAGGTGATCAGGAAGGACACGATCTCTCCTGGTGTGTTCGGTAAATTACAAGTGAGTTCCCTTTTGTTTTTTTTCAACAGTGGCTATTTTTATGTTCTATTCATTTCTGCCCAGTTTTAATTGCTTGGTAGGTGCATATACGATTTGGAGACCAGCTTTTCGACACTTCTTGGTAGTTGCACAAAAACTGTAATCAGTTGGCACAATAATGCCTGTAGTTGCACAACTTGTAGCTCTAGTTTGGCATGTGGTCACATGTTTCAAGTTGCACAGTTTTACTTATCCTGTTTCACAGATGTGTGACAACAGTTGGCAGAAAATTCAATTGCTGATTGAACTAGTTTTTGGTTTAGTTGCACAAAATTCTACCCAGTTGGTTGCATCCCTTTTTTTAGTTGGTTGTTCACATGTTCTGCACTTTGCATTAGTTTTCTTCCCGTTTGTACTAGGTTGGTTGTCTATTAGTCCGCTTAGTTGGGGGTTGGCTGTCCTTATGCTCTGCAGTTGTTTGCATATGTTGTTTAGTTGCACAAGTTGGTAGAAATTTAGGTAGACACTTTTTGGTAGTTGCGCAAAAACTGTAATTAAATTGCACAATAATGCCTGTAGTTGCACATCTTGTAGCTCTAGTTTTTGGCATGTGGTCACATGTTCATCTTTGTATGAGACATCATATGTTTCAAGTTGCACAGTTTTACTTATCTTGTTGCACAGATGTGTGACAACAGTTGGCAGAAACATTTTTTTCAGGTGACCTCTTAGGGTGCACTTTTTTTTGGTTTTGTGCAGTTGCATTCATGTAGAATCCTGTCTGCCCAGCATTTTGTTGTAGTTGCACAAGTTATAACATTCTGTTTTTCCTTCAACACAATATCTGCTTTGATAACCTTGTCCTTTTCTTTTTCTCCTTTTCACATCAGCATAAAGATGAGTATAGGGGCACAGAGCATACACCACTGTTTGGTGGTCTTTTGCAAGCTCAAGCATTCGTTGCATCCAAATTACCACTAACGTACAATCCCCAGGTAAGTCTTTTGCATAAATCAGTTTCGATCATTTACCAACATTTCTTTTTTTAACTGTTTATAATTGAATGAGTACTCAATTTTTTGATGCAGAAAAAGGCAAAGATTGCCAAAGTGGTCAATGACTTGTGCAAGGCAGTAACTGAACAGGTTGGCACCTTCATTGAAGCAGTTGCCAAGATCGATGATGAGGAACCGGATGTTGATCCATATGTACAGCAGACATCAACGGGAACCGCTCCGTCACGCCGTGCTCCAAAAAGGAAGAGACGGGTTTCACCTATACCAGAAGAAGAAGAGTTCGCTGAGGAGGAGTCAGACGAAGATGATGAAATGGAAGTACCACAAGATGTTGAAGACGACGGGGAGTCAGATGAGGATGAATCAGAGGAGGAGGACAAAGAAGAAGAGGATGAGGAGGAGGAGGAGGAGGAGGATGATGATGAGGAGGAGGAGGAGGAGGAAGAGGAGAAGGAGGAGGACAAAGGAAATGAGGACAAAGGAGAGGAGGAGGGCAAGGAAGAAGATAGTGAGGCAGAGGAGGAGGAACAAGAAAATGAAGCCAAAGAAGGAGATGGAGACAAAGCTGCAGCAATCGATGGTAGTAAGGGGGAAGGAGAGGACGGGGAAGAAGACGAGGATGCCGATCCTGATGATCAAGAGGGATCCAATGGAGGCAGTGACAGTTCAGATGATGATGATGACAATGCCCCTGGTTCCGATGGTACAGGCGGCAACACAACTGATACGTCCATTTTGCATCATGCTTTTATATCGATATTTATTGCAATATGGGCTGTTATTACCGTTATGTCACAATACTTATGCCTATTCTCTCTTATTTTACAAGGTTTACATAAGGAGGGAGAATGTCGGCAGCTGGAATTCTGGGCTGGAAAAGGAGCAAATATTAGAGACCTATTCTGCACAACTCCAAAAGTCCTAAAACTCCATGAAAGTCATTTTTGGAAATAATAAAAAATACTGAACGAAAGAAATACGTCAGGGGGGCCACCACTTGCCCACGAGGGTGGGGGCGCGCCCCCTGCCTCGTGGGCCCCCTGTTGGCTCTCCGGTGGCCATCTTCTACTATATGAAGTCTTTCGTCGAGGAAAAAATCATAAGCAACCTTTCGGGATGAGACTCCGCCGCCACGAGGCGGAACCTTGGCGGAAGCAATCTAGGGCTCCAGCAGAGCTGTTCTGCCGGGGACACTTCCCTCCGGGAGGGGGAAATCATCGCCATCGTCATCACCAATGCTCCTCTCATCGGGAGAGGGCAATCTCCATCAACATCTTCACCAGCACCATCTCCTCTCAAAACCCTAGTTCATCTCTTGTATCCAATTCTTGTCTCCAAGTCCGGTATTGGTACTAGTAGGTTGCTAGTAGTGTTGATTACTCCTTGTAGTTGATGCTAGTTGGTTTATTTGGTGGAAGATCATATGTTCAGATCCTTTATGCATATTAATACCCCTCTGATTATGAACATGAATATGCTTTGTGAGTAGTTACGTTTGTTCCTGAGGACATGAGAGAAGTCTTGCTATTAGTAGTCATGTGAATTTGGTATTCGTTCGATATTTTGATGAGATGTATGTTGTCTATCCTCTAGTGGTGTTATGTGAACGTCGACTACATAACACTTCACCATTATTTGGGCCTAGAGGAACGCATTGGGAAGTAATAAGTAGATGATGGGTTGCTAGAGTGACAGAAGCTTAAACCCTAGTTTATGCGTTGCTTCGTAAGGGGCTGATTTGGATCCATATGTTTCATGCTATGGTTAGGTTTACCTTAATACTTTTGTTGTAGTTGCGGATGCTTGCAATAGAGGTTAATCATAAGTGGGATGCTTGTTCAAGTAAGAACAGCACCCAGGCACCGGTCCACCCACATATCAAATTATCAAAGTACTGAACGTGAATCATATGAACGTGATGAAAACTAGCTTGATGATAATTCCCATGTGTCCTCGGGAGCGCTTTTCTCTATATAAGAGTTTGTCCGGGCTTGTCCTTTGCTACAAAAAGGATTGGGCCACCTTGCAACACTTTATTTACTTTTGTTACTTGTCGCTCGTTACAAATTATCCTATCACAAAACTATCTGTTACCACTTATTTCAGTACTTGCAGAGAATACCTTGCTGAAAACCGCTTATCATTTCCTTATGCTCCTCGTTGGGTTTGACACTCTTACTTATCGAAAGGACTACAATAGATCCCCTACACTTGTGGGTCATCAAGATTCTTTTCTGGCGCCTTTGCCGGGAAGTGAAGCGCCTTTGGTAGGTGGAATTTGGTAAGGAAAAATTTATATAGTGTGCTGAAATTTACTATCACTTGTTACTATGGAAAGTAATCCTCCGAGGGGCTTGTTCGGGGTATATTCACCCCGACCAGTAGAGCAAAGAGTTGCTCCTCAACCTACTGAACCTACTGAAAATGAAAATGAAAATGAAAGTGTCCACTTTGAGATTCCTTCGGGTATGTTAGAAAAACTGCTAGCTAATCCTTTTGTAGGAGATGGAACAAAGCATCCTGATGAGCACCTAATATATGTGGATGAAGTTTGTGGATTATTTAAGCTTGCAGGTATACCCGGTGATGTTTTTAAGAGGAAGGTCTTCCCTTTATCTTTGAAGGGAGATGCATCGACATGGTATAGGCTATGTGATGATACGGGGTCATGGAACTATAAACGATTGAAATTGGAATTTCATCAGAAATTTTATCCTATGCATCTTGTTCATCGTGATCGCAATTATATATATAATTTTTGGCCTCGCGAAGGAGAAAGCATCGCTCTAGCTTGGGGGAGGCTTAAATCAATGTTATATGCATGCCCCAATCATGAGCTCTCAAGAGAAATAATTATTCAAAGTTTTTATGCTCGGCTTTCTGATAACAATCGCACCATGCTCGATACTTCTTGTGCTAGCTCTTTTATGATGAAGACTATTGAATTCAAATGGAATTTATTGGATAGAAATAAACGCAACTCTGAAGATTGGGATCTCGACGAAGGTAAGGAGTCAGGTATGACACCTAAGTTTGATTGTGTTAAATCTTTTATGGATACTGATGTTTTCCGTAAATTTAGCACTAAATATGGACTTGACTCTGAGATAGTAGCTTCATTCTGTTAATCTTTTGCTACTTATGTTGATCTCCCCAAGGAGAAGTGGTTTAAATATCATCCTCCCATAGAAGTAAAAGTAGCTGCACCTATTAAAGTTGAAGAAAAGACTATCACTTATAATGATCCTATTGTTCCTACTTCTTATGTTGAGAAACCACCTTTCCCTGTTAGGATAAAGGATCGTGCTAAAGCTTCAACTGTGGTTCGTAAAAGCAATATTAGAACTTATACACCTCCTGAGCAAATTAAAGTTGAACCTAATATTGCTATTGTTAAAGATCTCTTGTCTGATAATATTGATGGGCATGTTATTCATTTCCGTGATGAAACTGCTAGAATTGCCAAACCTTGTGCTAAAGATAAACATAGACCTGTGGTAGGCATGCCTGTTATTTCTGTTAAAATAGGAGATCATTGTTATCATGGCTTATGTGATATGGGTGCTAGTGCTAGTGCCATACCTATTGACTTATACAAAGAAATTAAGCATGATATTGCACCTGCTAAGATAGAAGATATTGATGTTACAATTAAACTTGCCAATAGAGATACTATTTCACCAATGGGAATTGTTAGAGATGTTGAAGTCTTGTGCGGGAACACTAAATATCCTGCTGATTTTCTTGTTCTTGGTTCCCCACAAGATAGCTTTTGTCCCATTATATTTGGTAGACCCTTCTTGAACACTGTTAATGCTAAGATAGACTACGAAAAGGATGTTGTTACTATTGGTTTGGGTGATATGTCTCATGAGTTTAATTTCTCTAAATTTCGTAGACAACACCGTGAAGAGGAATTACCTAGTAAGGATGAAATTATTGGTCTTGCTTCTATTGTCGTACCTCCTAGTGATCCTTTAGAACAATATTTGCTAGACCATGAAAATGATATGTTTATGAATGAAAGAAGGGAAATAGATGAAGTGTTCTTTAAATAGGAACCTATCCTGAAACACAATTTGCATGTTGAAATCCTAGGGGATCCTCCTCCACCCAAGGGTGATCCCGTGTTTGAGCTCAAACCTTTACCTGATACTCTTAAATATGCTTATCTCGATGAGAAAAAGATATATCCTGTTATTATTAGTGCTTACCTTTCAGAGCACGAAGAAGAGAGACTATTGAAAACTCTGAAGAAGCACCGTGCTGCTATTGGATATACTCTTGATGATCTTAAGGGCATTAGTCCCACTCTATGTCAACATAAAATATATTTGGAAGAAGATGCCAAACCAGTTCGTGATCATCAACGAAGGCTGAATCCTAAGATGAAAGAAGTGGTAAGAAAAGAAATACTAAAGCTCCTTGAGGCAGGTATAATTTATCCCGTTGCTGATAGTCAGTGGGTAAGTCCTGTCCATTGTGTCCCTAAGAAGGGAGGTATTACCATCGTTCCTAATGATAAAGATGAATTGATTCCGCAAAGAATTACTACAGGTTATAGGATGGTAATTGATTTCCGCAAATTAAATAAAGCTACTAAGAAAGATCATTACCCCTTACCTTTTATCGATCAAATGCTAGAAAGATTATCCAAACATACACATTTTTGCTTTCTAGATGGTTATTCTGGTTTCTCTCAAATACCTGTGTCAGCCAATGATCAATCAAAGACCACTTTTACTTGCCCTTTTGGTACTTTTGCTTATAGACGTATGCCTTTTGGTTATGTAATGCACCTGCTACCTTTCAAAGATGCATGATGGCTATATTCTCTGACTTTTGTGAAAAGATTTGTGAGGTTTTCATGGACGATTTCTCCGTCTATGGATCCTCTTTTGATGATTGCTTGAGCAACCTTGATCGAGTTTTGCAGAGATGTGAAGAAACTAATCTTGTCTTGAATTGGGAAAAGTGCCACTTTATGGTTAATGAAGGTATTGTATTGGGGCATAAAGTTTCTGAAAGAGGCATTGAGGTTGATAAAGCCAAGGTAGATGCTATTGAAAAGATGCCATGCCCCAAGGAGATCAAAGGTATAAGAAGTTTCCTTGGTCACGCCGGATTTTATAGGAGGTTCATTAAGGACTTCTCAAAAATTTCTCGGCCTCTGACTAATTTATTAAAAAAAGATATACCATTTGTCTTTGATGATGATTGTGTAGAAGCATTTGAAATACTTAAGAAAGCATTGATCTCTGCACCTATTGTTCAGCCACCTGATTGGAATTTACCCTTTGAAATTATGTGTGACGCTAGTGATTATGCTGTAGGTGCTGTTCTAGGACAAAGAGTTGGTAAGAAATTAAATGTTACTCAATATGCTAGTAAGACTCTAGACAATGCTCAAAGAAATTATGCTACTACTGAAAAAGAATTCTTAGCAGTTGTATTTTCTTGTGATAAGTTCAGACCTTATATTGTTGATTCTAAAGTAACTATTCACACTGATCATGCTGCTATTAAATACCTTATGGAAAAGAAAGATGCTAAACCTAGACTTATTAGATGGGTTCTCCTGCTACAAGAATTTGATTTGCATATTGTTGATAGAAAGGGAGCTGAGAACCCCGTTGCAGACAACTTGTCTAGGTTAGAAAATGTTCTTGATGACCCACTACCTATTGATGATAGCTTTCCTGATGAGCACCTAAATGTCATAAATGCCTCTCGTAGTACTCCGTGGTATGCTGATTATGCTAATTATATCGTGGCTAAATTTATACCACCTAGTTTCACATACCAGCAAAAGAAAAAGTTTTTCTATGATTTGAGACATTACTTTTGGGATGACCCACATCTTTATAAAGGAGTAGATGGTGTTATTAGACGTTGTGTACCTGAGCATGAACAGGAACAGATCCTACGCAAGTGTCACTCCGAGGCTTATGGAGGACACCACGCTGGAGATAGAACTGCACATAAGGTATTGCAATTTGGTTTTTATTGTCCTACTCTCTTCAAGGATGCCCGTAAGTTTGTCTTATCTTGTGATGAATGCCAAAGAGTTGGTAACATTAGTAGACGTCAAGAAATGCCTATGAATTATTCACTTGTTATTGAACCATTTGATGTTTGGGGCTTTGATTATATGGGACCTTTTCCTGCCTCTAATGGTTATACACATATTTTAGTTGCTGTTGATTACGTTACTAAGTGGGTAGAAGCTATTCCAACTAGTAGTGCTGATCATAGCACTTCTATTAAAATGCTTAAAGAAGTTATTTTTCCGAGGTTTGGAGTCCCTATATATTTAATGACTGATGGTGGTTCACACTTTATTCATGGTGCTTTTCGTAAAATGCTTGCTAAGTATGACGTTAATCATAGAATTGCATCTTCTTATCACCCACAGTCTAGTGGTCAAGTAGAATTGAGTAACAGAGAGCTCAAATTAATTTTGCAAAAGACTGTCAATAGATCTAGAAAGAATTGGTCCAAGAAACTTGATGATGCATTATGGGCCTATAGAACTGCATATAAAAATCCTATGGGTATGTCTCCGTATAAAATGGTTTATGGAAAAGCATGTCACTTACCTCTCGAACTAGAACATAAAGGATATTGGGCTATTAAAGAGCTCAATTATGATTTCAAACTTGCTCGGTGAGAAGAGGTTATTTGATATTAGCTCACTTGATGAATGGAGAACCCAAGCTTATGAAAATGCCAAGTTGTTTAAAGAAAAAGTTAAAAGATGGCATGACCAAAGGATACAAAAGTGTGAGTTTAATGTAGGTGACTATGTATTGCTATACAACTCTCGTTTAAGATTTTTTGCAGGAAAACTTCTCTCTAAATGAGAAGGCCCTTACGTTATCGAGGAGGTCTATCGTTCCGGTGCCATAAAAATCAACAACTTCGAAGGCACAAATCCGAAGGTGGTGAACAGTCAAAGAATTAAACATTATATCTCAGGTAATCCTATAAATGTTGAAACAAATGTTATTGAAACCGTAACCCCGGAGGAATACATATGGGACACTTTTCGGAACGTTTCAGACTCCGAAAAGGAATAGGTATGTGGTACGGTGAGTAAACCGACTCCAAAACAGTTTTTATGGCAATATTTCTCCGTTTTGGAATATTTAGAAAAATAGAAAATAAGAAGCAGTCTGGGAAGGACACGAGGGTGGAGGGCGCGCCCCCTACCTCGTGGGCACCTCGTGTGCTCTCCGGACTCTGTTTTCTTGCACGATACATATTTTGGTCGGTAAAAATTCATTATATAATCTCCCGAAGGTTTTGGCTCCTGTATCACGCAAATATTCTCTATTCTTGTTTCGAGTTGTTGCTGCCGCAGATTAGAGCAAGATGTCTTCTCAAGAGTCAGTTGGAGAGAGCCGGATGTCTCATCCGGCATCGGAACCAAGGACAAACAGCGATGCTGACCACTTTGGGCCAGCAACGGAGGAAGAGATGGAGGCTGATTTGATGAGGATAGATGCCATGGAGGATCAAGAAGTCACTTCTCGCTTCCGAGCTGGGTTCATGATGGGAGAACTACAGAGCTCAGCTATTCCAAACTCGGTTATCCCTTCCAATGTTAGATTTCTTTCTTATGAAAATATGAAGAAGAGTGTCACTTGTTCTACCGCAGCTATGCAACACCCTTGGGTGCAAGGGGCTTTAGCCGTTATAGGAAAGCTTCGTAAGGAAATAATGGACCTCAAGCAGCAAGTCAATAAGCTCGAGGAGGAGAATCGTATCCTGAGGGGCATCATCGCCAAGAATATTACACTATCACCGAAAAAGGAGACATAATCACATGGGTATGGGCACTCCCCTTGGCAACTGCCAAGCTTGGGGGAGATGCCCCGGTATCGTATCACCATCACACTCCTATCTTTACCTTTTTCTTAGTTCGATCCTTTTAGTAGTATCTTGATCTAGTAGAACAAAGTTTTGGTATGATCTAGTTTTGAGTTTTGCTTTATGATCCCATCTTTGTAATTGAGTCCGCGAGCTATATAATAAAGATTAGTGTTGAGTCAAGGGCTTGATTATTTTGCCATGATCTTGAGTGAATAAAAGAAAAGAGAAAAGAATAAAAAGAAACAAAGATATCATATTGATCTTATTGAGAGTAATGACTTCACATAGAAAGAGTATGATGATTAAAAATTGTTGGGAGTTGGCAAACATAGCTTTGGTCATCGTTGCAATTAATAAGGAAAGAGAGGTTCCACATATAAATATACTATCTTGGACATCTTTTATGATTGGGAGCACTCATTAAAATATGACATGCTAAAGAGTTGATGTTGGACAAGGAAGACAACGTAATGAGTTATGTTTTCTTATATCTGAGATAAAGTATATTGTCATGGATCATCCAACATGTTGAGCTTGCCTTTCCCCCTCATGCTAGCCAAATTCTTTGCACCAAGTAGAGATACTACTTGTGCTTCCAAAACCCTTAAACCAGTTTTGCCATGAGAGTCCACCATACCTACCTATGGATTGAGTAAGATCCTTCAAGTAAGTTGTCATCGGTGCAAGCAATAAAAATTGCTCTCTAAATATGTATGATTGATTGGTGTGGAGGAAATAAGCTTTATACGATCTTGTGATGTGGAAGAAATAAAAGCGACGGACTGCATAATAAAGGTTCATATCACAAGGGGCAATATAAAGTGACGTTCTTTCGCATTAAGATTTTGTGCATCCAACCCTGAAAGCGCATGGCAACCTCTGCTTCCCTCTGCGAAGGGCCTATCTTTTATTATTATCTTCTTCCTTATGCAAGAGTCATGGTGATCTTCACCTTTCCTTTTTACATTTTATCCTTTGGCAAGCACAGGGTGTTGGAAAGATCCTGATAGATATATCTAATTGGATGTAAGTCAGCATGAGCTATTATTGTTGACATTACCCTTGAGTTAAAAGGTTGGGAGGCAAAACTATAAGCCCCTATCTTTCTCTGTGTCCGATTAAAACTCCGTAACCACAAGTATTGCGTGAGTGTTAGCAATTATGAAATACTAAATGATAGTTGAGTATGTGGACTTGCTAGAAAGCTCTGACATAGACTCTTTCTGATGTTATGATAAATTGCAATTGCTTCAATGACTGAGATTATAGTTTGTTAGTTCTCAATAAAGTTTCTGATTCATACTTGGCTTTGTGAATAGATTATTACTTGAGCATAAGAAATCATATGACAATATCCATATATGTTGTTGTTATGAGAATAATCATGATGCCCTCATGTCCGTATTTTATTTTATCGACACCTCTACCTCTAAACATGTGGACATATTTATCGTTATCGGCTTCCGCTTGAGGACAAGCGAGGTCTAAGCTTGGGGGAGTTGATACGTCCATTTTGCATCATGCTTTTATATCGATATTTATTGCATTATGGGTTGTTATTACACGTTATGTCACAATACTTATGCCTATTCTCTCTTATTTTACAAGGTTTACATAAGGAGGGAGAATGCCGGTAGCTGGAATTCTGGGCTGGAAAAGGAGCAAATATTAGAGACCTATTCTGCACAACTCCAAAAGTCCTGAAACTCCACGACAGTCATTTTTGGAAATAATAAAAAATACTGAACGAAAGAAATACGTCAGGGGGGCCACCACTTGCCCACGAGGGTGGGGGCGCGCCCTACCCCCCAGGGCGCGCGCCCCTGCCTCGTGAGCCCCCTGTTGGCTCTCCGGTGGCCATCTTCTACTATATGAAGTCTTTCGTCGAGGAAAAAATCATAAGCAACCTTTCGGGACGAGACTCCGCCGCCACGAGGCGGAACCTTGGCGGAAGCAATCTAGGGCTCCGGCAAAGCTGTTCTGCCGGGGACACTTCCCTCCGGGAGGGGGAAATCATCGCCATCGTCATCACCAACGCTCCTCTCATCGGGAGAGGGCAATCTCCATCAACATCTTCACCAGCACCATCTCCTCTCAAAACCCTAGTTCATCTCTTGTATCCAATTCTTGTCTCCAAGTCCGGGATTGGTACTAGTAGGTTGCTAGTAGTGTTGATTACTCCTTGTAGTTGATGCTAGTTGGTTTATTTGGTGGAATATCATATGTTCAGATCCTTTATGCATATTAATACCCCTCTGATTATGAACATGAATATGATTTGTGAGTAGTTACGTTTGTTCCTAAGGACATGGGAGAAGTCTTGCTATTAGTAGTCATGTGAATTTGGTATTCGTTTCGATATTTTGATGAGATGTATGTTGTCTATCCTCTAGTGGTGTTATGTGAACGTCGACTACATAACACTTCACCATTATTTGGGCCTAGAGGAAGGCATTGGGAAGTAATAAGTAGATGATGGGTTGCTAGAGTGACAGAAGCTTAAACCCTAGTTTATGCGTTGCTTCGTAAGGGGCTGATTTGGATCCATATGTTTCATGCTATGGTTAGGTTTACCTTAATACTTTTGTTGTAGTTGCGGATGCTTGCAATAGAGGTTAATCATAAGTGGGATGCTTGTTCAAGTAAGAACAGCACCCAAGCACCGGTCCACCCACATATCAAATTATCAAAGTACCGAACGCGAATCATATGAACGTGATGAAAACTAGCTTGACGATAATTCCCATGTGTCCTCGGGAGCGCTTTTCTCTATATAAGAGTTTGTCCAGGCTTGTCCTTTGCTACAAAAAGGATTGGGCCACCTTGCTGCACTTTATTTACTTTTGTTACTTGTTGCTCGTTACAAATTATCCTATCACAAAACTATCTGTTACCACTTATTTCAGTACTTGCAGAGAATACCTTGCTAAAAACCGCTTATCATTTCCTTCTGCTCCTCGTTGGGTTCGACACTCTTACTTATCGAAAGGACTACGATAGATCCCCTACACTCTTGGGTCATCAACAACCAGATCTGCCAACCCTGCCATCAGCAGCAACTCAATGAGCAGCAGGAGCACACTACAGATGTTGATTGACAAAACTTGCTGGAAAGACAAGAATCTGCCAAAGTCAAAGGAAAATGATGAAGCGGAGTCTCAGGGCAGCATTGACATGTTCAAGTTGTGCAACATGAAGCCAGCTTTGCCAACCACCTTCCCTGTGCCAGATTTCCACGAGCGAGAGTCGTGTGACAAGATTGTTTTTGCTGTTGACCACAACCTGTTCTTCTTTAGTGAGGCTGAAAAGAATCCAGTTGACATGGAGGAAGCAGGGAAGGGTCTTGATTGGGTTCATTCGAAGGAGAAATACAAGGAATATTTGAAGCAGCTTCCAGATATCAGCTCCAGCAAGAGCAAGGCAGCATCTGTGGCAAACCCTCATGTGGTCCAGAAGAGCAAAGGAGTTACAATGAAGAAGAATCTGAAGTTGCCTCAAACCAAGCAACAGATGCCGAGGGCAGATGCAGAAATAAATGTGGACAAGGAAGCTGTGGCGCAAACTGTTGTGCCAACTGTAGTGATCAGAGAGCCAGCCACCACTAAAGATGTGTCAGCAATACCTGTTGAGCCTACAACCATCATAGGAGTTCAACAGATCAAGGGGAAGATTCCTCTGTCAACAGCCCCACCTAAACCAGCTAAGCAGCAAAAGATTGTCAAGTTTGCCAAGTGCACAAAGGAGGAACATGGAAGGTGTGGGGTCCAGACACGAGACAGAACAACGTGCCACAGCCAACTCTGCAGGACTGCCAAGTTCTGCTAGTTTGGTGCCAACTCAGACTTCAAAGGTGCCAACTGCAGATACCAGTGTGCCAACTGAAGTGGTCACAGTCAAAACTAGCAGAGTTGTTCAGGAAGACTCAACTGCAACCGCAAGCCCCAAGGTGACAATTCATACAGATTCTTCAATGCCAAACACGGAAGGAGGTTGTCAATCTGTCAAACTGCCGTCTCCAAGAGCTACCACAGAGCATCCAAGCAAGTCTGCATCACCAAGAGCTGATTTTCAGAACAGATTAACACAAGAGGAGGTGTTCAACATTGTAAGCAGGTGCAAGCCTCCCAGTCCGCCAACTACAACATTACTGCGAACCAGGTCAGCGAATGATGCACCTGTGAATGTGTCGCAAGAAGATGCCCCTGGCCTTCAACCCATACGCAGATCAAATTCTTGCAGCTATCATGGTGACGGGTACTGCGATGCACCAACTTTCGACCTGGGCATAGATGATGATGCTGGGCATGCTGCAGCACTTGCTCCAGCAGCAAAAACAGGGGAAGCAAATGTGGTTGTCATAGACGAGGATGAGTTGGACCCAGCAACAGCGAATGAAGGATGTGTTGCTGCTGATGCTGGCAAGGGATTAGCTCACCAGCCAGATGTTGGATCACCAAACAGTTGCCACACCCCGATATGCGGAGAACCAGCAGTTGGCATGAGTAGTTCTTCAGGACCACCTGTTGCATGAAGACAGAGGAGGGTAATAAGGCCCGAAGCATCTCAAAGGTCTCCATTCATTGATTATGACAAAAAGAAGACCTTCAACTCAAACGAGGCAGTCAACAAGCTTTACGTTGCCATTGTGTATTGGGCCAGGCATATCCCAGGAGCAGATGATGAGAATACCAGGCAAGCCAACTCCCCACAACCTATGTACATATCTTTTTTCAGTTGCACAGTACAACCCACTTAGTTGCACAGCAAGCAGAGCATGTTGCACAGAATAGTGTTTTAAATTGCACACTTTTTGTTTTTTTTAATTGCAAAGCAGAGTGGTGTAGTTGGGTAGGGCACGGGCACTTGTATTTCTACGGTGTTCGAAAGCTAGCAGGGGATGCACGTCCAGGGCGCCCGTTGTGCCATTTTAGGGCGATGGAGAGCGGTTGTTCGTTGTCCAGGGCTGTTGCTGTCAAGGGCAGTGGGTTTGAGATCTGTTCATGATTTCTCCTACTTCTTCTTCAAGTTCTATGTCGAGTTCAAGTTCTATGTTGTTCTTCCCAGTTGGCTGCAACCATATATTAGTTGGTTGTCCATATGCTCTGCTGTTGCACTAGTTGTCCTACTGTTTGTACTAGTCGGTTGTCTACACGCTGTTCAGGCGCACAAGTTTGCATACTGAGTTGGCTGCATCACTATACTAGTTGGTTGTCCATGTGTTCTACACTGGACACTAGTTGCCCTGCTTAGTTTGCTTGCTGTTTTGTGCTAGGTTGGTTGTCTACGTGTCGTTCAGTTTGCACAAGTTGCCTGATTAGTTGGCTGCATCCATGTACTAGTTGGTTGTCCACATGTTTTGCTTTTTTGCACTAGTTGGTTTGTCTATTAGTACTAGGTTGGTTTCATGTTTGTCTAGTTGGCTTCCTGTTTGTACTAGGTTGGTTTGTCTATTATTCTGCTTAGTTGGGGGTTGGCTATCTATTTAGTCTACTAGATGATGAGAACACCAGGCAAGCCAACTCCCCACAACCTATATACATATCTTTTTTCAGTTGCACAGTACCACCCACTTAGTTGCACAGCAAGCAGAGCATGTTGCGCAGAACAGTGCTTTAAATTGCAGACTATTTTTTTTTAATTGCACATTTTTTTCTTTCTTTATGTGACCCTTCAAGCTAACTTTGTCTTTCTTTATGCAGCCCTGAGATAATCAGGTATGGTAATTTCTTCATTTCTTTGAAGGAGTTAGTTGATTCAATGAAGCCAAAGTAGTGGCTTTCAAAAATTGTTATTGAGACTGGAATCATACACATCATGGATAACTTACCAGAAGGGTCAAAGAAATTTGTCATGCCACTCAGGTTTTCTGTAAGTTTTTCAAAAAAATTATACCCTCTTCCTTTTTTTGTACCACTTTTGTTGACCAACCAGGGAGTCTTTTCATACCCTAGTGCTTGAGCCATGTTTATAATTTTTCTGCAGATCAATTTACAGCAGGGTATCTACAATACGAATGAGATAAACAAGAAGTTTGATCACAAGAACCGTCTCGACAAGAAAGATTTGGTGAGTGCTGTGCCCACATGATCCATCTCATATTTGGCACTCACAGCATGTTCATTTGCACATGACACATCTATTAGTTGGCAAATACCTTCTGCCAACCTGTTTCAACTTTCACATCTCATTTTTGTAGTGTTTTTTCTTACCTACAGTGTGTATCTGTATCTGAATCGTTCACGCGTGCAGGTCATGCTGCCAGTGCTTGAGTGCGATAATGTAAACGACCGTGAAGGAGGCAAGCATTATTGGGTCTTCAACATCAACCTGAGGGACGGACGTTTCGAAGTCCTTGATTCAAACAGAAAGCTAGAAGACATTGAGTTGATGGACACCGCCTCTACGATTGTGGGGGCAGTACGCCAGCTATGGAGGAAGCATTACCCAAAGCAGAGCATCGAGCACTTCCAGCTTATTGACATCGACGTACCGAAGCAGATTAGCAAGTAAGACAAGAAGCATTACATTGTTTTTTATTTTTTTTCAATCAATCTGTAGTCTTTTCAATTTCCTACTTGTACAATATTTAGTTTTTTAAGACACAAAACTAGTTTGCAATCTGTTTTTCATTTTTATGACTTTCTCAGTTGAACATCGGTAGTTGCACAGTGCCACATAATTAGTTGCACAGTGCCACATAAGTAGTTGCACAGGAACACATAATTAGTTGCACAGTGCCACAGAGTATATTGTCTTATTGGTTTTAAAAGCCTCCAACATTTTTTTCTTTTTCCCCACTGCAGCAATGAGTGTGGTCTGTTCGCACTATTTAACGCCACTGAGTGGAATGGGAGCCTACTGCCCAACTATGATCCCAAGGAAGATCTCAACCTCAGGAAGAAGCTGGCATATGATTGGGTCACCAGCCCGCACAACTCTGCCCCATGGAGGAAGGTGCTGAGATTCGAAAAGGACTAGGTCAGTACACTTTTTTATTCTTTTTGCCATTTTTTCGATGCCTTGCAGGTTTGCACAATTTTTATAAACATTTTGTAGTTGCATACTAGTAGTATTTCTTTTGCAACTAAATGTCATCACTTTTGTTCACACATTACGAGAACTGGGCATACAATTGTTCGACAAGTAAATATTAAATGATTTGCCAACAAAGGCACAAATAGCAACCATTTTTACACAGTGCATTAACTAATTCAAGGAAAACAACTTAGAGAGGAGAAATCATAGTTGTTGTATGTGTCCACTTTTTGCCCCCTAAAATGCTCAAAAACCATCATTCTTTTCCTTTTTCCCTTTTTTGATACAAACGATACAAGAGAATCACAGCAGCCTGAGTGGACACACACCAGCAGTGTGCTTTGTAGATTGGCAGTGGCTGCATTTGTTTTTCTTCTTTGGGTGTAGCTCCAGCGCCGATTTGTACCGTCGACTCTTCGCCCTACCCTTTGTAGTAGACCTTGGAGGATCCCTAGGCACAAAATCATCATAGGCTTGTGCTGGGATGGAACCTCCAACTGGGCAGGACCATCACGAGCTTGTGTTTGATCACCTGTGGAATAATCATACAAAAAGTTTAGTTTTTTTCGTGCAACCATGACTGATGTTCTCTGCAACCACACAGCTATGCTATGCAACTAATTGGTTGCTGTGTGCAAATTAAGTTAAAAAGAAAACCTGTAGTAGCATGGCCCATCATGCCACTTGGATGGTAATCACCTGTAGCCAGAACAGGAAAAAGCAAGTTAGTTTGTTTGTCTTGATGCTTGAACTAACAGAGCACGCGCAACTGGGTAGCCTGTTCTGAGCAACTGGGCACCATGATGTGCGCAACTAAAATCACACACCTAGTTAGATGGGGTGTTGGGTGCTACCTCTTGAGCACTGCGTTGGTTTTCCCTTGAAGAGGAAAGGGTGATGCAGTAAAGTAGCGTAAGTATTTCCCTCAGTTTCTGAGAACCAAGGTATCAATCCAGTAGGAGATCACGCATGAGTCCCTCACACCTACACAAACAAATAAGAACCTCGCAACCAACGCGATAAAGGGGTTGTCAATCCCTCAACGGTCACTTACGAGAGTGAGATCTGATAGATATGATAAGATAATATTTTTGATATTTTTATGATAAAGAAAAATAAAGATGCAAAGTAAAATAAAAGGCAATAAAAATAACTAAGTGTTGGAAGATTAATATGATGGAAAATAGACCCGGGGGCCATAGGTTTCACTAGTGGCTTCTCTCAAGATAGCATAAGTATTACGGTGGGTAAATGAATTACTGTCGAGCAATTGATAGAATTGAGCATAGTTATGAGAATATCTAGGTATTATCATGTATATGGCATCACGTTCGCGACAAGTAGACCGAAACGATTCTGCATGTACTACTATTACTCCACACATCGACCACTATCCAGCATGCATCTAGAGTATTAAGTTCATAAGAACAGAGTAATGCTTTAAGTAAGATGACATGATGTAGGGGGATAAACTCATGCAATGTGATATAAACCCCATATTTTTATCCTCGATGGCAACAATATAATACGTGTCATTTCCCTTACTGTCACTGGGATCGAGCACCGCAAGATTGAACCCAAAGCTAAGCACTTCTCCCATTGCAAGAAAGATCAATCTAGTAGGCCAAACCAAACTGATAATTCGAAGAGACTTGCAAAGATAACCAATCACACATAAAAGAATTCAGAGGAGATTCAAATATTGTTCATAGATAATCTTGATCATAAACCACAATTCATCGGATCTCGACAAACACACCGCAAAAGAAGATTACATCGAATAGATCTCCAAGAAGATCGAGGAGAACTTTGTATTGAGATCCAAAGAGAGAGAAGAAGCCATCTAGCTAATAACTATGGACCCGAAGGTCTGAGGTAAACTACTCACACATCATCGGAGAGGCTATGGTGTTGATGTAGAAGCCCTCCGTGATCAATGCCCCCTCCGGCGGAGCGCCGGATAAGGCCCCAAGATAGGATCTCACGGGTAGAGAAGGTTGCGGCGGTGGAAATAGGTTTTTGGCTCCGTATCTGATAGTTTGGGGGTACGTAGGTATATATAGGAGGAAGAAGTACGTCGGTGGAGCAACATGAGCCCCACGAGGGTGGAGGGCGCGCCTGGGTGGGTAGGCGCGCCCCCCTGCCTCGTGCTCTCCACGTTGATTACTTTGCGTAGACTCCAAGTCCTCTGGATCACGTTTGTTCCGAAAATCACGTTCCCGAAGGTTTCATTCCGTTTGGACTCTGTTTGATATTCTTTTTCTGCGAAACACTGAAATAGGGAAAAAAACAGCAATTCAGGCTGGGCCTCCGGTTAATAGGTTATTCCCAAAAATAATATAAAAGTGTATAATAAAGCCCGTTAAACATCCAAAACAAAATATCATATAGCATGGAACAATCAAAAATTATAGATACGTTGGAGACGTATCAAGCATCCCCAAGCTTAATTCCTGCTCGTCCTCGAGTAGGTACATGATAAAAACAGAATTTTTGATGTGGAATGCTACTTAGCATAATTTTCAATGTAATTCTCTTATTTGTGGTATGAATATTAAGATCCGAAAGATTCAAGATAAAAGTTTAATATTGACATAAAAAAAAATACTTCAAGCATACTAACTAAGCAATTATGTCTTCTCAAAATAACATGGCCAAAGCAACTTATCCCTACCAAATCATATAGTCTGGCTATGCTCTATCTTCACCACACAAAGTATTTAAATCATGCACAACCCCGATGACAAGCCAAGCAATTGTTTCATACTTTTGGTGTTCTCAAACTTTTTCAATCTTCACGCAATACATGAGCGTGAGCCATGGATATAGCACTATATGTGGAATAGAATGGTCGTTGTGGAGAAGACAAGAAGGGAGAAGATAGTCTCACATCAACTAGGCGTATCAACGGGTTATGGAGATGCCCATCAATAGATATCAATGTGAGTGAGTAGGGATTGCCATGCAACGGATGCACTAGAGCTATAAGTATATGAAAGCTCAACAAAAGAAACTAAGTGGGTGTTCATCCAACTCGCTTGCTCACGAAGACCTAGGGCATTTTGAGGAAGCCCATCATTGGAATATACAAGCCAAGTTCTATAATGAAAAATTCCCACTAGTATATGGAAGTGATATCATAGGAGACTCTCTATCATG
Organism: Triticum aestivum; assembly: GCF_018294505.1. NCBI lineage: Eukaryota > Viridiplantae > Streptophyta > Magnoliopsida > Poales > Poaceae > Triticum > Triticum aestivum. The sequence continues at coordinate 64,915,563 of NC_057802.1, forward strand.
AAGATCATGGTGCTACTTTGAAGCACAAGTGTGGTAAAAGGATAGTAACATTGTCCCTTCTCTCTTTTTCTCTCAGTTTTTATTTGGGCCTTTTCTCTTTTTTTATGGCCTCTTTTTTTTATTTTTCGTCTGGAGTCTCATCCCGACTTGCGGGGAAATCATAGTCTCCATCATCATTTCCTCACTTGGGACAATGCTCTAATAATGATGATCATCACACTTTTGTTTACTTACAACTTAAGAATTACAACTCAATACTTAGAACAAAATATGACTCTATGTGAATGCCTCCGGCGGTGTACCGGGATATGCAATGAATCAAGAGTGACATGTATGAAAGAATTATGAACGGTGGCTTTGCCACAAATACGATGTCAACTACATGATCATGCGAAGCAATATGACAATGATGGAGTGTGTCATAGTAAACGGAACGGTGGTAAGTTGCATGGCAATATATCTTGGAATGGCTATGGAAATGCCATGATAGGTAGGTATGGTGGCTGTTTTGAGTAAGGTATATGGTGGGTGTATGATACCGGCGAAAGGTGCGCGGTATTAGAGAGGCTAGCAATGGTGGAAAGATGAAAAGTGAGTATAATCCATGGACTCAACATTAGTCATAAAGAACTCATATACTTATTACAAAAATTTACAAGTTATCAAAGCAAAGTATTATGCGCATGCTCCTAGGGGGATATATTGGTAGGAAAAGACCATCGCTCGTCCCCGACCGCCACTCATAAGGAAGACAATCAATAAATAAATCATGCTCCGACTTCATCACATAACGGTTCACCATACGTGCATGCTACGGGAATCACAAACTTTAACACAAGTATTCCTCAAATCCACAACTACTCAACTAGCATGACTCTAATATCACCATCTTCATATCTCAAAACAATTATCAAGCATCAAACTTCTCATAGTATTCAACACACTCGTAAGATTATTATTTTTACTAATCTTGGATGCCTATCACTTTAGGACTAATTTCTCAATTTAAGCAAATTACCATGCTGTTTTGTAGGACTCTCAAAATAATATAAGTGAAGCATGAAAGAACAATGGTTTCTATAAAACAAATCCACCACCATGCTCTAAAAGATATAAGTGAAGCACTAAAGCAAAAACTATATGGCTCAAAAGATATAAGTGAAGCACATAGAGTATTCTAATAAATTCCGAATCATGTGTGTCTCTCTCAAAAGGTGTGTACAGCAAGGATGATTGTGGTAAACTAAAAATCAAAGACTCAAATCATACAAGACGCTCCAAGCAAAACACATATTATGTGGTGAATAAAAATATAGCTCCAAGTAAAGTTACCGATGGACGAAGACGAAAGAGGGGATGCCTTCCGGGGCATCCCCAAGCTTTGGCTTTTTGGTGTCCTTAGATTATCTTGGGGTGCCATGGGCATCCCCAAGCTTAGGCTCTTTCCACTCCTTGTTCCATAATCCATCAAATCTTTTACCCAAAACTTGAAAACTTCACAACACAAAACTTAGCAGAAAATCTCGTGAGCTCCGTTAGCGAAAGAAAACAAAACACCACTTCAAGGTACTGTAATGAACTCATTCTTTATTTATATTGGTGTTAAACCTACTGTATTCCAACTTCTCTATGATTTATAAACTATTTTACTAGCCATAGATTCATCAAAATAAGCAAACAGCACACGAAAAACAGAATCTGTCAAAAACAGAACAGTCTGTAGTAATCTGTAACTAACGCAAACTTCTGGAACTCAAAAATATCTACAAAAATAGGAAGGACTAGAAAATTTGTTTATTGATCTTCTGCAATTGGAATCAATATTTTATCACGTTCTGGTGATTTTTAACAATTGTTTTCGTGAACAGAAAGTTTCTGGAATTTTCAGCAAGATCAAATAACTATCATCCAAGAAGATCCTATAGGTTTAACTTGGCACAAACACTAATTAAAACATAAAAAATCTAACCAGAGGCTAGATCAAACATTTATTCCTAAACAGAAGCAAAAAGCAAAAAACTAAAATAAAATTGGGTTGCCTCCCAACAAGCGCTATCGTTTAACGCCCCTAGCTAGGCATAAAAGCGAGGATAGGTCTAGGTATTCCCATCTTTGGTTTTAGGGAAGAAAAGAGCAAACTTGTTATCTATGGAATTAATCTTTCTATTTTGATAAAGCATGTGGATATTAATGGTAGAAGAAAGATTAAGCATGTTACGGAAATTTGTATCTAAGCTAGCCTTTATCTCTTTGATAGATTCGTTTTGGTAGGAGAGGAAAAGAGATGTAGATTCAACTTTCTCATTCGTGGGGTGCCCAAATATGGTTTTCATCTTTTCATAGGTATCTACGGCATACCCTTCAAGAAAACCTTCTTCAAATATAGAATCTAAGACATGCTTAACCGAAGACGGTAGGGCAACATAAAAGCTCTTTAAGTAAATTTCAATTTGGTATTGGGGCACATAGTTAGCCCGGATCCTTAACAGTCTATCCCAAGCATCTTTCAAAGATTCATCGAGTAGATAACGAAAAATTCCGGAATCATCTTCATCAAAATTATTAAGATTCTCATTGATAACTCCGGCAGGTTTTTCCATAACATCATTATTTATGAGTTTAGATAGGATAGAAGGATCGTCCAAAGTACTAAAACTCGGGAGAGAAACCCCAACCCTTTTTGATTCTGACATGGCGAAAGGAAGGCAAGCGGAAAAGAGAGGGCGAATAAAATGGCAAGGGTGAAGTGGGGGAGAGGAAAACAAGAGGCAAATGGCAAATAATGTAATGCGAGGGATAAGAGTTTGTGATGGGTACTTGGTATGTCTTGACTTGACTTGACTTGGCGCAAATCTCCCCGGCAACGGCGCCAGAAATCCTTCTTGCTACCTCTTGAGCACTGCATTGGTTTTCCCTTGAAGAGGAAAGGGTGATGCAGTAAAGTAGCGTAAGTATTTCCCTCAGTTTCTGAGAACCAAGGTATCAATCCAGTAGGAGATCACGCACGAGTCCCTCACACCTACACAAACAAATAAGAACCTCGCAACCAACGTGATAAAGGGGTTGTCAATCCCTCAACGGTCACTTACGAGAGTGAGATCTGATAGATATGATAAGATAATATTTTTGGTATTTTTATGATAAAGAGAAATAAAGATGCAAAATAAAATAAAAGGCAATAAAAATAACTAAGTGTTGGAAGATTAATATGATGGAAAATAGACCCGGGGGCCATAGGTTTCACTAGTGGCTTCTCTCAAGATAGCATAAGTATTACGGTGGGTAAATGAATTACTGTCGAGCAATTGATAGAATTGAGCATAGTTATGAGAATATCTAGGTATGATCATGTATATAGGCATCACGTCCGCGACAAGTAGACCGAAACGATTCTTCTTCTACTACTATTACTCCACACATCGACCGCTATCCAGCATGCATCTAGAGTATTAAGTTCATAAGAACAGAGTAATGCTTTAAGTAAGATGACATGATGTAGAGGGATAAACTCATGCAATATGGTATAAACCCCATCTTTTTATCCTCGATGGCAACAATACAATACGTGTCATTTCCTTTACTGTCACTGGGATCGAGCACCGCAAGATTGAACCCAAAGCTAAGCACTTCTCCCATTGCAAGAGAGATCAATCTAGTAGGCCAAACCAAACTGATAATTCGAAGAGACTTGCAAAGATAACCAATCATACATAAAAGAATTCAGAGGAGATTCAAATATTGTTCATAGATAATCTTGATCATAAACCCACAATTCATCGGATCTCGACAAACACACCGCAAAAGAAGATTACATCGAATAGATCTCCAAGAAGATTGAGGAGAACTTTGTATTGAGATGCAAAGAGAGAGAAGAAGCCATCTAGCTAATAACTATGGACCCGAAGGTCTGAGGTAAACTACTCACACATCATCGGAGAGGTTATGGTGTTGATGTAGAAGCCCTACGTGATCAATGCCCCTCTGGCGGAGCGCCGGAAAAGGCCCCAAGATGGGATCTCACGGGTATAGAAGGTTGCCGCGGTGGAAATAGGTTTTTGGCTCCGTATCTGATAGTTTGGGGGTACGTAGGTGTTGGAAATATGCCCTAGAGGCAATAATAAAATGGTTATTATAATATTTCCTTGTTCATGATAATTGTCTATTGTTCATGCTATAATTGTGTTATCCGGAAACCGTAATACATGTGTGAATACATAGACCACAACATGTCCCTAGTGAGCCTCTAGTTGACTATCTCGTTGATCAATAGATGGTTAAGGTTTCCTGACCATGGACATTGGATGTCGTTGATAACGGGATCACATCATTAGGAGACTGATGTGATGGACAAGACCCAATCCTAAGCATAGCACAAGATTGTGTAGTTCGTTTGCTAGAGCTTTTCTAATGTCAAGTATCATTTCCTTAGACCATGAGATTGTGCAACTCCCGGATACCGTAGGAATGCTTTGGGTGTACCAAACGTCACAACATAACTGGGTGGCTATAAAGGTGCACTACAGGTATCTCCGAAAGTGTCTGTTGGGTTGGCACAAATCGAGACTGGGATTTGTCACTCCGTATGACGGAGAGGTATCTCTGGGCCCACTCGGTAATGCATCATCATAAAGAGCTCAATGTGACTAAGGAGTTAGTCACGGGATCATGCATTACGGTATGAGTAAAGTGACTTGTCGGTAACGAGATTGAACGAGGTATTGGGATACCGACGATCGAATCTCGGGCAAGTAACATACCGATAGACAAAGGGAATGGTATACGGGATTGATTGAATCCTCGACATCGTGGTTCATCCGATGAGATCATCGAGGAGCATGTGGGAGCCAACATGGGTATCCAGATCCCGCTGTTGGTTATTGACCGGAGAGTCGTCTCGGTCATGTCTGCGTGTCTCCCGAACCCGTAGGGTCTACACACTTAAGGTTCGGTGACGCTAGGGTTGTAGAGATATTAGTATGCGGTAACCCGAAAGTTGTTTGGAGTCCCGGATGAGATCCCGGACGTCACAAGGAGTTCCGGAATGGTCCGGAGGTAAATATTTATATATGGGAAGTCTTATTTTGGTCAGCAGAAAAGTTTCGCGCATTATCGGTATTGTACCGGGAGTGCCGAAAGGGGTCCGGGGGTCCACCAAAGGGGTCCACCTGCCCCGGGGGACCACATGGGCTGTAGGGGTGTGCGCCTTGGCCTATATGGGCCAAGGGCACCAGCCCCAAGAGGCCCATGCGCCAAGAGATAAGGGAAAGGGAGAGTCCTAAAAGGGGAAGGCACCTCCTAGGTGCCTTGGAGAGGATGGACTCCTCCCTGGCCGCACCCTTCCTTGGAGGAAGGGCCAAGGCTGCGCCCCCCTCTCCCTTGCCCCTATATATATGTGGGGGGAGGGCAGCCATACACTAAGCCCTGGCGCCTCCCTCCCTCCCATGACACCTCTTCCTCCCCGCTTGCGCTTGGCGAAGCCCTGCCGGGATCCTGCTACTTCCACCACCACGCCGTCGTGCTGCTGGATCTCCATCAACTTCTCCTCCCCCCTTGCTGGATCAAGAAGGAGGAGACGTCCCCGCTTCGTACGTGTGTTGAACGCGGAGGTGCCGTCCGTTCGGCGCTAGGATCATCGGTGATTTGGATCACGACGAGTACGACTCCATCAACCCCGTTCTCTTGAACGCTTCCGCTCGCGATCTACAAGGGTATGTAGATTCACTCCTTCCCTCTCGTTGCTAGTAAACTCCATAGATTGATCTTGGTGATGCGTAGAAAATTTTGAATTTCTGCTACGTTCCCCAACAGTGGCATCATGAGCCAGGTCTATGCGTAGATTCTATGCACGAGTAGAACACAAAGTAGTTGTGGGCGATGATTTGTTCAATTTGCTTGCCGTTACTAGTCTTATCTTGATTCAGCGGCATTGTGGGATGAAGCGGCCCGGACCGACCTTACACGTACTCTTACGTGAGACAGGTTCCACCGACTGACATGCACTTGATGCATAAGTTGGCTAGCGGGTGTATGTCTCTCCCACTTTAGTCGGATCGGTTTCGATGAAAAGGGTCCTTATGAAGGGTAAATAGCAATTGGCATATCACCGTTGTGGCTTTTGCGTAGGTAAGAAACGTTCTTGCTAGAAACCCATAGCAGCCACGTAAAACATGCAACAACAATTAGAGGACGTCTAACTTGTTTTTGCAGGGTATGCTATGTGATGTGATATGGCCAAAAGGATGTGATGAATGATATATGTGATGTATGAGATTGATCATGTTCTTGTAATAGGAATCACGACTTGCATGTCGATGAGTATGACAACCGGCAGGAGCCATAGGAGTTGTCTTAATTTATTGTATGACCTGCGTGTCAATGAAAAATGCCATGTAATTACTTTACTTTATTGCTAACCGTTAGCCATAGTAGTAGAAGTAATAGTTGGCGAGACAACTTCATGAAGACACGATGATGGAGATCATGGTGTCATGCCGGTGACGAAGGTGATCATGCCGCGCCTCGAAGATGGAGATCAAAAGGCGCAAGATGATATTGGCCATATCATGTCACTTTATGATTTGCATGTGATGTTTGTCATGTTTACATCTTATTTGCTTAGAACGACGGTAGCATAAATAAGATGATCCCTCACTAAAATTTCAAGAGATGTGTTCCCCCTAACTGTGCGCCGTTGCGAAGGTTCGTTGTTTCGAAGCACCACGTGATGATCGGGTGTGATAGATTCTAACGTTCGCATACAACGGGTGTTGACGAGCCTAGCATGTACAGACATGGCCTCGGAACACAAGAAAAACACTTAGGTTGACTTGACGAGCCTAGCATGTACAGACATGGCCTCGGAACACAAGAGACGAAAGGTCGAACATGAGTCGTATAGTAGATACGATCAACATGGAGATGTTCACCGATGATGACTAGTCCGTCTCACGTGATGATCGGACACGGCCTAGTCGATTCGGATCATGTATCACTTAGATGACTAGAGGGATGTCTATCTAAGTGGGAGTTCATTAAATAATCAGATGAACTTAATTATCATGAACATAGTCAAAAGGTCTTTGCAAATAATGTCGTAGCTTACGCTTTAGTTCTACTAAGATATGTTCCTAGAGAAAATTTAGTTGAAAGTTGATAGTAGCAATTATGCGGACTGGGTCCGTAAACTGAGGATTGTCCTCATTGCTGCACAGAAGGCTTATGTCCTTAATGCACCGCTCAGTGTGCTGAACCTCGAGCGTCGTTTGTGGATGTTGCGAACATCTGACATACACGTTTTGATGACTACGTGATAGTTCAGTGCGTAATGTTGAACGGTTTAAAATTGTGGCACCAAAGACGGTTTTGAAACGTCGCAGAACATATGAGATGTTCCAAAGACTGAAATTGGGATTTCAGACTAGTGCCCACGTCAAGAGGTATGAGACCTCTGACAAGTTTCTTAAGCCTGCAAACTAAGGGAGAAAAGCTCAATCGTTGAGCATGTGCTCAGATTGTCTGAGTACTACAATCACTTGAATCGAGTGGGAGTTAATCTTCCAGATGAGATAGTGATGGTTCTCCATAGTCACTGCCACCAAGCTATTAGAGCTTCGTGATGAACTATAACATATCAGGGATAGACATGATGATCCTTGAGCAACTCGCGATGTTTGACACCGCGAAAGTAGAAATCAAGTAGGAGCATCAATTGTTGATGGTTAGTAAAACCACTAGTTTCTAGAAGGGCAAGGGCAACAAGGGATACTTCATGAAACGGCAAATCAGTTGCTGCTCTAGTGAAGAAACCCAAGGTTGAACCCAAACCCGAGACTAAGTGCTTCTGAAATGAGGGGAACGGTCACTGAAGCAGAACTACCCTAGATACTTCGTAGATGAGAAGGCTGGCAAGGTCGATAGAAGTATATTGGATATACATTATATTAATGTGTACTTTACTAGTACTCCTAGTAGCACCAGGGTATTAGATACCGGTTCGGTTGCTAAGTGTTAGTAACTCGAAATAAAAGCTGCGGAATAAACGGAGACTAGCTAAAGGTGAGATGACGATATGTGTTTCCAAGGTTGATGTGATCAAGCATCGCATGCTCCCTCTCCCATCGAGATTGGGGTTAAACCTGAATAATTTTTATTTGGTGTTTGCGTTAAGCATAGACATGATTGGATTATGTTTATCGCAATACGGTTATTCATTAAAGGAGAATAATGGTTACTCTGTATATTTGAATAATACCTTCAATGGTCTTGCACCTAAAATGAATGGTTTATTGAATCTCGATCATAGTGATACAAATGTTCATGCCAAAAGATATAAGATAGTAATGATAGTACCACATACTTGTGGCACTACCACTTGAGTCATATTGGTATAAAACGCATGAAGAAGCTCCATGTTGATGGATCTTTGGACTCACTCGTTTTTGAAAAGATTGAGACATGCGAACCATGTCTATTAGTATATATGCATGAAGAAAGTCCATACAGATGGATCATTTGGACTCACTTGATTTTGAATCACTTGAGACATGCAAATCATACCACATGGGCAAGATGACTGAAAGGCCTCGTTTTCAGTAAGATGGAACAAGAGAGCAACTTGTTGGAAGTAATACATTTGATGTGTGCAGTCCAATGAGTGCTGAGGCACGCAGTGGATATCGTTATGTTCTTACTTCACAGATGATTTGAGTAGATGCTGAGAATATTTACTTGATGAAACACAAGTCTGAATTATTGAAAGGTTCAAGTAATTTCAGAGTGAAGTTGAAGATCGTCGTGACAAGAGGATAAAATGTGTGTGATATGATCATAGAGATGAATATCTGAGTTACGAGTTTGGCACACAATTAAGAAATTGTGGAAATTGTTTCACGACTAATACCGCCTGGAACACCATATTGTGATGGTGTGTCCGAACATCATAACTGCACCCTATTGGATATGGTGCATACCATGATGTCTCTTATCGAATTACAACTATCGTTTATGGGTTAGGCATTAGAGACAACCGCATTCACTTTAAATAGGGCACCACGCAATTCCGTTGAGACGACACCGTATGAACTATGGTTTAGAGAAACCTAAGCTGTTGTTTCTTAAAAGTTTGGGGCTGCGACGCTTATGTGAAAAACTTTCAGGCTGATAAGCTCGAACCCAAAGTGGATAAATGCATCTTCATAGAATACCCAAAACAGTTGGGTATACCTCCTATTTCAGATCTGGAAGCAAAAGTGATTGTTTCTAGAAACGGGTCCTTTCTCGAGGAAAAGTTTCTCTCGAAAGAATTGAGTGGGAGGATGGTGGAGACTTGATGAGGTCATTGAACCGTCACTTCAACTAATGTGTAGCAGGGCACAGGAAGTTGTTCCTGTGGCACCTACACCAATTGAAGTGGAAGCTTATGATAGTGATCATGAAACTTCAGATCAAGTCACTACCAAACCTCATAGGACGACAAGGATGCGTACTACTTCAGAGTGGTACGTAATCCTGTCTTGGAAGTCATGTTGCTAGACAACAATGAACCTACGAGCTATGGAGAAGCGATGGTGGGCCCGGATTCCGACGAATGGCTCGAGGCCATAAAATCCGAGAGGATCCATGTATGAAAACAAAGTATAGACTTTGAAAGAACTACTTGATGGTCGTAAGGCTGTTGGGTACAGATGGATTTTAAAGGGAAGACAGACAATGATGGTAAGTGTCACCATTAAGAAAGCTCGACTTGTCGTTAAGATGTTTTCCGGCAAGTTCAAGGAGTTGACTGCGATGAGACTTTCTCACTCGTAGCGATGCTAAGAGTCTGTTAGAATTATATTAGCAGTTACTGCATTATTTATAAAATCTTGCAGATAGGATGTCAAAACATTGTTTCCTCGACGATTTTCTTGAGGAAAGGTTGTATGTGATACAACCAGAAGGTTTTGTCAATCCTGAAAGATGCTAACAAGTATGCAAAGCTCCAGCAATCCTTCTAAGGACTGGAGTAAGCATCTCGGAGATGGAATGTACGCTTTGATGATCAAAGATTTTGGGTTTATACAAAGTTTATGAGAAACTTGTATTTCCAAAGAAGTGAGTGGGAGCACTATAGAATTTCTGATGAGTATATGTTGTTGACATATTGTTGATCAGAAATGATGTAGAATTTCTGGAAAGCATACAGGGTTATTTGAAAAGTGTTTTTCAATGTTAAACCTGGATTAAGCTACTTGAACATTGAGCATCAAGATCTATAAGGATAGATCAAAAAACGCTTAATAGTACTTTCAAATGAATACATACCGTGACAAGATTTTGAAGGAGTTCAAAATAGATCAGCAAAGAAGGAGTTCTTGGCTGTGCTACAAGGTGTAAGTATTGAGTAAGACTCAAGACCTGACCACGGCAGAAGAGAGAGAAAGGACGAAGGTTGTCCCCTATGCTTTAGACGTAGGCTCTACAGTATGCTATGCTGTGTACCGCACCTGAAGTGTGCCTTGCCATGAGTTAGTCAAGGGGTACAATAGTGATCCGGGAATGGATCACATGACAATGGTCGAACTTGTCCTTAGTAACTAGTGGACTAAGGAATTTTCTCGATTATGGAGGTGGTAAAAGAGTTCGTCGTAAAGGGTTACGTCGATGCAAACTTTCACACTAATCCGGATGACTCTGAGTAGAAAACCGGATTCGTATAGTAGAGAAATTATTTGAAATAGCTCCAAGTAGCGCGTGGTAGCTGCATCTACAAGATGAAATAGAGATTTGCGAAGTACACACGGATCTGAATGTTGCAGACCCGTTGACTAAAACCTCTCTCACAAGCAGAACATGATCATGTTGGGGAACGTAGCAGAAATTCAAAATTTTCCTACGTGTCACCAAGATCAATCTAGGAGATGCTAGCAACGAGAGGGGAGGAGTGCATCTACATACCCTTGTAGATCGCGAGCGGAAGCGTTCAAGAGAACGGGGTTGATGGAGTCGTACTCGTCGTGATCCAAATCACCGATGATCCTAGCGCCGAACGGACGGCACCTCCGCGTTCAACACACGTATGGAGCGGGGACGTCTCCTCCTTCTTGATCCAGCAAGGGGGGAGGAGAAGTTGATGGAGATCCAGCAGCACGACAGCGTGGTGGTGGAAGTAGCGGGATCCCGGCAGGCTTCGCCAAGCGCAAGCGGGGAGGAAGAGGTGTCACGGGAGGGAGGGAGGCGCCAGGGCTTGGGGTGCTGCTCCCATGCGCCTCCCCACTATATATAGGGGTGGAGGGGGATGGTTTCTTGCCCTCCAAGTCCATTGGGGCGTTGGCAAAGGTGGGGGAAAGAAATCCCATCATTTCCCTTCCCCACCGATTGTTATCCCCCTTTTTTAGGGATCTTGATCTTATCCCTTTGGGATATGATCTTATTCCTTCTAAGGTGGGATCTTGGTGCGCCTTGACCAGGGGTGTGGGGCCTTGCCCCCACTACCCACGTTCAGGTGGGTCCCCCCATGCAGGTGGGCCCCACTTCGGAACCTTCTAGAACCTTCCCGGTACAATACCGAAAAATCCCGAACATTTTCCGGTGGCCAAAATAGGACTTCCCATATATAAATCTTTACCTCCGGACCATTCCGGAACTCCTCGTGACGTCCGGGATCTCATCCGGGACTCCGAACGACTTTTGGATTTCCGCATACTAATATCTCTACAACCCTAGCGTCACCGAACCTTAAGTGTGTAGACCCTACGGGTTCGGGAGACATGCAGACATGACCGAGACGACTCTCCGGTCAATAACCAACAGCGGGATCTGGATACCCATGTTGGCTCCCACATGTTCGACGATGATCTCATCGGATGAACCACGATGTCGAGGATTCAATCAATCCCGTATACAATTCCCTTTGTCAATCGGTACGTTACTTGCCCGAGATTCGATCGTCGGTATCCCAATACCTTGTTCAATCTCGTTACCGGCAAGTCACTTTACTCGTACCGTAATGCATGATCCCGTGACCAAACACTTGGTCACATTGAGCTCATTATGATGATGCATTACCGAGTGGGCCCAGAGATACCTCTCCGTCATACGGAGTGACAAATCCCAGTCTCGATTCGTGCCAACCCAACAGACACTTTCGGAGATACCTGTAGTGCACCTTTATAGCCACCCAGTTACGTTGTGACGTTTGGTACACCCAAAGCATTCCTACGGTATCCGGGAGTTGCACAATCTCATGGTCTAAGGAAATGATACTTGACATTAGAAAAGCTCTAGCAAACGAACTACACGATCTTGTGCTATGCTTAGGATTGGGTCTTGTCCATCACATCATTCTCCTAATGATGTGATCCCGTTATCAATGACATCCAATGTCCATGGTCAGGAAACCATAACCATCTATTGATCAACGAGCTAGTCAACTAGAGGCTTACTAGGGACATGTTGTGGTCTATGTATTCACACATGTATTACGGTTTCCAGTTAATACAATTATAGCATGAACAACAGACAATTATCATGAACAAGGAAATACAATAATAACCATTTTATTATTGCCTCTAGGGCATATTTCCAACAGTCTCCCACTTGCACTAGAGTCAATAATCTAGTTCACATCACCATGTGATTAACACTCAAAGTTCACTAGAGTCAATAATCTAGTCCACATCACCATGTGATTAACACTCAATGAGTTCTAGGGTTTGATCATGTTATGCTTACGAGAGAGGTTTTAGTCAACGGGTCTGCAACATTCAGATCCGTGTGTGCTTTACAAATCTCTATGTCATCTTGTAGATGTAGCTACCACGCGCTACTTGGAGCTATTCCAAATAACTGCTCTACTATACGAATCCGGTTTACTACTCAGAGTCATCCGGATTAGTGTCAAAGTTTGCATCGACGTAACCCTTTACGACGAACTGTTTTACCACCTCCATAATCGAGAAAATTCCTTAGTCCACTAGATACTAAGGATAAGTTCGACCGCTGTCATGTGATCCATTCCCGGATCACTATTGTACCCCTTGACTAACTCATGGCAAGGCACACTTCAGGTGCGGTACACAGCATAGCATACTGTAGAGCCTACGTCTAAAGCATAGGGGACGACCTTCGTCCTTTCTCTCTCTTCTGCCGTGGTCAGGTCTTGAGTCTTACTCAATACTCACACCTTGTAACACAGCCAAGAACTCCTTCTTTGCTGATCTATTTTGAACTCCTTCAAAATCTTGTCACGGTATGTATTCATTTGAAAGTACTATTAAGCGTTTTTGATCTATCCTTATAGATCTTGATGCTCAATGTTCAAGTAGCTTAATCCAGGTTTTCCATTAAAAACACTTTTCAAATAACCCTGGATGCTTTCCAGAAATTCTACATCATTTCTGATCAACAATATGTTAACAACATATACTCATCAAAAATTCTATAGTGCTCCCACTCACTTCTTTGGAAATACAAGTTTCTCATGAACCTTGTATAAACCCAAAATCTTTGATCATCTCATCAAAGCGTTCATTCCAACTCCGAGATGCTTACTCCAATCCTTAGAAGGATTGCTGGAGCTTTGCATACTTGTTAGCATCTTTCAGGATTGACAAAACCTTCTGGTTGTATCACATACAACCTTTCCTCAAGAAAATCGTCGAGGAAACAATGTTTTGACATCCTATCTGCAAGATTTCATAAATAATGCAGTAACTGCTAATATAATTCTAACAGACTCTTAGCATCGCTACGAGTGAGAAAGTCTCATCGCAGTCAACTCCTTGAACTTGCCGGAAAACATCTTAACGACAAGTCGAGCTTTCTTAATGGTGACACTTACCATCATTGTCTGTCTTCCCTTTAAAATCCATCTGTACCCAACAGCCTTACGACCATCAAGTAGTTCTTTCAAAGTCTATACTTTGTTTTCATACATGGATCCTCTCGGATTTTATGGCCTCAAGCCATTCGTCGGAATCCGGGCCCACCATCGCTTCTCCATAGCTCGTAGGTTCATTGTTGTCTAGCAACATGACTTCCAAGACAGGATTACGTACCACTCTGAAGTAGTACGCATCCTTGTCGTCCTATGAAGTTTGGCAGTGACTTGATCTGAAGTTTCATGATCACTATCATAAGCTTCCACTTCAATTGGTGTAGGTGCCACAGGAACAACTTCCTGTGCCCTGCTACACATTAGTTGAAGTGACGGTTCAATGACCTCATCAAGTCTCCACCATCCTCCCACTCAATTCTTTCGAGAGAAACTTTTCCTCGAGAAAGGACCCGTTTCTAGAAACAATCACTTTTGCTTCCAGATCTGAAATAGGAGGTATACCCAACTGTTTTGGGTATTCTATGAAGATGCATTTATCCGCTTTGGGTTCGAGCTTATCAGCCTGAAACTTTTCACATAAGCGTCGCAGCCCCAAACTTTTAAGAAACGACAGCTTAGGTTTCTCCAAACCATAGTTCATACGGTGTCGTCTCAACGGAATTGCGTGGTGCCCTATTTAAAGTGAATGCGGTTGTCTCTAATGCCTAACCCATAAACGATAGTTGTAATTCGATAAGAGACATCATGGTATGCACCATATCCAATAGGGTGCAGTTATGATGTTCGGACACACCATCACAATATGGTGTTCCAGGCGGTATTAGTCGTGAAACAATTTCCACAATTTCTTAATTGTGTGCCAAACTCGTAACTCAGATATTCATCTCTATGATCATATCACAGACATTTTATCCTCTTGTCACGACGATCTTCAACTTCACTCTGAAATTACTTGAACCTTTCAATAATTCAGACTTGTGTTTCATCAAGTAAATATTCTCAGCATCTACTCAAATCATCTGTGAAGTAAGAACATAACGATATCCACTGCGTGCCTCAGCACTCATTGGACTGCACACATCAAATGTATTACTTCCAACAAGTTGCTCTCTTGTTCCATCTTACTGAAAACGAGGCCTTTCAGTCATCTTGCCCATGTGGTATGATTTGCATGTCTCAAGTGATTCAAAATCAAGTGAGTCCAAATGATCCATCTGTATGGACTTTCTTCATGCATATATACTAATAGACATGGTTCGCATGTCTCAATCTTTTCAAAAACGAGTGAGTCCAAAGATCCATCAACATGGAGCTTCTTCATGCGTTTTATACCAATATGACTCAAGTGGCAGTGCCACAAGTATGTGGTACTATCATTACTATCTTATATCTTTTGGCATGAACATGTGTATCACTACGATCGAGATTCAATAAACCATTCATTTTAGGTGCAAGACCATTGAAGGTATTATTCAAATAGACAGAGTAACCATTATTCTCCTTTAATGAATAACCGTATTGCGATAAACATAATCCAATCATGTCTATGCTCAACGCAAACACCAAATAACAATTATTCAGGTTTAACCCCAATCTCGATGGTAGAGGGAGCATGCGATGCTTGATCACATCAACCTTGGAAACACTTCCAACACATATCGTCATCTCACCTTTAGCTAGTCTCCGTTTATTCCGCAGCTTTTATTTCGAGTTACTAACACTTAGCAACCGAACCGGTATCTAATACCCTGGTGCTACTAGGAGTACTAGTAAAGTACACATTAATATAATGTATATCCAATATACTTCTGTCGACCTTGCCAGCCTTCTCATCTACGAAGTATCTAGGGTAGTTCTGCTTCAGTGACCGTTCCCCTCATTTCAGAAGCACTTAGTCTCGGGTTTGGGTTCAACCTTGGGTTTCTTCACTAGAGCAGCAACTGATTTGCCGTTTCATGAAGTATCCCTTCTTGCCCTTGCCCTTCTAGAAACTAGTGGTTTTACTAACCATCAACAATTGATGCTCCTACTTGATTTCTACTTTCGCGGTGTCAAACATCGCGAGTTGCTCAAGGATCATCATGTCTATCCCTGATATGTTATAGTTCATCACGAAGCTCTAATAGCTTGGTGGCAGTGACTATGGAGAACCATCACTATCTCATCTGGAAGATTAACTCCCACTCGATTCAAGTGATTGTAGTACTCAGACAATCTGAGCACATGCTCAACGATTGAGCTTTTCTCCCTTAGTTTGCAGGCTTAAGAAACTTGTCAGAGGTCTCATACCTCTTGACGTGGGCACTAGTCTGAAATCCCAATTTCAGTCTTTGGAACATCTCATATGTTCTGCGACGTTTCAAAACCGTCTTTGGTGCCACAATTTTAAACCGTTCAACATTACGCACTGAACTATCACGTAGTCATCAAAACGTGTATGTCAGATGTTCGCAACATCCACAAACGACGCTCGAGGTTCAGCACACCGAGCGGTGCATTAAGGACATAAGCCTTCTGTGCAGCAATGAGGACAATCCTCAGTTTACGGACCCAGTCCGCATAATTGCTACTATCAACTTTCAACTAAATTTTCTCTAGGAACATATCTTAGTAGAACTAAAGCGTAAGCTACGACATTATTTGCAAAGACCTTTTGACTATGTTCATGATAATTAAGTTCATCTGATTATTTAATGAACTCCCACTTAGATAGACATCCCTCTAGTCATCTAAGTGATACATGATCCGAATCGACTAGGCCGTGTCCGATCATCACGTGAGACGGACTAGTCATCATCGGTGAACATCTCCATGTTGATCGTATCTACTATACGACTCATGTTCGACCTTTCGGTCTCTTGTGTTCCGAGGCCATGTCTGTACATGCTAGGCTCGTCAAGTCAACCTAAGTGTTTTGCTTGTGTTCCGAGGCCATGTCTGTACATGCTAGGCTCGTCAACACCCGTTGTATGCGAACGTTAGAATCTATCACACCCGATCATCACGTGGTGCTTCGAAACAACGAACCTTCGCAACGGTGCACAGTTAGGGGGAACACATCTCTTGAAATTTTAGTGAGGGATCATCTTATTTATGCTACCGTCGTTCTAAGCAAATAAGATGTAAACATGACAAACATCACATGCAAATCATAAAGTGACATGATATGGCCAATATCATCTTGCGCCTTTGATCTCCATCTTCGAGGCGCGGCATGATCACCTTCGTCACCGGCATGACACCATGATCTCCATCATCGTGTCTTCATGAAGTTGTCTCGCCAACTATTACTTCTACTACTATGGCTAACGGTTAGCAATAAAGTAAAGTAATTACATGGCGTTTTCATTGACACGCAGGTCATACAATAAATTAAGACAACTCCTATGGCTCCTGCCGGTTGTCATACTCATCGACATGCAAGTCGTGATTCCTATTACAAGAACATGATCAATCTCATACATCACATATATAATTCATCACATCCTTTTGGCCATATCACATCACATAGCATACCCTGCAAAAACAAGTTAGACGTCTTCTAATTGTTGTTGCATGTTTTACGTGGCTGCTATGGGTTTCTAGCAAGAACGTTTCTTACCTACGCAAAAGCCACAACGGTGATATGCCAATTGCTATTTACCCTTCATAAGGACCCTTTTCATCGAATCTGATCCAACTAAAGTGGGAGAGACAGACACCCGCTAGCCACCTTATGCATCAAGTGCATGTCAGTCGGTGGAACCTGTCTCACGTAAGAGTACGTGTAAGGTCGGTCCGGGCCGCTTCATCCCACAATGCCGCCGAATCAAGATAAGACTAGTAACGGCAAGCAAATTGAACAAATCATCGCCCACAACTACTTTGTGTTCTACTCGTGCATAGAATCTACGCATAGACCTGGCTCATGATGCCACTGTTGGGGAACGTAGCAGAAATTCAAAATTTTCCTACGTGTCACCAAGATCAATCTAGGAGATGCTAGCAACGAGAGGGGAGGAGTGCATCTACATACCCTTGTAGATCGCGAGCGGAAGCGTTCAAGAGAACGGGGTTGATGGAGTCGTACTCGTCGTGATCCAAATCACCGATGATCCTAGCGCCGAACGGACGGCACCTCCGCGTTCAACACACGTACGGAGCGGGGACGTCTCCTCCTTCTTGATCCAGCAAGGGGGAGGAGAAGTTGATGGAGATCCAGCAGCACGACGGCGTGGTGGTGGAAGTAGCGGGATCCCGGCAGGGCTTCGCCAAGCGCAAGCGGGGAGGAAGAGGTGTCACGGGAGGGAGGGAGGCGCCAGGGCTTGGGGTGCTGCTCCCATGCGCCTCCCCACTATATATAGGGGTGGAGGGGGCTGGTTTCTTGCCCTCCAAGTCCATTGGGGCGTTGGCAAAGGTGGGGGAAAGAAATCCCATCATTTCCCTTCCCCACCGATTGTTATCCCCCTTTTTTAGGGATCTTGATCTTATCCCTTCGGGATATGATCTTATTCCTTCTAAGGTGGGATCTTGGTGCGCCTTGACCAGGGGTGTGGGGCCTTGCCCCCACTACCCACGTTCATGTGGGTCCCCCCATGCAGGTGGGCCCCACTTCGGAACCTTCTAGAACCTTCCCGGTACAATACCGAAAAATCCCGAACATTTTCCGGTGGCCAAAATAGGACTTCCCATATATAAATCTTTACCTCCGGACCATTCCGGAACTCCTCGTGACGTCCGGGATCTCATCCGGGACTCCGAACGACTTTCGGATTTCCGCATACTAATATCTCTACAACCCTAGCGTCACCGAACCTTAAGTGTGTAGACCCTACGGGTTCGGGAGACATGCAGACATGACCGAGACGACTCTCCGGTCAATAACCAACAGCGGGATCTGGATACCCATGTTGGCTCCCACATGTTCCACGATGATCTCATCGGATGAACCACGATGTCGAGGATTCAATCAATCCCGTATACAATTCCCTTTGTCAATCGGTACGTTACTTGCCCGAGATTCGATCGTCGGTATCCCAATACCTTGTTCAATCTCGTTACCGGCAAGTCACTTTACTCGTACCGTAATGCATGATCCCGTGACCAAACACTTGGTCACATTGAGCTCATTATGATGATGCATTACCGAGTGGGCCCAGAGATACCTCTCCGTCATACGGAGTGACAAATCCCAGTCTCGATTCGTGCCAACCCAACAGACACTTTCGGAGATACCTGTAGTGCACCTTTATAGCCACCCAGTTACGTTGTGACGTTTGGTACACCCAAAGCATTCCTACGGTATCCGGGAGTTGCACAATCTCATGGTCTAAGGAAATGATACTTGACATTAGAAAAGCTCTAGCAAACGAACTACACGATCTTGTGCTATGCTTAGGATTGGGTCTTGTCCATCACATCATTCTCCTAATGATGTGATCCCGTTATCAATGACATCCAATGTCCATGGTCAGGAAACCATAACCATCTATTGATAAACGATCTAGTCAACTAGAGGCTTACTAGGGACATGTTGTGGTCTATGTATTCACACATGTATTACGGTTTCCAGTTAATACAATTATAGCATGAACAACAGACAATTATCATGAACAAGGAAATACAATAATAACCATTTTAGTATTGCCTCTAGGGCATATTTCCAACAGATCAAACCCTAGAACTCATTGAGTCTTAATCACATGATGATGTGAACTAGATTATTGACTCTAGTAAACTCTTTGGGTGTAGTCACATGGCAATGTGGACTATGAGTGTTAATCACATGGCGATGTGAACTAGATTATTGACTCTAGTGCAAGTGGGAGACTGTTGGAAATATGCCCTAGAGGCAATAATAAAATGGTTATTATTATATTTCCTTGTTCATGATAATTGTCTATTGTTCATGCTATAATTGTGTTATCCGGAAACCGTAATACATGTGTGAATACATAGACCACAACATGTCCCTAGTGAGCCTCTAGTTGACTAGCTCGTTGATCAATAGATGGTTACGGTTTCCTGACCATGGACATTGGATGTCGTTGATAACGGGATCACATCATTAGGAGAATGATGTGATGGACAAGACCCAATCCTAAGCATAGCACAAGATCGTGTAGTTCGTTTGCTAGAGCTTTTCTAATGTCAAGTATCATTTCCTTAGACCATGAGATTGTGCAACTCCTGGATACCGTAGGAATGCTTTGGGTGTACCAAACGTCACAACGTAACTGGGTGGCTATAAAGGTGCACTACAGGTATCTCCGAAAGTGTCTGTTGGGTTGGCACGAATCGAGACTGGGATTTGTCACTCCGTATGACGGAGAGGTATCTCTGGGCCCACTCGGTAATGCATCATCATAATGAGCTCAATGTGACTAAGGAGTTAGTCACGGGATCATGCATTACGGTACGAGTAAAGTGACTTGTCGGTAACGAGATTGAACGAGGTATTGGGATACCGACGATCGAATCTCGGGCAAGTAACATACCGATAGACAAAGGGAATTGTATACGGGATTGATTGAATCCTTGACATCGTGGTTCATCTGATGAGATCATCGAGGAGCATGTGGGAGCCAACATGGGTGTCCAGATCCCGCTGTTGGTTATTGACCGGAGAGTCGTCTCGGTCATGTCTGCGTGTCTCCCGAACCCGTAGGGTCTACACACTTAAGGTTCGGTGACGCTAGGGTTGTAGAGATATTAGTATGCGGTAACCCGAAAGTTGTTCGGAGTCCCGGATGAGATCCCGGACGTCACGAGGAGTTCCGGAATGGTCCGGAGGTACAGATTTATATATGGGAAGTCTTATTTTGGTCACCGGAAAAGTTTTCGCGCATTATCGGTATTGTACCGGGAGTGCCGAAAGGGGTCCGGGGGTCCACCTGCCCCGGGGGGCCACATGGGCTGTAGGGGTGTGCACCTTGGCCTATATGGGCCAAGGGCACCAGCCCCAAGAGGCCCATGCGCCAAGAGATAAGGGAAAGGGAGAGTCCTAAAAGGGGAAGGCACCTCCTAGGTGCCTTGGGGAGGATGGACTCCTCCCTGGCCGCACCCTTCCTTGGAGGAAGGGCCAAGGCTGCGCCCCCCTCTCCCTTGCCCCTATATATATGTGGGGGGGAGGGCAGCCATACACTAAGCCCTGGCGCCTCCCTCCCTCCCGTGACACCTCTTCCTCCCCGCTTGCGCTTGGCGAAGCCCTGCCGGGATCCCGCTACTTCCACCACCACGCCGTCGTGCTGCTGGATCTCCATCAACTTCTCCTCCCCCCTTGCTGGATCAAGAAGGAGGAGACGTCCTCGCTCCGTACGTGTGTTGAACGGGGAGGTGCCGTCCGTTCGGCGCTAGGATCATCGGTGATTTGGATCACGACGAGTACGACTCCATCAACCCCGTTCTCTTGAACGCTTCCGCTTGCGATCTACAAGGGTATGTAGATGCACTCCTTCCCTCTCGTTGCTAGTAAACTCCATAGATTGATCTTGGTGATGCGTAGAAAATTTTGAATTTCTGCTACGTTCCCCAACAGTAGGTATATATAGGAGGAAGAAGTACGTCGGTGGAGCAACGTGGGCCCCACGAGGGTGGAGGGCGCGCCTGGGGGGTAGGCGCGCCCCCTGCCTCGTGCTCTCCACGTTGATTACTTTGCGTAGACTCCAAGTCCTCTGGATCACATTTGTTCCGAAAATCACGTTCCCGAAGGTTTCATTCCGTTTGGACTCCGTTTGATATTCTTTTTCTGTGAAACACTGAAATAGGCAAAAAACAGCAATTCGGGCTGGGCCTCCGGTTAATAGGTTAGTCCCAAAAATAATATAAAAGTGTATAATAAATCCCATTAAACATCCAAAATAGAATATCATATAGCATGGAACAATCAAAAATTATAGATACGTTGGAGACGTATCATTGGGGCAGGTAATTACCTGGATGACGAGCCCTCTGAGTACTCCCTGTAGGGCCATTAGGAGGAGCACGCAGGGCACTGCTTGTTGGGCCAGGCGGGGGAGGAGGTGGAGGACCATGCTGTGTAGGGCCTGGAGGTGGAGGAGGTCCTCGAGGGTTGCCATCAACTATAGCCAGAACAGGAAAAACCAGTTAGTTGTTTTATCTTGATGCTCATAGCATGCACAACTGGGTAGCATGTTCTGTTCAACTGGGCACCATGATGTGTGCAACTGAAATCACACACCTAGTTAGATGGGGGTGTTGGGCAGGTAATTACCTGGATGATGAGGCCCGTGAGTACTCCCTGTAGGGCCATTGGGAGGAGCACGTGGGGCACTGCTTGTTGGGCCAGGCGGGGGAGGAGGTGGAGGACCATGCCGTGTAGGGGAGGTGGGGAGGTCCTCGAGGGTTGCCATCATCTGATGGCCCCGTGGCAACAGTTGGTTTTTTTCTTTTTCGTGGACTTGTTCAGGTGGCCGATCTCGGTACGTGCTGCGCGCATATGCTTGTATACAATAGCTTGTGCTGGATCAGAACCACTCGCAAACTTTGCTAGTTTCCGAAAATCGTATATCATGTTCCTCTCCCTTATATGCTTCTTTGATTGAGGCATTTCATCCGGTTGCTCATAACCAGTCCCTAGCACACTAGGTACAGCAGTAGGTGCCCACCGTCTTAGCAGGTACCTTTCCGGTATGACATCAACTCCAATATGGGTGAACACCTTGAGGATGTGGCAACAGAGGATGCCGTCCTTGTCCATTTTACAGCACTCACACAAATAGGAACCCTCCTCCACCCTTGCCTGCACCAAGTAGTTTCGAGAACCATATTTGGCAACATCGGTCTGAGCTCAAATATATCAGCACCAACTTGGAATGCATTATAACGTCCAATCAGCTCAAACTCTTCTCTGAACTTGCGGTAAAGGTCCCTAGTGTAAGTTTTATAAGCTTGCTTCTCTATTGGGAAGTTGGACCACAGCTCAATCTCAAGGTGTTTTGTCCTGTAATCATTGCAGCCTTCCTTGGCAAGGACGTGGTTCTGAATTTTTTCATATTGCTTGACGAAGTTCAACATCGAGTTGTGTGGGTTCACATATCTTTTTAGGACAGCGTTGAATCCCTCACTATGCTGTGTAGACTGTAGGAAGGGGAAGAACCTGTGTTTGAAGTAGCACGCCACCCAAGTTGACCTGTATTCGTACAACTTCTCAAAGTGTGTGTGTGTCATAGCCTCGTACTTCACCATTAACCCAGCCCAACTCTGTTCAAACTCGTCTGGAGTGAAGCTGAAGTCAACATAGTAGTTGAAATCATCAGAGAGCCCTGGATTCCGGCACAACAACCAACCAACTTTTTCCTGGGCCTTCTTCATGATGTGCCATCGACAACATCGATGCACGGTGGTTGGAAAGATGCTCTGTATTGACTGCCTCATTGCACCATCTTGATCGGCTATGAAGTTATCAGGAGGTTTGCCACCCATAGCCTCTAGGAATGCTTGGAAGACCCAATCAAAGCTTGATGCCAACTCCTGCCTCACAAACGCGCAACCGAGCATGAAAGATTGGCCATGTCGGTTTATTCCAATGAAGGGCGCGAACGGCATATTATACATGTTGGTCATGTAGGTAGTGTCAAACGATATGCAATCGTGGTACGCCTCAGCATAAGCTTTTCGAGCTAAGCCATCCACCCAAAATATGTTGACAACTCTGTCCTCTTCATCATATTTTACCTTATAGAAGAAGTCTGGATCGGTTTTCTGTATATCCTTGAAGTGCGCAATTGTCTCAATCATGTCACCCTCCTTTGTGTCATCTCTACGGAAACTTGTACACACATTTGTTATTGCCTTTGGTCCGAACGGCACCATCATCTTAGATCCGTAGAACTCTGCCATTATATGCATCATACGTCCTGCATAATACAAAAACAAATAGTATATGCTTTTTTTAGTTGCACGAATGCGCACATCCAGCTGCACAGTAATAGGACATGTGTTGGCACAAAAGATAATTGCAGGAAATGGACACCTAGCTGCACCTTTTTAAAAACACTTTTGCACTTTTTGCATACAGGACATTGTGTAGTTGCACAGTAAAGACAATCTAGTTGCACAACAAGCACCAAAAGTGATATACAAACAGCATGGGAAGTTGGACACCAGTTGCACAGTTAAGTCATTTCAGTTGCACAATAGTACCATAACAGTTGCACACTGGACTGCCTAGAGGGAAACTTAATTCTTTAAGGGATATAGAAAACACCACACCTGTAGTCAAGTTGCAGTTATACAAGATGCGCAAAAACTCCTTTTCATCAGGTGAGATGCCTTGGTGGGATCTAAAGTATTTGGACAACGAAGGTTTGTTCACGAGCGGATGATTGTGGTTACGAACAAAGTGCGTCACCTCCCATCGCACATCTAGCAGCTTCACCAACATTTTCGCCTTGCATTGAGTCTGCTTTATTGTCTCACGTTTCCGTTTCTTCTTCTTCTTACTAGGACCAGCCTCCTCTTCAGCAAAGATTGGAGGTTCATCTTCCATTTCCTCATCACTGTCAACAGTTTTTGGATCTGGAATAGGGTCCAGGACAGGAGGAGCCTCAGCTCCTCCATCATCAGCTTTGGACTTCTTGAACTTGTTGCAGCAAAAACTGCTGTTTTACCAATACATTAGTGTGGGGTGTCCGCCTAGAGGTGTTCATCTTGACAGAGAAACCCATCCGTAGTGCATAGCTGTTGTAGTGATCCTTAGAAATTTGAAGGCTGTCAAACCTCATGCCAACATAGGGTTCCATAGGTTGAGAACCAGCCTCATCCTCTCCTTCTTCTCCTTGTATAGCTCCGTCAACAGCCCCAGCTCCTAGCTCAGTCCTGGTTGGACCAGGAACATTTGCCGCGGTTCCCGTGTCATCAAGAGTATGGCTCTCTGACTGCAAAGACACCACTACAGGGGCACCACGGGTTGATGACTGGCCTGCTACATTGTCATGGCCCATAGGGTTACCACCACGACTTGCCTGCGTGTAGTAAACAGATCGCCCATTTTCTGTCCAATTTCCTTGTGGTATGCTGGGTTGCTGCTGATCCATATCATGAGGAAGCTCATTGAGATCAGGAGGCAACTCATTGAGATCAAGCATTTTTTTCCTTTTTTTGGATGCTGCCATACACTCCCTGCACATATAAAAAAGAAGAAAGTGATGTCATCAGTTGTTAACCGCAGAAAAGAGTGTTTCAAACAACCTAAAAACTTAGTAAATAGGCAGTTGCACACCATTTTATGACAATCTTAGTTCCAAAAGCAACATGACTGTACCATAATCTTTATTATAACAGTTATGCATTTTTTGTTTGCACAGAGTTGTTATGTTAGTTGCACAGTTTGCAGTAAATAGCTGGCAAGAACATGACTTCTTTTTACTACAGAGTTTTCTGACTTTTTCCCTCTGTTTGTTGCAATGATCTGCAGGTTTTCTGTTTGGCAAGGAGCTGTTTCAGATTTTTCTGCACATAATTTGATGTTACATTTGAGACGGAAAATCTAGGTGAAAGAAGAAAGAAGAATTGGATGACAGATTATAGTTATATGTTTTCATCGCCGTTTATGTTTTCAGTTCTGGTATATTGAACATATTTTTACACTATAGCTTTGCAATAGGTGTGGGACCAGAATATATGTGTGGGACAAGATTATATGCGTGAATAATTTAATATGGTTTGTGGCTTCATTAGCTATGGACAAAAGTTCTTGTGTTTTTGCTGTCGCACTACAGATTTCTGATTTTCACTAGAATAGATGTCTCAATTGCCAGGATGCATTTTTTCAGTTGGCCAGCATACATATTCAGTTGGACAGTCAATGCGTTTAGTTGGCTAGAATAGATGTCTCAGTTGGCCAGGTTGCATTTATTTCAGTTTTGGCCAACATGCATGTTCAGTTGGACAGTTAATGTGTTCAGTTGGTTAGAATAGATGTTTCAGTTGGCCAGGACACATTTTTTTCAGTTTTGGCCAACATGCATGTTTAGTTGGCCAGAAAACATGTTTTTATTGCACATATACTACAGGTTTTCTAAAGTGTTCATTCACAAATATCCAGTACACGTGGGGTACAATGCATGTTTTAGTTTTGGCTAGCATGCATGCTGAGTTGCCAGAATATAGGTTCAGTTGGCTGGGATGCATGTTCAGTTGCACATTTATGAATTTTTCATTGCACATATCTTTTGGACAGTCAATTTGTTCATTTGCAAACAATAACTACAAGTTGGTAGAATGCATGTTTACTTTTTGGCTACAATGCTTGTTGAGTCGAAAGTCCTATTATGAGCTCGAGCTTAGATGGACTCGATATCATAGCCGTCAGCTTTTCCCGAGATTCCCGTCGCTGCATGTATTTCAGTCCGTATATGGGCAAGTATGCGTCGCTTTTTTCCACGTCCTGGCCCACCCAGCGGTTGCTTTCAATGCAACGGCCGTCATACCCACAACGCCGGCTCAAACGGGGACACCGAATGTTGGGCTACGGCTCAGACGTTTGCTGCTAAACGGACGGCTGCCTCCCATTGCCTTATCTTCTTCATCCTCGCTTGGAAGAATCAGATCGGAGATGGCAAGCTCCTCCTCTATCTGCCCCAGTCTCCACACCCCTGCTCATCCCTATCCTGAAGCTCTCATCCAGCGAATCCTCCCCATCTCTCTCACCTGCTGTTCTACTCGCCGGCGTCGATCTACTCCGACCTATCGCCGGCGATTCTGCTTGCCGCTCCTGGAGCGGCCCACCATTCAGGTCGCCACATGTCCACCCTCTCTTTTTATTTGAATCCGCTCATGATTCATGATGATTTCCTAGTCGAATGATTTTTTTGTTCTTGCTCACATGCACTTATTCTCAGATTAAAGATCTATACCACTTAGTGATTCAAAAAAATTGAGACCATAGTGCATGCACTCAATCTTGTTCCGCTCACCACGCACTACTCGTCCAATCCTGCCTACTGATTCCTAGTTAATTAGATTCAGACCACCAATGCAGCTGTAATTTAAGGAAAACATTGTACATGCATAGCCCAAGTACATTTACTCTGCATCTTTAGTATATATCTTGATTTATTTTTTCAGAAAAGAAAGTTTCAGATTTATTTGCAAGAAATACATAAGCAATGGTTATTGGGTTCATTTTTTTTCTAATTTGCAAAAGTCTGAATGTTCCCTTTGCCTAAATGCCTGATTTCCATGCTTAATTTTCTAGTACACCATCCCATGCTTATTTTCCCCCATTAATCTTTTGCAGCAACAAAATGTCGGATGAAGGCAGTTGTGCGGCGGACACGGGTGATGAGAAACTTCTAACTGATAGCGAGGATTCAGCTCAGAGTGGTGTCCGCCCATTGCCGCAAGCACCAACTTCCTGTATGTCTATCAAGCATGTTGTCGAGGCCATTCAGACTTTCAACGAGTACAAGCGATTTCTTGTTAAGAGCATTGGGTTTGGTGGAATGCTTGATCTCCAAATGCTGCAGAAATTAAATCTTAAATTCAGCGCCTGGACAATGAGCAAAGTAAGCACCACCTGCGGGCCATCGTCCTGGCTGAGAACAAAATGCTGCCACTAGTCAACTATACATCGACCTCCCACACGATGCTGCAACAACTGTTTTCGGCCAGAGGAGTAATGATCTTCCCGGTCGCAAGTATGTATCTCGTCTTGGATTCCAGACAGACCCCTGGTGCAGGGGAGTTGTCCCTGGTGCAGGGGAGTTGTCCCGTACCCATCACAAGCTGGTGTTGCTCAACTAATTGAACATCACTTCATGACCGTTGTAGATAGCGAGCTAGCGGGGTAATTGTGCGCACCATTTATCTAATTAAATTCACCATATAAAGCATGGCTATTGTTTCTCGTATTCCTGGTACTAACAGCATGACCACTCTTTTTTTGTAGGAACTTTATTGTTCACGAGGAGCCAAGATTTATTAGTATCACGGGTTTTGTCATACGCGGTCAGCTCGTTGGCAACAACATAATTGGTCATGAACTGATGTCCATTCTTTCCGTCGGTTTGCTCAACTTGATTATCAAGCCGAGTCCGAGAACCCATACTTAAGCTGGAGGCACCCAATTGAACCTGAATTCTCCGGAAGCTTCTTAGTTCACTACCCGTGACATCTTCCACCATTCTTCCAGATGTATTATTTGAATTCAGTTTTCACTTTATTCCATTTTTTGTTTACCATGCGCCTCGATGTGCAAGCAGACTCTTGTGTTGTCTGATTCCGACTTCTTGCACACGGTATCGATCCAGAAGTAGCTCTCTACTGATTCTCTGAAGTATGATCTAACATCGTCCCAAATGGTAAAGTTGTCAATCGCATTTTTCTTTTCCTTCATTTTTTGGGGTACCATCTTCAACTCCATGTATTCATAAGTCCCTTTCATATGTCGTTCCATCTGTCAGTTCATCACTGCAGTCCTTAATCAATGTCCTTGATCCTCTGTATCACAAAAATGCATCGGCTCTTACGCATAAGGATCGCGATCAAGCAACTGCTTGGAAGCTCCACAGTGCATTATTCGCATGCCTCCATGAATTCTATGGCGGATGGCCATCGGTCAAGGAAAACTGGCGGATGAAGCATGGACCTATGACAGATGCCATATTTTCCTCGTAAGTGACAACAAGATGTCACTAATACCCTCAGCTCAATCATTATGTTTTCAATCTGAACCATATGTTTTTTCGCATTATTTTCAGCGCTGAGTCAGGTGCATGCGCCATACACATTGCTCGACAGTTTGATGGGGAGAAGCTTAATTAAGTTAACACTTACCAAGGCGAGTTTCATCTCTAATCCTCCTCATTGTTGTATGCTTGCATCTACACATCATATGCCTTTTGTTTTGCAAAATGAACACGCAAACCTCTGTTGACACATCGATGCATATTTTGTTCACAGCCAAACATTTTGAAAACCAAGAACGATGCCTTGCATGAATGCTTGAAGCTACGGGGCAACTTCTCATAACTTTCCCACAAGGCACTGTGGAAGGTTTTAGCGGGATCCGACTCCGCCTTCGATGACTAGGGGTGGGGACCTGCATTTCGTATATAGCTGACAAAACAATCAAGTCCCACGTGTCGTAGTTTATTCGTCCCCATCTCGTAGAGTGCTTTTGGGTTGTAAGTTCTTGCTTTTGGCTTTTCGGATTTCATATCTGATTGAACCATGTAATTTACATAATGATGCATATCATCTGTTCACCGTACCCTTAAACGACATTCACCTGGTTGTGCTATGGCATGTTATATAAATCTCGTTTTATCTATGTTTATTATGAGCCACTCAGTAAATAACAACATGCCTTTGTAAGTAAATTGTAGATAACCTTTATGGGTTTTAACGGTCCAAACTTTTCCCAAATGTCTTAAAAAAGGAACTTGTATTTGTCTACAAGATTTACACAAAATGTCAAATCCAAGCTTACCTCTGTCACATAGCACTTAATTATGCTCGTACCACAAAGGTCTATTGTATCAACACCAATGCTACAGGAATGTACATCACACAAACATTCCTGCCATTTTTGGTGGCATTTCTTCTGCTCTCCGACAAACATAAATATAAACATTTTTGGTGGCATTTCCCATAGCATTTCACATGAAAGCCAAACACCAAATTTTGTCATAGACACATTTGAACTAGTAAATCAGTCATTTACATAGATAATGTTTCGAAGCAAACCACATTTGAACCAGAATGGGATGTCATCACCAGTGATCACACAGGTTCCATCCGAAAGTCCTGTCCTCCAATCCCTAGGAGGTATGGACACAAAATACACACATTTTCCCTTCTTCGGCATTTCAGTCTAACCATTCGTAGTGGGGGCAAGAAGCACCCCCACACCAGCAGGAGGGATGGGAGCTAAGACAACAAACCCCACCCCACTGTGTTGGATTTTGCACCTAATTACTACTTCCAGTACACAATTCATTCGACATTAACGCATAATTTACATAAGTAGATAAAGAGGCAAATACTACTTCCTTGCCAAGAATGGCACATCCTCGATCATGAAGCTTGGGAGTTCACCCTTGTTCCCCTTCATCGAAATCACCTCGTACGCAAACTGCTTCTGCAGGTAAGCCAGCTCATTCTTGAAAACATTTTTTGAGTTTCACCAGTTAGTCATTTCAAATCACAAAAAAAAACATACATCTTTTCATCTCCAGGGTTTACACATTTTTATTCGTACCTCACCCGGATACAGGCCATTGTAGTACCTCCAGTAGTGCCCAAGGTAGATCCAGCTGTCCTCGCTGCAAAGGATCACAGATATAGAGCTCAGGCATGCACAAGTCTTTTTTTGTAGGCCCAGATGTACTCGCACAACAAGATACTTACATCTCACATGGCTCTTTCATGTTGTAGGCATATGTGACGCTCCAGCCGTCCTCCAGAACATACCAGTCTGTGAAGTGGTCATGTTGGACTCTCTGAAGTGTTCTCAGTACCAGGTTCACATTCCCCTCGTGTTTCACACTCATCTCATCATCATGAATGCTCGTCTCCACTGGATCCATGCCAAGAAGAGTTCTTTCTGCAACGTCCACAACATAAAAAGGAGAATCCGTCCATCATTGGTGCAGGAAGGAACAACTGCACATTTTTAAAAGTAAAGCAAACATGAAGACAGGTATGGAATTCATTCCTTTTTCCCTACAATGCAACGAAATATCATCAAACTTTCATTTCACATACCTTCATTGTCCACTGTAACTTGTACCGAAGTACATCTTCATCCATCATTCTGGCGAGAAGGTCATAGTTCAGGTCATCAGAGTTATACATCAGGTGTTCATGTTAACAAGTTTCTCTACTGTTAGCTAATGAGTCTATACAGTAGGGTGTCCCCGATGAAAATTTTATCTACTACCAGTAAATGAGATAGTTGCTCATACCACAATCGGATGTCGAATAGATGCCTCCACCTTATCTTCCATTTGCCATACATCCGTGCATCCTTACTAATCAGCATACGTGAAAAGGTTGTCCAGCCAAGTATTGTTAATTGACCATCAGGCCTAAACTCATGTATGAAATCATCCCCATTGAGGAGGACCAAGGTCATGACCAGGTGCTTGAACCATTTCCTGCACACATTTTTCCCCATTTGGGTGTAGAGGTATTAAGTTTTTTGATAGAATCGCATGCACATTACCAAAATGAAGGACAAATAGCAAGGCCCACTTGTCACGATCACTCCTCACACTATGCACCATTTTGTCATAGAATTGTAGTACATTTTGAGCAATTCGTATTTCATGTCTTAGCCCAACTCTACCAGGAAACATTTCCCCCATCTCATCCTTCACCTCAATCCTTACTATCCCCACTGGCAACCTCAGATTCCTTGCCATTCTTTCCGACACAGGTGCTGCAAAATCAACATTTTCTTGTAAGCAATCAAAAAAGTTTTCAACCTCCATATATATTTCTTATATCCGAATTAATATAACAAAGAATTACACCTTTTGCCCTGCCAGCATTCTAATCTCTAGTGCTTCTCTGAACCAACGGATCTCTATCCAACTGAACTTGCGGGTTTAACGCGCCTGCTGCATTGAAAGAATCGTAATTAGCTTCTAATTCAAGATAGTGGCATAATGGACACGACAATATCACCTAAGTTCCTTTCAAAAAAAAAATCAAGCCACAACTTATTTTGTACCTCGAATCATGCTGTTCGCCAGCCCTGCTGCTACCCTTGAGCTCCCGCCAACTTCCGACACTTCCATCATTTTTGCTTGGAAGTGTGAATCTTTAGCTCCTACCTCCGCAAACACATCCTTTGTCTTCTTCACATCATCTTCTGCATGGTCCTATCTCCGGAAACACATCTATTGTCTTCTTCACATCATCTTCTACGTGGTCCCTGTTTATCTTCCCACACAAATTATGTAACAACCTCTTTGTGAACAGAACATTTTCCATTGATCCAAAGAAACCTCCAATGATAATGTACACCTTTGCTAAGTTCACATTGTTCTGCCT
This sequence comes from Triticum aestivum, assembly GCF_018294505.1. Taxonomy (NCBI): domain Eukaryota; kingdom Viridiplantae; phylum Streptophyta; class Magnoliopsida; order Poales; family Poaceae; genus Triticum; species Triticum aestivum. The sequence goes on from NC_057802.1 coordinate 64,947,382, forward strand.
TAAGTGTTTTACGAGGTCTCTGTGTGACGCCCGGATAATTAGGCTACAGTAATCCCACGTTAATGATGCCACGTCACCATGATTACTGTTGTTAATATCGCGTTAGTTCAAAATCGATTCAAATTCAAATTGAAAATCAAGCAAATAGTAAAAGTTTTCAAATATTAAAACTAAAATGTTCGGTGTGAGCCAAATAAATCCTAAGTAATAATGGTGGAGAAACCAACATTTTAAAAGCATCTGAATGCACTAAAATAAATAAAACAGCGACTGAAACAATAACTTAAATGTTTTTTTAATTAAATAAAGAATACAAGGTACTTTGCTTTTGTCCCAAACTTTTTATGAGAACAGTTGATTTTACAAATCTAGTTTAGGAGTGGGTTTCACTTTTTGTAAAACTATAAACTATTAAATAAGTAAAAGAAAACAGAGACAAGAAAATAAAAAAGTGAAAATAAAACAAAACAAAAAAAGGGGGCCCAACCCCCACCCCCTGATGGGCCTCAGCCCAGCTAGCCGCCGAGCTGGCCGGCCCACCCGTTGCCTCCTTATCCCTCCACTCCTCGCAAACCCTAACCCACCCGCACGTTTTTCCCCACACCCCCCACGATCTGGATCAAGCGCTCAACGCGCTCGTCGCCCCCGACGCCCTGCGCTCGCCCGTCGCTGTCCAACGTCGCCCAAGGTCCCCGCCGGCGCCACCTCCTCACCCTCTTCCTTAACGGCCACCTCGTCGCCGCGCTCCCCGCCGGACTTCCTCCCCGACGTCGGCGCCGCTCTCCCCGTCGCCTACACCGGACCCCGCCGCGCCTACCTCCTCATCTCCGCCTCAACCCCGTCGCCCCGTCGCCGAAACCCCCACGCCACCATCACCTCCGCCGCCGCCGCTCGGAGCTCGCCGTCCGTCTGCCTCCTCGACAGCCCGTCGTCCCCGTCCTCCTCCTCGAGCTCGAGCCCGCTGCCATTTTCCCCACCAACGCCGGTGAGGCTCCGGCCTCCCTCCCTCTCTCCCCCTCGTTCTCTGTCGCCGGCGCCGTCCACCCCGCGCCGACCGTGCTCGGCCCTACGCCTCGCCGTGGTCCTCCGCGCCCCCCGTACACGCACGCCGTGTCCGCGTCTTCGTGTGCCCCGGCCTCCTCGCGCTGCATGCGCACGGCCCCGCTTGCGCTCAACACCACATAGCTCGCGCCCGCGCTGTGCTCTCCTTGCCCGCTCCGGTCGCCTCCTCCCGCAGCCATCACGCCCACTCGCGCCCGCCGTTCCCCGCGCTTCTCTACAGCCGCACCCAGCGCCTCGCCCCTCTGTGGCCTCTTTGCCTCGCCCGCCCCTGCTCACTGCCCCGCGCGGCCTCGCCGCCACCGCTCCGTCGTACTGCCCCGCCTCCAGCCCCACGGGCCATTGCCGCACCGGCGGCCACTTCCGGCGCCCATGCCCACTCGGGCTTCGCCCGGGTCGGGTGCCCGCGCGCCCATGTGCCGCTTAGGCCCCAGGTGCCACAGACAGTTGGGCCCGCCCCCCTGTGACTATGACGAATGGGGCCCATGCCCCTTAGAACAAAAAGAAAGAATAAAATAATAATAATAATAATCTAATTAATTAATTAAGATAATTAATTAACTTAATTAATCATGTTAATTAATCTAATTAACCATGTTAATTAACCTTAATTATCTGATTAGATGAACAGTCTATGATAGTGGGACCCACCCGTCAGCTTGACTGGTCAACGGTCAAAGCTGGCCGCTAATGTCATGCCGACGTCATGCTGACGTCATAAATGCAATTTCAAATTAAAATAATCTGTTAATTCTAGAAAATGTTTTAAAACTTTAAAAATTAATATAAAATAATTCGTAGCTCGGATGAAAATGTTTTCTACATGAAAGTTGCTCAGAACGACGAGACGAATCCGAATACGCAGCCCGTTCGTCCGCCACACATCCCTAGCATAGAAAACACACAACTTTTCCCCTCTGGTTCATTTGTCCGAAAACGCGAAACACTGGGGATACTTTCCCAGATGTTTCCCCCCTTCGCCGATATCACCTCCTACTGCATTAGGTCACCTCTAGCATCGCGCATTGCCATGTTATACTTTGATTGCTCTGTTATTTATTGTGTTCCCCCTCCGTTACTTCTTTTCGGTAGACCCCGAGACTGTCGGCGACCCCAGTTCGACTACGGTGTTGACGACACGTCCTCCTTGCCAGAGCAACCAGGCAAGCTCCCCCCTTGATCACCAGATATCGCCTATCCTTCTCTCTACTTCTTGCATTAGAGTAGTGTAGCATGTTACTGTTTTCGGTAAATCCTATTCTGATGCATAGCATGTCCTTGCTACTACAGTTTTTACCCTTACCTGCTATCCTACTGCTTAGTATAGGATGCTAGAGTTCCATCAGTGGCCTTACACTCTTGTCCGTCTGCCATGCTATACTATCGGGCCGTGATCACTAGGGAGGTGATCACGGGTATATACTATATACTTTATATACATGACACATGTGGTGACTAAAGTCGGGTCAGCTCGTTGAGTACCCGCAAGTGATTCTGATGAGGGGGCTGAAAGGACAGGTGGCTCCATCCCCGTAGAGGTGGACCTGGGTTCCTGACGGCCCCCGATTGTTACTTTGTGGCGGAGCGACAGGGCGGGTTGAGACCACCTAGGAGAGAGGTGGGCCTGGCCCTGGTCGGCGTCCACGGTTACTTTAAAATAACACGCTTAACGAGATCTTGGTATTTGATCTGAGTCTGGCCATTGGCCTATACGCACTAACCAACTACGCGGGAACATTTATGGGCACTCGGCGTCATGGTATCAGCCGAAGCTCTTTTTGACGTCAGCGACTGAGCGGCGCGCGCCGCATTGGACCGTAAGCTCGCGCTTGTATTAAGGGGGCTAGGTCTGCTTCCGGCCGCGTACCCAACGTGCAGGTGTGCAATGGGCGATGGGCCTAGACCCCTGCGCGCATAGGATTTAGACCGGCGTGCTGACCTCTTTGTTGAGCCTAGGTGGGGTTGCGACGTGTTGATCTTCCGAGACCGGGCATGACCCAGGAAAGTGTGTCCGGCCAAATGGGATCGAGCGTGTTGGGTTATGTGGTGCACCCCTGCAGGGAAGTTTATCTATTCGAATAGCCGTGTCCCTCGGTAAAAGGACGACCCAGAGTTGTACCTTGACCTTATGACAACTAGAACCTGATACTTAATAAAACACACCTTTCCAAGTGCCAGATACAACCCGGTGATCGCTCTCTCACAGGTCAACGAGGAGAGGATCGTCGGGTAGGATTATGCTATGCGATGCTACTTGGTGAACTTACCGTCTACTCTCTTCTACATGCTGCAAGATGGAGGCTGCCAGAAGCGTAGTCTTCGACAGGATTAGCTATCCCCCTCTTATTCTGGCATTCTGCAGTTCAGTCCACCGATATGGCCCTTTACACATATACCCATGCATATGTAGTGTAGCTCCTTGCTTGCGAGTACTTTGGATGAGTACTCACGGTTGCTTTTCTCCCTCTTTTCCCCCTTCCCTTCTACCTGGTTGTCGCAACCAGATGCTGGAGCCCAGGAGCCAGACGCCACCGTCGACGACGACTCCTGCTACACCGGAGATGCCTACTACTACGTGCAGGCCGCTGACGACGACCAGGAGTAGTTTAGGAGGATCCCAGGCAGGAGGCCTGCGCCTCTTTCGATCTGTATCCCAGTTTGTGCTAGCCTTCTTAAGGCAAACTTGTTTAACTTATGTATGTACTCAGATATTGTTGCTTCCGCTGACTCGTCTATGATCGAGCACTTGTATTCGAGCCCTCGAGGCCCCTGGCTAGTATTATGATGCTTGTATGACATATTTTATTTTTAGAGTTGTGTTGTGATATCTTCCCGTGAGTCCCTGATCTTGATCGTACACGTTTGCGTGTATGATTAGTGTACGATTGAATTCGGGGCGTCACACTCTGGTGTACACATATGTGTGCTTGTGTGACAGCCAGTGGATTGTCTCACCAAAATTCGATGATAGCGAGTGGTTGTGAGTATCTCTATGCTCTGCAATGTACCATCCGTTGTCCTCTGCTCGTAGCATCCTTATTAGAGCAGGGCACTCGCAACGACATGACCTTGTGTTCTCAACACATGTTTGCCCTGCGAAATGGTTTCATGAAAATTCTGTGAGTTACTTAATTTTGTCGACACCACATGCAAGACACGAATCTGAATTCTATGTCCCAGCATAAAAAATAAATTTTCTCACACTCACCGAGCAACCACAAGCTATTTCCTGCATGCATTTGGTCCTCTCCACATTGAGCCCGCTCTTCCCATAACGAATGCCAAATCCCTTCTCCCATGAGTACAAATTGTAGAAGTCATACGCCTCACCCACTGAGTCGAATGTTGTGCCGATAACTGGTGTGATAACATTGTCGGTTGTGTTCTCATCATAACTCCGCACAGCCTTCTCGAACGCACTGATGCGGTTTGGAAAAGGCGGCCTGCTCTGTGCAGCAGCTCCAATCTTGAGCCTGCAAACACAGCCACCTTCATAACTTACCAACCAGGATTCACTAAGCATGCCCCCACTACTATATTTCAAAATGCATGTAAATTGAAGCACGATATAAGAGTACTTCATACCAATTTGATTCCTTAAATCCAATGGTTGTACCAATGAAATTTCATTCCAAATAATTGACTGCAACTCAGTGCTTGTTCTAAATGGTAAGACTTCTCGCCCTCACAAAATCGATGCTTGTTGTAAACCGAAGCAAGACTAAACTACTTCACACCACATTGACTCATTCTGAAATACTTGACTCCAATTCGATGTTTTGTTCTAGATGCTACAATTTCCCTCCTCACAGCATCGTTCTCTGTCTGACAGAACTAACCTCTTATTCCATCCTGGTGCCCGAGGATTCATCTTCCCAGTAGACAGCTCCATCGATGATGGCGAGCTGTCCATCCTGACAGCCGCCGATGGCTTGGCTGCCAGAATCTGCGCATCGCCGTTGGCGGCCGCGCGCACATGCCCCACGGCCTCCTGCTCCACCATCATCTCTACCACCTGCGGCACCGCCGGCACATGCGCCACCCCCGCCACAGGCGGCGGTACCAAACTTTCTCCCACCTCCTCCTGGAAAGTGGATCTGATATAGAGCAAACCATGTTCTGTCAAACTCCAGATCAAGGGCAATGAGATTAGCAAGGAGACCGTGCGGGAAGAGAAGAACATATGAGCATACCCGCGTATAGGCTACATCAGAAACTCCCTGGGTGGTCGCCGCCGGCGATCCTCCTCCTGATTCTCCAGCCGCCAGCTTCGGGGAAGAAGGGACTTTTTTTAGCGAAGGGGAAGAAGGCACTAGACCACGGCCTTCCACAAGGATCACCGATCTCGCCTGTTTTGATTCAATCATTCCTGCATCAACTCGACTTGCAATTCGATGCTATGGCCCAAGAGGAGAATGGGGATTCTACCAAGTACGCTTGACTTGGCTCAACGGCTTTAGTTCAGTAAATGCTTTGTATGAAGCTTGAGTCAAGTCTAGTCTCATGCAGTGAAGATCGTCAAGCAATCATTGCTCGTCTCTCCGAAACCTATTGATAAGGAACGCGTTCAAGCCCTCAATTCGTGCCCGAGCCCGCCGAACGGAAAGCTAAAATCCTGGGCCACGGATCAGATGGGAACGGTTGATCTGGTCCACGGCCCACCTCGTCTGCGGCTGACGGACAGCAGCACGCCCGTTACAACAAGGCCCACCAGCCATCTCTGCCGCGTACGTACTCGTGCACAGTACACATTTTCTAGCGGTTCTCTGGCGGACGTATAAAAGAATGGCACACATCCAGATGAGCTATCCAACGCGCAAGATAACAAGCTCATTTGAGCTCGCGCACAAAAACTCCATGTTCTTGTTGAGTTGGCTTTAATCATGTTTTAATTGGCCAAAGAACTTGTTTTAGTTGGCTTGTTTAACACATCCAGGCGGTAGAAACTTGTTTGGCATGCATCATATTCAGTAAAGTTGGTCTCAAACCATGTTTAGTGTGCAACTAGGCAGCTGTGCAACTAAACTTAAATGACTTGTGTTTAGTTGCACAAACCAGGAAATAGTAGGCTTCCATCCATGGTTAGTTGTACAGTAATTCGTGGTACTTGTTTTCAGTTGCAGATATGTCATTCATGGGGGGAGGGGGGGAGGGTGATGTGATGTGCTAGATTCACCTCTTTTTTGAAGCAGCTTCTCCATGGATTTGTGCTAGATCCATGGAGAAGGGGGTTTACATATGCCTACATATATGCAGTAGAAGAAAGGGGGAAGTGAAGAGGGGCAGAGGGGGCTTACCTACTTGATGTTGCTGCCTGGTATGGCTCTGACCACCCTGCCATTAGATCTTCTTTTTTGAAGTAGCTCCTTCTTCTACTTTGGAGCTCCCATGGCGGCTGTGTAGGAGGAGGAAGAAGGGCTGGGGGCGATTCT